>NC_138206.1:84063476-84493476 GCF_964194415.1 Vipera berus | reverse complement strand
GTGAAGTGTGAGGAGGTCTCTGTTGATTCGGTCCAGGAGGTATCTTTTTGTGTGGAGTTCATTTCTGATTAGGGCCAGTTCAGTTCTTATCAGGATGCGTTTGATGGCTGCAGAGTTGGAGTGGAATTTCAATTGGAAGGATGTGGGGATTAAATTTTGATCTCGGCAGTTGCGTAGGAATGTGAGGTCACACAGAATGGAAGCTCTTCGTACTTCGAGTTTTTCGTAGGTCCTAGTTAGCTGGTAGGGGACGCGGTGGCTCAGTGGGTTAGGACGCTGAGCTTGTCGATCGGAAGGTCGGCAGTTTGGCGGGTCGAATCCTGAGTTCCGCGTAACAGAGTGAGCGCCTGTTACTCGTCCCAGCTTCTGCCAACCTAGCAGTTCGAAAGCACGTAAAAATGCAAGTAGAAAAATAGGGACCACTACGGTGGGAAGGTAACAGCGTTCCGTGCGCCTTTGGCGTCTAGTCATGCCAGCCACATGACCACGGAGACGTCCTCGACAAGCGCTGGCTCTTCGGCTTTGAAACGGAGATGAGCACCGGCCCCTAGAGTCGGAAACGACTAGCACGCATGTGCGGGGGAACCTTTACCTTTACCTTAGTTAGCTGGTGGATTTCCTCCCCGTAGAGGTAAGTTATTTGTTTTCTGAGGTTTTTGCGGGTGTTTGTATGTGGATCTTTGGTCATTCGGGTTTTTCCCCATGTAGAATTAAAGGTGTAGGAGCAATGTTTCGACGGAATCCCATCCGTCATCATCAGGCTGGTGGCTTCAGCTTCCTTCTTCTGGGAGAAGCATATAAAAAAAAAACCAAAACTATCGCCAAAATTGAACATTTTAACAACAGAATAATCAGAGAAGCCATTGAGATAGAAAAATGCCCCCACAGCATGAACAAACGAGATGATACCTCTCGCCTACCAGCCATTTGGAAACCCGCCTTGATTGACAGACGAGTCCCAACCACCAAGAATGATACCAGACCCAAACTCATGATAACATCACATGACATCACCACCACACAACCATTCAAAAAGCAAATCCGAACCCACAATGATAACGACGCACAACCACAAAACAGAAACCTAACTATAGCTGCAACATCAGCCACTTTAAACCCCTCCAAACCACACAATAAGCAAACTGACACCCACTATAAAAACATGGCACCACCACAAACACAAAGCCGAACAAAAGCAGCACAACTCACCAGCTCAGGTCTAAGGCTGGCAGCTGAGACCAGCCCATCCACTCAAAACACACCCCCACCCAATCAGAACACATCCACCATTCAAAACACACTCCCACCCAATCAGAACACACTTAATCCCCCACCCAATCAGAGCACACCTCCACCCACAGAACACACCCCCTCTGGCAGTTTAAAAAAGAGGAACAAACCGCCACTACCACATGCTTCTCCCAGAAGAAGGAAGCTGAAGCCACCAGCCTGATGATGACGGATGGGATTCCGTCGAAACGTTCCCAGATTGTCTGTGCATGCTCAGGAAATACTAAGGAGTAATTTCTGTTACTTTTTTTAAAAGTCATCCTTGTTTAAAAGTTGTACCAGAAGACTTCCCAAGGCCTGAATGGAGAAGAATTATGATCAAACAATAAAACTCAGATAATACAATCCTGGACATGTTTACATCTCAGTTACTTCTAGTCAGGCTGCACAGAATTACTGTGTAGAATTTCTAGACTGAATTGGCGATGACACACTAGTAAAAGCAGAAGCAAGAATAGAAATAGTGTTGTCAGTAAAAGTAAAAATAGCAATAAGGACAAGAACAACTGATGCAAAAGCAGCTGTGTGTTCCACTAAAAGCCTGAAAAAGCTTTTTAAAAAGCATTAGCTTTTCAAGGTAGCTAACCAAATGACACTGTCAACTCTACAATGAGCCTGGCTGCAGCCATCTTTATCTTCATTCTAGGTTGCCACACAGGACTGAGGGAGGGGGGCTTGCCTAGGTGCTTCACTAGTCATAATAATCTTCTGTCCCGTGGGAACCAAGATCATCTACTGCTCCTGCGGTCAGTGGCTGGGCGTTGTATTAGAAAGCCCACCAAATGAATGTATTGGGGAATGTAGTGATGGCATAGTTTTTTGGGTGGGACATTATACTTTGTAACTGGGAAATTTTAGTGGGAATTTCACACTTGGTTTCACTTTTGATCATGCCGATAGTTTGTAACTAATAAACATGTTCTTTGAGGAATTTTCAAGCCTCGGAGTTCTGTTTTATTCGTCTCTGTCTGTCAGAACCATGACAGACACTGCAAGAGTGTGTCCCACAACTGGCTTTCACCAACATAAAAGAACAATTGTAAGATCTCACAAACAACTTCAGATAACATCAAGAGTCTCTCAATTACAATGGGCAAAAAACTGAATAAATAAATAAAGAACATCCTAGAAAAGGATCTCTGACAGGGTTCTTAAAAATTAAGTTCATTTGGGAACATTTTTAAATACATTGCTCCAAAGCTGGATAGAGTTTTTATATGTGTAAATCAGGACTGTGAATTGCATTAGAAAAAACCTCCCTTTAGAATCTCTTAAAGAATGACTGGTGCAAGGTGACCATTATATGTTATGATTATTGCTTGTTAATAGGCAAACAGAGTACACTTTCATTATCCATGCATGTACTGGGACATGTGTTCTCTGATAGTTAATTTGTATGGTGGAGTTCAGGATAACTAGAAAGAAAGATTGGTAACAATTTGTAATTACGATTGAAAGGAGAGAAGGTTGTCTTGATGTCTAAAACTATTCTGTTTAGAATTTTGTTATCTGTTGTTAGTTGATTAAGAATTGCCTGTTATTGTAGACATTGCATAGATACTATAAGTCTCCAATGCTTGGACTTCTCATCATCATATCATATAGGAAGAAACGTATAGCCATTCTGTTGTGGTAATTTTGGGCATTTAGATTTTGTTCTGATTTTATTTTACCTCAAAACAAAACCACATTGCAGGATTGCTGCTCACTTTGTGCAAATTCCACCATAAAACTAAAAAGGCAGCCTAAACAGAAATGTTCAACTTGGTCAAGCAGCATTGATTCTATTCTGTTCTATTTGTTTCTAAGCTTAAAATATAATATACACTTAAGGATTCAGTGTCACTGTCCTCAAGCCTCACAAACTATTTCTCACATGGACTATTGGCCTTTGGAGTGTTCATTTTTCATCATTAGGAAATTACTGAATACCCTTCACTAGTCTATTGATCCTGAATTTAATAAACTCTTTGTTCATTTATAATTATAAATATTATTTTAACTTCCTCCTGATACTGATGAATGCTTTCATTTTGTCTCCAGAATTCTGGCCCATTACGTAGTCTTTACTCATCCATCTCATTGGAATGAATAACAATAACTCTTAAGTCCCTTAAATCTGTCCCTCTTAGGGCTACATGGCGGGTGCATGTAGATTTATCAATTCCATGTTTTTTCTTTATTTCTTGCAACAGATTTTTCAGTGCAAAATCTGGGAGCTAAAATATTGTCTCCTTTCTAGTTTGACTAGACAACTTTCTTAACCTGGATATAATACTTTTTATGAACAGGTTCAGGAATTCTCACCATTGGCCAGATTGATCAAAGCTAATGGTAATTGTAATAGAACATCTGAAAGAATAAAAAAATAAATGTTAGTATATGAAGGACCTCTGTCAGAGGACTCAGAAGTGGGCATATTTCTCTGCAACAAAATATTGATGACTTTTTGTGGATGGCTTGGTTTTAACGACAGCTGCAAGAGATTTGCAGCCGTTCCAAAGCAGCTCTCACAATATTGCTGGTTTGGAGAGCTGATTTCTTCACTTCTTTTGTTAGAAACTATTAGAAAATTGGGTTTACCTCTATAACACTGCAGTATTGCAAATCTGGTTGGGCTGTTTTTCATTTGGTGCAAGGAGTTGTTTTACTATCTTTCCTGGCTCCCATTCTCAAGTCTTAGTTCTTCCTGAATTAATTCCATTATTGACATCACAATTTGAAATCTCTCATTGGTTTTATTACATTCCTTCTAGTTTTACTGGGTTTGTTGACTGCGTTGAAAAGGCCACCCAACTCCATAAAGATTCTGGGTAGCATAGAATGTTAAAAACAGAAATATAACAAAGAAAATAATGATGATGTCCAGAAGAGAAAAGAGCATTAATACTAACCTTTAAAAGTTTTACCGTCTACACTAGCACATGGCCTGGGAAAATATTAGTTTTTTAAAGATCTTTAAAATATGGTTTAGATAATGATAATACAGAGTTTTGCAGGAGGGTAGGAGGATACTGTTCTAGAGAACAGACACTATAGGTGTCAGGGCCCTTTCCTTGGGTTGAATCAGATAATTGGTGAAACCTGGAGTGTGCTAGCTCTGTCCAATGGATGGACAGAAAACTATCAGAAATACATGATCCTTCAGACAGTACCACCATAATCATTCCAACCTGATATCCTTAAATATTATTAATTTATTTTACTCTAGTAGAGCTCTATAAGCTAATATGCCTTGTCATGCTTGTCGACTGCTTCTGAGTGGTTTAAAATCCTGCCATATTTCAACAGCATTAAAAACACTGAAAAATATATATCAAACCAATAACAGAGCCCACATTAATAAATTAATAATATTTTTATGCAGAAGAGTCATGTCAGGTAGTATCAATATACTTCTTTTGGTCCCCTCAACTACCTATTGTAATTCTGAAACCCAATAGAATTGGAGCAAGTCATATCTTTTGATGGGGATGCTGTTCCAGAGAAGAGAGATGGGGATTGAGAAGCTACCTTTGAAGAAACCTATTGATATTCTAACACAGGGAATCTGGAGGGAGAACTACTCTTCATGATGTAAATTGGTAGGCAAAAGCTTTTTCAAATGGGCAGTTCCACAGATATTCATGTCCTGAGCCATGAAGGGCCTTAAAGGTGACAATTAGCCTGTTAAATTGTATCTGGAAGCTGATTAATAACCAGTTTTGCTTTCAAATTATAGGTGTTATGAGTGATTCGAGGATTTGGGTTTTCTTCAGCCAGAAATATAAATTCTAAGAAGTTCACCTGTTCTGCATACAGTATAGACTCTTTATGAAAACCATATTCTGCCAAGTACTTTTGAAATTAAAGAATTAAGACATTCTATTTCTCTAGATTTGTCCTGTTCCATGTCTCTCCTCTTTCTTCCAGAATGTTTGATAAATTGCACTTGAACATGTTAGAAATTATATTCAAGGTAAAGATGGATGTAATTCCTCCTGATATCTTTGCAGTTTGTAGTCAATAAAACTGTAGTCAGTAGTGGCAGGAGACATTACAACAATATAAAATGATTTTGAATCCTTGGCTGTATCAGATTGGCCCAGGGTTTTGGCTTTATTTTTGTCGTCCATACAAGAACTCCAGTCTATACAGTACTTCCTAATTATTTTCAGTTTCTAAAGATGTTAAATCCGACTAGTATTATTACAATGCTCAACTGTGTCATTTTCAAAATAACATTTATAGTGACAAAGTTGGCAAGTGTAGCAGAAGAGCACACACACACACACAAAAACCAGTAGTGGCTGAAATAGCCAATTCTGGCAGCTTTCTTTTGAAGGATAATTATATAGCAACAGCAAAACATAGTTCAAAATAAACTTTCAGGCTAATTCCAGATCAAATGTTGCATCCCAGAATAAATATCCACTTTAAATATTAACATAAATGAGTGGGAAGACTTAAATTGTAAGGATAGGAAATTGTTGCAGACCAAGTAAAAGTTGGGTCTGACTTTTCTTTGAAAGAAACTTTATAACTGAAATCACTTGGAAATAATTCCAAACTGTCTAAAAACTGACTAAATGTGATCAATTCCACTGTAGGCTGAAGAAGATCTTACCATGCAAACATACCTATAGTACAGATAGTCCTTGACTTACAACCATTTGTTTAGTGACTATTCAAAATTACAACAGCACTGAAAAAAGTAACTTATGACCATTTTTCACATTTATGACCATTTCATCATCCTCATGATCAAAATTTGTCTAACAGTGGGACTAATTGTCTAGAAAAACCATACCTTCTGGTATGTTCAAACACAGGTTGGACAACCATTTTTAATATTGGAATTCTATACTGAGCAAAGTATGGACTTTATGGCCCAAATTTCACCTCCATGTTCATCCTCTGCAATATCCCATTTACAATTTTGCTAATGTGATCCACCCAGCTTCTTTTGTCTGCTTTATGCACCACAGATGCCCTGCCTCCCCCTCCAATCTCTGGGTGTGGTCCTCCATACCTATTTTGGCTTGGGTTTCCAGAAGAAAGAAACACCTGATACCTTCAGATTTATCTCCGCACAAAATGCCTTGATTTGGGATTATGCAGGCTCCTTATATTCAGGTGTTTTGTGCCATTCTTCTCAAAAAAATGGTAGATCTGTCTTAAAATGTCTTCAAAGCAATACAAAAGGTGCTAGGCCTTTTTTTTTAAAAAAAAAAAGGATAGCATTATGATTTATTAAAACTATGGCAGAAGTCCAATTTCTGCCATTTGTTCCTTATTGGTTATGTCACAAATGAGCATGTTACAGTTTTTCCATTGCTTTTGCATGGTTATGTTTATTTACTTCAGGTAAATAAAGCATGCTGCTTTTTGTACTCTAAAGTGCTACAGGCCACGGCTACCACATCACTCCTTTCCAGCACTATTGATTATTCACAAGAACATTGCTTGTTTCTGCTTTTAAACTGAATTACAGATCACAGATACAGCTGAGGGACATAAGCTTAATCTGGTACTGTCGGACACTTGCAATACACTGACATTCACTTGCAAGTCACTGATCCTTCCCTATTTAGAATTTAACAACAACCTACATATCAATAAATGGAGAAGAAATGCAGGGCAATGTAGAAAAGTCTTCTCCAAAAGTTTTTTTCACATTTTAGCCTGCACCCCTTCAACATGAGTGTGACCTATTAGTGGAACTATTTTGGGGATGTGGCTTTAGCACTCTTCCGGAAGAGCCTTAGCAGACATTTAAACAAACAGGTCTCTGTAAGATCAGAAGACCTATACTCAAAAATAGCTAAGTAACTGATTCAGAGAAGCTCCAGACCAGTGACTTTGTCACTTTGCATTTTGCAGGATGTTTAAAGCCCCCACTGAAGGTGCCAATTTACAATTATCCAAGCCCTCCTCATCACATGTTCACATCACAAGCCTGGGCTAATACTAATCTTTTGCTTTTTCCTGTCATTTACATTGCATAATTTGTGATCAGCC
Source organism: Vipera berus (assembly GCF_964194415.1). Lineage (NCBI taxonomy): Eukaryota > Metazoa > Chordata > Lepidosauria > Squamata > Viperidae > Vipera > Vipera berus. The sequence goes on along the minus strand of NC_138206.1, from coordinate 84,486,186 downwards.
ACATTTAGACAAATCCAATCCACAATCTGGATTTTATGATGCTTGATAATGCTTCTCATTTGGTAATACCAGGCAGGTGCCAACCCAAGACATGTAGAAGGCTAATGGGCTGAGCAAACTGAACCAGTGTATGATGCAGGAAAGATTGTGGTAGTTGCTCATAAAAGAGGCAAGCATCAACCATAGTACTATCTTTGTTTACCATCTTTTATTCAGGCTCTGATGTGCACATAATTCTGCAATAGTGGTAAAATCTCTTCAGAAGGATTGTATATACTATATGTATAATATGGCAGAGGAAAGCGACCCCAACCTGCACCAACTCTGGTCACAATCTATGCAGACACAACATCTGTTCATTTAATTACATATTAATTATTTCTACTTTTTCTCTGAAATAATTCTCCCCCTTTATATGTGTGTAGAGATAATTATTCTAGCCTACGTTGTACATGCAGAGTGGGATAGTGCAGAAATGGAAATATATCTGCTTTTTGTAATATTCAGAGCAGTCCCTAGACTTTTGGTTAATGAATGAATCTCTGGACATGCTATTTCTCAGTTTCTGATTTCCATCTATAAAATATCATAGTAATTGAATCTCACAGAACAAATGGGGAAATAGAATTCCTGTGGATATTGAGACCTAAGGCAGATTATAAATTTGTAAGACACAAATGCTTTTCAGTGTTTTTGTTAATAATCAAAGCTTCATTTCCAGGAAAAGGGAGTGAACATAGGCTTTGAAAGCTCTTCTATGTATTTCTTGTTAAACGAGAGCTATTTTTAGCTGAAGTGAACATCCTATTATTTTATATAAATTCACATATTCAGGAACTGAATCTTATTATTAACAAGAGAATTTGAAACTGAACCTTGGCACAAATTAAGTTTGACTTTTCAGGTGAAAGTCCAGTATATGAATATTAATGTTCAAACATAACTTGTCTACTTTTTCTTTTTCTTTTAACCCAGATGCTTATCCCAATTCAGAAGTGATCTATGTGTGGACTAACACCTCAGCAACTTCGGTGGTAGTAGCAGAAGATGGTTCTAGGCTTAACCAATATCACCTGATGGGACAAAGTGTAGATTCCGAAAACATCAGTACCAGTACAGGTAATGAAATTGTCCTTTGAATTGTAGTATTCAGTAAGGAAAGTTTTGATGTTCATGCTGATGGGATGGCACTTTTTCAAAATAAGTCATATTGGTTGGTTTGCACCGTGGTGTCCCATTCTCTATGCCCAATATAAATCTTTCTCAGTATTTCATAAATGTTTGATAGTTACGTGTGTGTTGCTTGTTTCATTCATTCCTGTATACACACCACATTCATGTATCTCTTTTCCCCCATTGATAAAACTATCTCAAGCTGGCAAGAAAATAATAAAACAGACAACAATTTTTAAAAACCTTATCTCAGTAAAACCAATAAACTGTAGATAAAGCAAAACCACAAATTCCACCATAGTCATTCATTCATAAATACCAAGTGAAAAGGCATTTAGTTGCCTGGAATCTTTAGACAAGGTAGAATGCAAGTACATGTAAATAAAGCAGATATTTTACCACTTGTAAAACTTCATCATGAAAAGTCAGTCAATTTGCATTAGATGCAAAGAACCCATCTTACATCATCACTTAATGCAATTTCCTTTCCATTCCATTCCAGATTACAGCAGATTAATATAGGGAAAAGCTTTTTTTCAGGCAGCCAGTTTTTATTTTTAGGGCTAACTAGATAAGCAACAGAAGCAATACTTCACCATTCACACTTTAGCAGTCATAACTGAATTACTGAACAGTATTGTGACAGGAAGGGTAATATAGAAGAATATTTGTGGTATTTGATTTAGGATCGCTCATTCTTCTGTACAAGTTATTATGGGATAATCATGTATATCTTCTACCCACCCCAGTGTAAAACAAGATTGTGATTCAAATTTCAATAAAGCCATGATACAATTCACATAATATAGGTTTCTCATTTTCTCTGTAATAATGTTGCACCATGTGACATTTCCTGGTCATTATAATCTGATTTTTCATCTTATTATTGTATTGAAATAAATAAATAAAAAGGAGATATACTTCATGCTGATTGCATGCTTTGAGATGCACAATATTAGGGTATGCAGTACTCTGGATGCAGTTCAAAATTTGAATGAACCATGAAAATAACTCTTTAAAACAGTTTCATCTTGTCTAGGATATGTGATTGCCCTTGACAATTGCTGTGCAATGCTGGAGAGAAAAGTCTGGATAGTTTTAAAGGGATGAGTATGGGTATATCACCACAAGCTCCTTGCTATGTTTTGGGAGTTGGATCTGAAGTACTGCACAGCCCTGATAGATTTTGTCATTTAATTAGTACATGCTAAAATGATTTATGCTTGACAATGTATCCAAAGGTAGCTATAGATAGGATGGTTAATTGGAAGTAAAAAGGTTTTATTATACTTAGTCAATAAAATTATGTCTAGATGTAAGAAAAATTAAGGCCATTTAGCATAAAAGTATAATGACAATTCTCAGATACCTATTAAACCTGCCACAATTTTATCCCCATAAATGAATTATTGGTTGAAAAACACATTCATCAGATGCTTCTAAAAAGCTCTGTCTCTTATGTTCTGCTAAAGAACATTTCTTTCTTTTGGAGAAAACAGATGTAGCAGACAAACTATCCAAGCTTGAAAGAAGCACTAGGGACAGAGAACTCCTTTGCAGTTACTTAAAGTGTTATGTCTTTTGCTAGCTTATTTTCCCACAGGAGCCAAGCAAGCATCTATAGATTGATTTCTTCCCCCATCTCAAGGGGGAAGGGAAGGGAAGGGAAGGGAAACATGGCAACTGTGACCTTGCTCTGTAGTATGTCTAGGCACCATGTATGGGGAAAGGGATGCTAGGATTCTCACTTCTGTACCTGGAAGGGAATGTGCTGAACATGGCAGCACTACAGGCCTAAAGAGGCTTTCATGCCAGCCCAGCCATCCACATGAGGATTTCAAGGCAATTATTTCTTGTTTCTGGAGAAGCATGCATGGAAAAGGACAGATGATCAAGAGGTGCAGGACCTGATTTATGCTCATCTTGCTTCTGAGAATGAAGTAGAAATTGAGAATACTGGTAATTAGAGACAAAGGACCCTGCCTGAGAGCTTGGAATCAGGTGGCTCCATGCTGTGTTTTCCTCTGTAGGTTTTGAAGGAATGCCAATAAATTGATGGAGCAACTCAAGAAAATACTGGACTTATTTCCTATTTGTGGCCCAGGCTCCCATAGCACACCAGCAGGGTTCCCTGCTAATTTGAGACTTAGGGAAAAAAGAGGTCAGCTGCCTGTTACTCTGTAGAGAGAGTAGATATTTAAGTGATTTGTAATAGACCCAGAGGCATGCATGTGTACACACACACACACATACCCTAGAGTCTGAAAAGATTAAAGAATGGCAGTGCTTAAAGTCTTGCCTGCTCAATCAGTAAATGCACAAACTGTTCCCAAAATGACAGCCTCCTGAGATCTCAGCTGTTTTTTTTCCAGAAAGTCCACGCAATTTCAAAAGTGCAAAAATAAAGAGAAAGGAGCAGTATTGCGAGAGATGGTGCAAACATCACAGTGACCTTAAAACAAACAGATTAAACAGCACAATATCTTCCTTCTACTGTATTCCACAGAGCACTCTGAAATCAGGGTTTTGAAAGCTATAGCACTAATTTTCTTTTATGAATGATAATGAGAAGGAGAGAAAGACACAATTCTAGATCACTTGAAGACCAAAATATTTTAGGGGGGGGGGAGGGAAACATTGACCAGTAAAATAAGTTCATCACAAAGGTTTTCTTACCAGTTCACCATTATAGCAGCATTATTCTCTGCAATGAATGGCAGCTCTCCTTTCACTTTCACAGTCACCAAGAAAAGAGTCCAGAAGGTTTCCTGAAGCATCTCCTAGATCTGAATGGAGCAGCTTTCTAAGAGCGAGATATCCACAGGGAATGCGCCAGGCTGCCAGGCACTCATCCAGTTCTTAGCAGTGCTTACCAAGGCTTCTGGCTCATGCTACACTAAGAACCAAAAGAGATTCTAAGCACAATCCACAATCAGAACTTTATCCAGCAATTACTTTTCATAGAAGTTTCCTTAACAATGGCTGGTGCTGAACATCATTTTTTATAGCTTTCTTTTTTCCTTTCCTATTTCACTTTGCTATTATCCCAGGTTACCTCTGATCAAGTTGAGCTCTCAGAACAGCATGGGTCAGAAATAGTAGGACGCAGATTGTAACCGAGGATTAACAAAATACAAAAATCCGATTTCACACAGGGAAAGCATTAGTCAACTAAGGATTTTGTGGTCTTTAGTAAGCTTTTGGGATGCCTGTAATAAGGATTTCTAATATGTGATTTCCTTTTCTGAAGCTGAGAATATAAAAATAACACATACAGTTTATGTGTTATTTGTGTATGTGTGTTACGTATTAAAATTGAATCAAAACAATTTTTATTGTAGACCTGAACAAAATCCTAAAAAGGAAAAAGAGGCAAGGCGAGGATAATTTTCTCATTTTATTTTCACTTTGCCTGCCACATTCAACTCCTACATCTTCACCTTGGTCCAACTAGAGAGAACCGTCTCTGGATGCAGAGTTCCCCTTGCTTGAGATTATGAACTAAAGACAAACCAGTTTGCACCATGAAGCTTTTAATGCAGTATCCACTGGTCCTGCTGAGAAAGATGCTGTCCTATGTTGGGACCCTATTTCTTTGAGGCAATCAGATGCTTTAAGAAACAAGAACAAAAGTGATTTACCGTATCTCAGAATGGATGGACATTCCTGGGACTTCTTGCTTATTTTTGAACTGTGTTGTTACAACAGAGGAGTGATTTTGCAAAATGGTGAATTATAGATGAGTTTTAGATTATTATTCCTGTAATAATTGGATCGGGTTGGCTGATCCAATTATGATATTTATAGTATAAAATATGAGGATCATACATTTTTTTTAGATTTAGTTGCTATATATCACAGAAGTATTGATACCAAAAGAACAGAAAAATCCACTTTATACTACTTAACTTTTCCTAATCATCTTCCTATAAGTGACTTTCCATAAATTAAACTTTTTAAAAACAGAACTACTCCAACATGCAGCTCTTTATTTTAATTTGCCTTAAGCATGTTCTGTGAGATTCTTTTTTTTTTAAATCTTACTAAAATTTGAGTGTGTGTCATTGTTTTTTTTTTCTTTTTTACATTTTTTACATTTTTGTATAGATATAGAAGAAGGGACGCGGTGGCTCAGTGGGTTAGGACACTGAGCTTGTCAATCAGAAGGTCGGCAGTTTGGTGGATCAAATCCCGAGTGCCGCGTAACAGAGTGAGCGCCTGTTACTCGTCCCAGCTTCTGCCCACCTAGCAGTTCGAAAGCGCGTAAAAATGCAAGTAGAAAAATAGGGACCACTACGGTGGGAAGGTAACAGCGTTCCGTGCTAGTCATGCCGGCCACATGACCACGGAGACGTCCTCGGACAAGCGCTGGCTCTTCGGCTTTGAAACAGAGATGAGCACCGCCCCCTAGAGTCGGAAACGACTAGCACGCATGTGCGGGGGAACCTTTACCTTTACCTTTTATAGATATAGATCTTTTCACCCAAACATTTCAGTTTTGTTAAATAGGCAGCTTTTATCCATCTGTTCTTAAAATTTAGGCTTCTAATGCTGTTGTGGAGATATTACACAGTTTTCCATCATAATATCCAGAATTCATTACTTATATAATATTGTTCATATTAGATCCTGCTTATACCCAGCCGTGGCTGGTCATATGTGAAGGACAATGGTCATGAATTCTCTTTCCATGTGTTTGTTTGTTGAAGCTCAATCTGGAGCCTCTTAGCATGGGAAAAAAAGTGAGTTTAAATAATCGTGTACTTAGGAATATGACAAGTCTGTTCTAAACAGTAAATTTAGTAGGGCTGTGCAAGTGCTTTTAAAGAGATGCTTCACAAAACACAAAAACATTTTAAAGATGATTAAAGCAACTGCATCTTTGCCCCAAACTTGCATGTTGCTGCTTCCAGCTGTCTCTACATGCAAATCAAAGGGGCTGCTTTAGAGACTTCCAGTTTTGCACCCGTAGCACATGGCCATGCGAAAGCAGACCTCTGCTCCCCACGGCTAGTTTTGCCTGGCCAGGGGGCCCTAGATGGGTCCAAAGTTGCCCCGAAGAGGTGACCGTGAAGGAGGGGTGCCCCATTGATCACAAAGCGACAGCAATCACTTTGTTTGATCCAGGGAAAGCCATCCGAACCTGGCAGGAGAAAGGCTAGCCACTTGCCAGCGTCTAGCCCAGGGGTCAGGAACCTGAAACAGTGAAAGAGCCACTCGGAACTGGTTCCCTCACAAAAGGAAAAACCGGGAGCCGCAAAAAAATGTGTGTGCATGCGCATACATGCGCAGAACAGGGTTTGACTGAAGAGTGGAGCCAAGGTGAGATATGCACCTACCCTGCATATTTGAATTGATTGGTTGAACTTTTTTAGTCCCACTTTTTTTTTTTGGACTGCACATGGCAGAGGACTGGGAGCCGCATGCTACCTGCAGCCTAGAAGTCCAAGAGCACTAACAAGAACAACAGTGATTATACCCTGCTTGGAATTGGTCAGAGTATTTGATCTTCTCTCCCTTATTTTGCAACTAAGTCCCTGGGAAAGATCCCCAAAATAAAAAGCCTCCAAAAGTGAGGGGAGGGGACTATATTCCCATTCCCTCATAGATGGAAGTGGCGAATTAACCTTTAAGGAGGAAAGAAACATATTGAAATTAAATTTAAACTACTACAATCTCATCAAACTTAGAAACTAAAGCAAACTGCTAAGATTATATTCTAAAGGATTTTGATGAAGTTATAAAAAAGAAAAGAAAAAATAATAAGAACTTCTTGCCTGAAAGAGTTGGAAAATAAATATTTGCTGACATCTAGTGGACAACTAGAATATAGCACATTAAAGACAATGCTCAGAAACAAAGAAAAATCTGTTCCCATGAACTCTAATAACCTTTAAGAAGATACTTGCCAGGGGACAAAGAAGAGATTGTATATTGAGCCAGCCATAGGATTGGAAAGTGTTTGAAGGAAAAGCAATATTTTTATGGTGGCATAAACTTATGCATTGTTTAAAAACTTTGATCTATGACTAGGTTTTGAGAGGGAAAATTACAGGAAGCATTTAAGGTGGCTAAATATACCAAATTGCAGTTCTGACTGGCTGACAGTTGACAATTGACTCCTGAAAGAAGGAATTGTTATAAAACATTGATTTTACTGAAACCTTGACAATTGAAAACTACAGTGGATTATAAAAATTATATATAAAGACAAGAACTATATAAAACTGGACTGTTTGGATTTTGAGTTTTGGCCAGCTTGACAAGGCTAATTACAGAGACTATGGCACTTATGACGGATTACTTGAAAGGGGGAGACAACATGGATATGACATATTCATTAAAAAATGATAGAAAGCCACACTTAATATCTACTTTTGAAAGATTCAACCAGAAAGATCAAAGACCTCTGGAAGCAACATTTCAAGACAAGACAAATACTTTTCAAGAAGAAATTTATGCAATGTTATGACAGATACAAATCACAATTGCTCTAAACCACAAGGAGATTAAGCATAACTTTGATAACATAAAGGAATATACTTCTAATTTAAATCTACAATCAAAAAACATTCAAAGAATGATGGTAAAGAATGAACAAACAAATCGGATAACAGAATGTGAACTAGGAAAAAATGACTTAATTGGTGAAGTCACAAATGAAGGGAACTATAACTTAATACAAACAAGAAATTTTTCACAAGATTTGGATACAACAATAAATATGGAAAAGATACCTTATGCATTAGAACGTCAAAATAAAACTGAGAAGAAAGAAGACTTAACAAAATGGACACTGCTAGGAGAATCACTGTTTGGGAGTCAGAAAGCATACATGTTATGTATTATGTATCCTCTACACCTAACAACAACTACAAAAATACAAGAACTGTTTGACAAGTCGGAAATATTAATTTGGAAAACAATTTGGCAAAGGAAGAAAATTAGAAAAAGACTTAAGAGACTTGACTCACCCTACCAGATGGAATATTATACGAATAAACACTTGCTTGAATATGGCTAAATAAACAAATAACTATAAAGGGGCTTTAGAATAAGTGGGATAAGAGATATAGGTAATATGATATTTTTGATAAGACAAAATATTGATAAGACAAAAATGTTGGGATTGATGAAAGTGAAGGAAAAGTTTGAATTTTAAAGACAAATTAAGTTTGAAAAGATTTAGGATTAAGGAAAGACTGAAATATCATGGGGAAATTAGGCTTAATAAGAATTTTGAAAAAAGGGATATATAGCGATTTAATTAATTTTTACAAATAGAAGTGAAATATAAATTGATTAGAAAAGATGTTATAGGCAGATGTTTTGATAGGTAAGTAGTATAGTATTTATAATATATGAAATATGAAAATACTGAGATGATATTTATTTTATTTATTTATTTAATTAAATTTTTATACCGCCCTTCTCCCGAAGGACTCAGGGCGGTGAACAGGGCATATCTTAAAACTACAAAAGTACAAAAGTTAAAAAAGAATTAAATTATTGCCCACAATAAAAACAATAAAAAATATATATAAATATTAAAACCCTAAGTAATATTTAAGTGGAAAATTTGGTTATTTAGTTGTTAATTATTGAGAAAATTATTTGTTTTAATATTATGGATAAATTGAGTTTTAAACAAGATTTATCAAAATAAGATATATGGTGAATTAATAAGATGACTTTTACGAACATAACATAAGTTGATAAGAAAAAATGCTATATATGGACGTTATTATTGTTGGTATAAATATAGAAGAAAATGTTTTTATGTAATAATTTATATATAGATAATATTAAATATCAAAATTTATATTCATTTAATGCTAAAGAAGGAGAATACTATTGGGAGAAGATAGGATTAAGGAAATATATTATCAATTGATATACTAATTATGGAAATATAAAAATTAATTATTATTGACTGTTAATTAACTATTATTGATTGTAAAAAAAATGTGAACCAAGACAACACACTGCACACCAGGCACTAAGGTTTTTTGTAAAACTTTACAAAAAAGGGGGGCTGCTTTAATGATTTAATCTGTTTAATAAAGGGCTTATTTGGGCAGACTTGAACATTTGCTTTCTCCCATCCTCAAGGCAGATTGAAAGTATATAAAGTGTGGTCTTCATAGCATTGCTCTTACCATGTTAAGTATAAGCTGCCATCATCTAATGAAGTACAGGTGAAACTCGAAAAATTAGAATATCGTGCAAAAGTTCATTTATTTCAGTAATGCAACTTAAAAGGGGAAACTAATATATGAGATAGACTCATTACATGCAAAGCAAGATAGTTCAAGCTGTGATTTGTCATAATTGTGATAATTATGGCTTACAGCAAATGAAAACCCCAAATCCACAATCTCAGTAAATTAGAATATTGTGAAGCTTGTAAGCCGCCCCTGAGTCTTCGGAGAAGGGCGGGATATAAATGGAATTTAAAAAAAAGTGCAATATTCTAGGCTCAAAGTGTCCCACTCTAATCAGCTAATTAAGCCATAACACCTGTAAAGGGTTCCTGAGCCTTTAAATGGTCTCTCAGTCTGGTTCAGTAGGAAACACAATCATGGGGAAGACTGCTGACCTGACAGTTGTGCAGAAAACCATCATTGACACCCTCCATAAGGAGGGAAAGCCTCAAAAGGTAATTGCAAAAGAGGTTGGATGTTCCCAAAGTGCTGTATCAAAGCACATTAATAGAAAGTTATGTGGAAGGGAAAAGTGTGGAAGAAAAAGGTGCACAAGCAGCAGGGATGACCGCAGCCTGGAAAGGATTGTCAGGAAAAGGCCATTCAAAAGTGTTGGGGACTTTCACAAGGAGTGGACTGAGGCTGGAGTCAGTGCATCAAGAGCCACCACACACAGACGGATCCTGGACATGGGCTTCAAATGTCATATTCCTCTTGTCAAGCTGCTCCTGAACAACAAACAACATCAGAAGCATCTTACCTGGGCTAAAGAAAAACAGACCTGGTCTGTTGCTCAGTGGTCCAAAGTCCTCTTTTCTGATGAGAGCAACTTTTGCATCTCATTTGGAAACCAAGGACCCAGAGTCTGGAGGAAGAATGGAGAGGCACACACTGCAAGATGCTTGAAGTCCAGTGTGAAGTTTCCAAAGTCTGTGTTGATTTGGGGAGCCATGTCATCTGCTGGTGTTGGTCCACTGTGCTTCATTAAGTCCAGGGTCAACACAGCCATCTACCAGGAGATTTTGGAGCACTTCATGCTTCCTTCCGCAGACGAGCTTTATGGGGATGCTGACTTCATTTTCCAGCAGGACTTGGCACCTGCCCACACTGCCAAAAACACCAAAACCTGGTTCAATGACTGTGGGATTACTGTGCTTGATTGGCCAGCAAACTCGCCTGACCTGAACTCCATAAAGAATCTATGGGGCATTGCCAAGAGAAAGATGAGAGACATGAGACAGAACAATGCAGAAGAGCTGAAGGCCGCTATTGAAGCATCCTGGTCTTCTATGACACCTCAGCAGTGCCACAGTCTGATAGCTTCCATGCCACGCCGCATTGAGGCAGTAATTGCTGCAAAAGGGGCCTAAACCAAGTACTGAGTACATATGCATGCTTATACTTTCCAGAGGTCCGATGTTGTTCTATGTACACTCCTTGTTTTATTGATTGCATGTAATATTCTAATTTTCTGAGATTGTGGATTTGGGGTTTTCATGAGCTGTACGCCATAATCATCACAATTATGACAAATCACGGCTTGAACTATCTTGCTTTGCATGTAATGAGTCTATCTCATATATTAGTTTCCCCTTTTAAGTTGCATTACTGAAATAAATGAACTTTTGCACGATATTCTAATTTTTCAAGTTTCACCTGTAGATACTGATGCTGTTATTTTGGCTGTGGTAGTGCTTTTGTACCTCAGTTGTACAAAAACAGACTGTAGAAAAATAGACTTGCTGTCAATCACTGTTGTGTCCGGTCTCGAATGGCGAGTGATCACGCGGAGGCAGTCTGCGGTTAACTGTTTATTCAGGTACACGTGGCCGAACTGGCCTTACCTGCCCGGTCGCCTCTATATGTATGCCCGGCGCGCCAGGCGCTGGCCAACCCGCGGCCTCAGATCTCCCGCGCTAGCCCTGGTCACCCAACCCAGTGTCCAGGGTTTCCCGCCGTGCTGGTTGGCCAATCAGGTGGCCGGACAGGTGTATACCTAACACCCCTTTCCCCCCAATTGGATCTGCTACTATCTTATGTAATCCTTTAGGTATGCCGGGGGTCTATGTGTTCTGGTGGGGTATCTCCTCGGTGGGCTGTCTGGTTCTGGCCCCCTCCCCTGGGTTGGTCTTGACGGCCCTGACTGGTTCCTCCCATGTTCGTGCCCCGCTGGCAGTAAGGACCCTGTGCGTTCCCCTTGCCCATTGTCAGTGTTTGGCTCTGGTGCCCCCGGTTCGGTTGTGGCGTCCATGGGTCCCTCCAACTCTGGTGACCTGGTTGCAACCCTGGTGTTGGCCTGTTGTAGGGTGACTGGGAGTGTGAATGTTCCACTGTGTGAGTTGTTTGGTGGCTGCTGGGTCTGATTGTGTGTGGTAATTTCTGGGGCCCTTTTCCTTAGTTGGTCAATGTGTCTCCTGACCTGGCGTTCCCCTTCCCCCTCAATAATGTATGAGAGTGGGCCCAGCTTGTCCACCACCACTCCCGGTATCCACTTGTCCCCCTGGCTGTAGTTCCTGGCCCACACTGAGTCCCCAATGTTCAGAGTCCTGGCTGTGCACTCTTGTTCCGTTTCCGCTGTTGCCTTGTCAGGGTGGAGCCTGTCTAGTTTGGTTGTGAGTTTCTTGCCCCACCTCATTTCTGCTGGGCTTTTCCCAGTTGCTGTGCACGGAGTGGTGTGTTGTGCCAGCAAGAACTGTGCCAGTCTTTGGGGCCAATCACCAGCAATGATCCGGCGAAGTGCGTCTTTCGTGGTCCTTACGTTCCTTTCTGCCAACCCGTTGCTGGAGGGATGGAAGGAGGCCGACGTCGCGTGTCTAATCCAGTTGGCCTTGAGGAAGTCCTGAAATTCATTAGATGTGAATTGAGGGCTGTTGTCAGACACAATCACGTTGGGTAACCCGTGGGTGGCAAAGAGTCCTTGCAGGACCTGTATGGTCTTGGCTGACGTTGTGTTCTTGACAGGCACTGCCTCTAACCACCGGGAGTAGCTATCGACCACTATTAAGAATGTTTGACCCTGAAATGGCCCAGCGTAGTCAATGTGTATACGTGACCAGGGGTTGTGTGTAGCCTCCCACCTGTGAACTGGTGCGTGGGCCTGTTCTGGCATGGACCTCTGGCACAGGTAGCACCCCGCTACCCTTTCTTCGATGGCCTTATCTAACCCTGGCCACCATAGGTGACTCCTGGCTAGGGCTTTCATGCGTACTATTCCCGGGTGCCCCTCGTGTAGTTCGCTGATGACCCTCTCCCTTAATTCTTCTGGCACTATTACCCTGTTTCCCCACAATAGGCAGCCACGGTGTGCTGATATTTCGTCCCTTCTCCTTAGGTAAGCCTGGAACTGTGGTTCCAGGCTCCTGTGATTCCATCCCCCTAGGACCTATGTTGCCACTCTGCTTAGTACTGGGTACTTGCTGGTGGTGTTGGCGATGTCTTTAGCCATCAATGGGCATTCTGGGAGTTCTTCTATTGTTAGGATTTGGCTCGCTGGGGCTGGGTCTGTGTCAGTGTCTGGGAGGGGTAATCTGCTTAGTGCATCGGCGTGACCCATGTCCTTCCCGGGTCTGTATCGGATGGAGAACGTGTAGGCTGACAGGAATATAGACCACCTCAACATCCTTGGTGACATTATTTGCGGGGTCTGTTTGTCTGTGGTGAATAAGCCTAGTAGTGGTTTGTGGTCAGTATCATGAATTCCCTTCCGTATAAATAATCGTGGAATTTCTTTACACCTGCCACGATTGCTAATGCCTCCCTGTCTATTTGTGCGTAGTTGCGCTCAGCCTTGGTTAGTGTTCTGGAATAGTATGCTATGGGTCTTTGTTCCCCGTTACTATCCCAATGGCTGATCACTGCCCCTACCCCGTATGGTGAAGCATCACATGCCAAACAGATTGGTTTCCCTTCAATGAAGTGGGTTACTGTGGGTCTACTGGATAGTATGTCTTCTAATGTTTGGAAACTTTTTTTGTGTTGTTCCTGCCACTGCCAAGGTGTTTTGCTGTCCAATAGCCTGTGCAGTGGTTCAGCTATGGCAGCCTTGAGTGGTATGAATGCGTGGTAGAAGTTTATTAGACCTAAGAATGCTTGAAGCTCAGCCTTATTCTTGGGTTCTGGGGCTGCCTTGATTGCCCTTATCTTTCCCTCTGTTGGATGTATGCCCTGTGCATCTATCCTGTATCCCAAAAATTCAGTGGATGTTACCCCTATGGAGCACTTCCCCTTTTTTAATTTGAGCCCTGCCTTCTTAAATCTTTCTAATACCCTCTCAAGCCTTTCAGCTAATGCCCCCTCATTTTTTCCTGCTATTAATACGTCATCAAAATAGGGGCACACCCCAGGTATACCTTTCAAGGTTCTCTCCATCACTTCTTGGAAAATACCTGGGGCTGTAGCTATTCCAAATTGCACTCTGTTGACTCAGGAACGCCCCCTTGTGGGTAACTATCGTCTGAGCATCTGCTGCTTCCCTGGTGACTGTTAATTGCAAGTACGCCTGCGCCAAATTGAGTTTAGCAAAGATGGCGCCGTCCTGGATGGTCGCGAGGACCTGCTTCACCGTCGGGACCGGGTAAGCATGCTGCTTTAATCCGCGGTTTAATGTGGCCTTATAGTCCGCACAAATCCTCACGTCCCTGTTAGGTTTAAGTGGGGTGACGATAGGCGTTTCCCAGGGCCCCCCATCTACCGGTTCTAGCACTCCCTGGCCTACTAGTTTATCAAGCTCATTTTCTATTTTTTGCTTGAGTGCGAAGGGCACTCTCCTGGCTTTTATTCTTATGGGCTGTACTGTGGGATCTAGCTTAAAGCTGATCGGTGGCCCTTTGTATTTCCCTAGAGTGCCATCGAAGACGTCCGCGTAGTTATCGCAGACGGACTGCAGGTTTTGGCTTTGGATCGAATTGATTCCCCCGACCCATATACCGAGCGGCTTGAACCAGTTGAGGCTGATCAGGCTGGTCCTCCGGCCTTCGGTAACTAGTAGCTCGAGGGGTCCCTTGAACCCCTTGAAGCTGACTTCTATGGTGACCGTTCCTTGTACCTTTATGGGTGACTTTTGGAAATCGGCCAGCTGTATGTGTGTGTGTTTAATGGGAACCTGGCGGCCGCTTCTGGCCTCGATGCAAGCCAGTGTTTCCCTAGAGATTATGGACACTGCCGCCCCTGAGTCTACCTCCATTTTGCAGGGGATGCCCTGTAGGCGGACCTCGATTTGAAGTTTGGGCCTAAGTACTTGGTTGACGGCCTCGACCACCCCTCGGTTATGGTTTCGTGCCTGTGGCCTAAGGGACCCTTTGCCACCGTTCCAGGGGGTTACCTTACCTGTGGCCCATGCGTCGATGTCATGCAGGTTTTCCCGCGGTTTGCTTCTGCAGATGCTCTGAATGTGTCCAGTTTTTCCACAATTTCTGCACTTTGCGTTCCTGAACCGGCAACTCGCGCGGGGGTGGTTGCCCCCACAGCTTCTGCATTTGGGTTCCGAGTCCCTGTGCCTGTTCAGGCCTTCCCTTGGTGGTCTTGCTTCCTGGGGGGGGTGGTCTTCTGCTTCGATCGGTGTCGTCCGCGCGAGGTGTTTTCACTGTGGCCTTTCCGAACCGTCGGGTGACTTCGTTGATGTCTGCCTCCTATGGGTAGTCCTCCACCCCACCGTCCACAAGGCACTCTTGGTGGATGGATCCAGTTGCGCCGTTGCTGTTGTGGGGGGGGTCGCGTTGCCCGGTGACTTCATATGTGAGCAGTTCATCGAGGACTTCTTGCAAGTTCCCCGTGGGCTTGGCTATGATCCTGTTTTGCAGTTGTTCGTCGCGTAAGCCCAGAACCACTCGGTCTCGAATGCGCACCTCCAGGTTATCGTACTTGCAGCGGAGTGCGGCTTCTCTCACGGCTGCCACGAACTCCGTTATCGATTCCCCTGGTTTCTGGTTTCGCCTTTCAAAGATCCTCCTCCAGAATAGTTTGGATCTCTTTGGGGTGAAGTGTTCGCGAAGTTTCCCTAGGAGTTTGGTGTACGAGACGCTGGCGACCGTTGCTGGCTGGCATAGTCCCACGGCGACCCGGTAAAATGGCGTCTTGCTGATCGTCAGCAACGCGGCGGCCTTTTTCCGATCGTCCGTGATGCCGTTCACCAGCATGTACCCCTCGACCTGGCCCACATACTCTTCCCAATCTTCTGGGTGCCTGGGGTCGAATTCTCTGTTTGAGCCGACTTGTGCCATTCTCTCTCGTTCGTTTCGGAGTTGTCGCTGCTGACGGCTCTTTGAATTTCCCGCTTTGCATCTGCCCGTCTCGCGCTTTCTTCACTGCCGTTGCCTATCCCACCTTCGTCGCCACTGTTGTGTCCGGTCTCGAATGGCGAGTGATCACGCGGAGGCAGTCTGCGGTTAACTGTTTATTCAGGTACACGTGGCCGAACTGGCCTTACCTGCCCGGTCGCCTCTATATGTATGCCCGGCGCGCCAGGCGCTGGCCAACCCGCAGCCTCAGATCTCCCACGCTAGCCCTGGTCACCCAACCCAGTGTCCAGGGTTTCCCGCCACGCTGGTTGGCCAATCAGGTGGCCGGACAGGTGTATACCTAACAATCACCGGACTGCAACATGCAGAATCAATGCAGCCAACTCTCATACTACAGTCACCATGACCCTGCTCACCCTTCCTTTCCATTATGTCAGCTCTTTGAGATGCAGTAATACAGATAGGATCCAAAACCATAAGTACTAATACTAATACATTTATTATAAGGTTACAGTAACAGAATCTGAGAACCCAGATTGTTGAGGGAAATATGCTGACTGTGTAAACCACTTAGAGAGGGCTGTAAAGCACTATGAAGCAGTATATAAATCTAAGTCAGTGATGGGATTCAGCCAGTTCGCACCACTTTGGCAGAACTGGTAGCTAATGTTTTGTTGCCCAGGCCCAGAATGGACTTCCACACAGAGAACCGATTGTTCACATATTTGAATCCCACCACTGGTCTAAGTGCTATTGTTATTGCTCTCTTGAAAGCCTGAAAGGATTCTTCTCCTATCTTTACTTTCCAGAGAACTAGTGAAGGCCCTGAAATACTTTCTCCACTTTCTCCCTCCTTTGGACTCTGGTCTTTTTTATCAGACCATTGTCTAGGCAGCAGCTCTTCCTCCTGTCTCCCCAGGTTATTCTCCCAGCCCATTATACCATGGCTAGTTTTGATGGATACAACTTAGGGCAGTGAAATGGTTTGTATGTATCTTACGCATAGGCAGAAGCCAAATCTGAAGCCCATTCCCTTATTTATACAGTACATAAATGGAGAGGCACAATAGTTTCTTTTTTAAAAAAAATAAATAAACCTTATCAAGTAAGATTCTGCTTCTTCCAACAGCCAAAGCTGTAGTGGACATGGAAGAACAGAAGCTCACAGCTGGCTGGGAAGGGGTGGTTCTCCAGTGAGCCAATTGAAGCCCAAGAGATTGTTGATCCACTAAAGACTTGTGTGCAAAAGAATATTTGCATAATATTTTTTTCTTATTTGCTAATAAGAAACACTTACCTCCTCCATTGCAAAACACTTTTTAAAAAATATTTGCCCAGCTTTAGTAAATCATTGCATTTCCTTGTCTCTGTTGAATGTAGAGAGAAAAAATGGGATTAATCTGGTCTTCCAGAACTTGCACAAGAGGACAAGTTTCTAAATAGTTAGCTTCCTTTAACACCAGTTCACAATAGTTGCCTGCATTCCATGCGGCTATACAATTATAAGAGAAAGGACCTTTCCCTGGAATTGCAATGTTTCTCAAATGGGTGCCCTTGAAATGATTTCTTGGGGCAGTACATCTACAGGGAGTCTTAACATATAATGTCACTAACACAATGATCTTCTGCCCCATGCAGAGAGACCCCGGCAGCGCTGACTGGCTTGTTGCTAGGCATGTGCTACAGTGGTGTACAGACTCTCCATGAGCTGTGTTGTCTTTCATCATAAAGAATCCGTATGGCATCTTCATTTAAAGAAGCTCTTTCGTAGAAACCTTTCCCCCAGCCTCAGAAGTGGACTGTAACATGCAGGATGGCAAAGGCTATAGAAGTCAATGTTCTTGTTGACAAATGTGCAAGTAGAAAGTCAGAGCCTCTGGTATGGATTATTTATGAAGCTTGGATAGAAGGCCTGTGATCTCAAGGCTTAGAAACAAGATCAAGTTTAACTTTTGGGAAGAGGAAAAATGGATCTTGGGAATCAATCTCCAGTCCCCAGCCATTTGCTAGAATGCAGCTTAGTGGCTTATGATAAGCATCCTCAAATCAATATTCTGTTTGGGCTATTCTAGGACTGCTGAAGTGGCTTGTGGAGAAACTACTTAAATGGAAGGAGTTAATAATTCTGTTTTTTCCTGCTAAGTTACATCTTTATTTTCTCCAACCTAGGGGAATACACTATAATGAGGGCGCATTTTCATCTGAAAAGAAAAATTGGTTATTTTGTCATCCAGACTTACCTTCCCTGCATTATGACAGTAATCTTATCACAAGTATCATTCTGGTTAAACAGAGAATCTGTCCCTGCTCGAACAGTCTTTGGTAAGTACTCTCCTTCATCCTTAAAAGATACTCTATTCTGGAATTTCCAAACCTAATTTCCTTTGCAACAGAATGCAGGGGAATCTCTCAAGAAAGAGGCAATGCTTAATTCTTCCTGACAGTAAATTCCTCCTGCACCTGTACCCAATCCAAGCACTTTATCACTTCTTTCTTCTTTTCCCTCAAGGACGATACAAAATGAAAAGTAACTACATACCATGTCTGGTACTTTACCTGCTTTTCTTTTTCTTCATAGAAAAGTGGAAACATAGAAAGTAGGTGTTGCAAAATAGAATAGAACTGAGTGTTACTAGAGAGCCACTAGAACAGACATGTCAAACTCGTGACGTCATGAGACGTATCAGGACTGTTTTGCCATTGCCGGCAATGGTGTGGACATGGCTTCTGGATGACGTGTTTGGCCCGAGGGCCAGCGGTTTGACACCCCTGCACTAGAAGGATAATGTATATTAATTAGTTTGTGGTCTGATGAGGGTTAGTTGAGAAACCAAGCTATCAGTAAGACTAAATTCCAGGTATACAATTCAACCACCAGGTTACAGAACTGTCAGCCAGATGGCAGATAGGAAACAGAACCAGATGGGCTAATTATACATTAGGCTACATTAACAGAATCTTGTAAGTCTGAAAGTAGAATTCCTCTCCCTTTTCCTTACATCTGAGAAATTAGGGAGGGCCTCTTCTGAATCTATTGCCCCTCCCCGCCGGCACTATACAGCTGTGGTCTATACTGTCTCTTATCTGACTGTTCCCTATGTGGTGTCTCTGGGCCCACTCTCCCAAGGTCATTCCCAATACCGCTACAGAGGTGATAATGCAACATTCAACTATACGAGTTGAATGTAGTAGTCATCTTTGTCCAGTTAACTATCTACACATCACTTATGTCAGACTTTTCCAAGTTAGTACCCTCGAGTTATCTTGGATCATATAGCAGAAATTCTAGCTTCTTTTTCCAATGTGACTGCACTTATTTAGATACAAGGCGCCTGCTTGGATGCTTTAGGCAAGCCATCTATTCCTTCCTGGGGACAGGTTAGTATGTAATAAGAAGCATTCTATCTGCCCTACAAGATACAACAGACTAAGAAACAGACAGTGTGCAGCATAGTAATGGAATCCTGCAAGTCTGAGTATGCTTCTCTCCTCCTTTACTTTATCTTCATGTTTATTAGAGAGGGGTCTATCTGAGGAGTTTCTCAAATTAGTTTCTTGGAATTGACTTAAATCACCATTATCTGTCTGTTGTCTTGGTAGCCTATCTTTTCATTGTCCTTCAAGGTTATTCCCTATGCCCTCTACAAATTCACTTTGAAGATGACCAATCTGAAAAAGTTTTACATATTACACACTTTAGGTAACAGTGAGACATGGGGGTTTAGTGACTTAATGATACTGGAGATGATCTTTACTCCTGCAGTTCAAGTCCTAGTATTGCATGGTGGGTGACCTCCCATTACTCACCTCAGCTTCTGCCCACCTGGCAGTTTGAAAGTATGTTCTACCTGAGTAGATAACTTCAGTGGGAAGATGAGCTGGCTCTTCATGCAGATGGTTAGAATCCTGCTGGTGCTGGACCTTCCTGGTTGTGATGCCCATTTACAAGGAGGCTTGGGTGGCGGGAGAAGGTCCTGGATAACAATGCAGGAAAGCTGTTTGTCTTTCTTTCTTGTGCAGAGCTAGCTTAGCACCTGTGGTGCACTTTGGAAAGCATGTGAGTGTAAATCAATCAGAGCTAGCTAGTAGTTAGGCAGCTAAACTACTACTCTGTATTAGCATTATAGACTCCTGGCTAATGTAACATCACCATATGCTACTGTAAATAAAAAGTAAATAAATAAATTTTAGGTAATTTCTAAATATCTTTTTCTTTCTCTCTCTTTTTTTAAAAGGAGTAACCACAGTTCTTACAATGACGACCTTAAGCATCAGTGCCCGTAACTCTCTACCCAAAGTGGCTTATGCTACTGCAATGGATTGGTTTATCGCTGTATGCTATGCCTTTGTCTTTTCTGCCCTGATTGAATTTGCCACAGTCAACTATTTTACCAAAAGAAGCTGGGCCTGGGATGGCAAAAAAGCTTTGGAGGCTGCAAAAAAGAAGGTGGCTATTACAACTCCTTGAAGAAATAAATTATTAAATATCAAGAGGGGAACAGAATGTCACAAGTTTTCTAGACATCCTGTTGGATTTTTTTCTCTCCATAACCTGTTTGGACATTTATATTCTTCCACATCATGCTAGCAGAATGGGAAAACATTTACCTGTTTAATAAACTAGGATGCTGTAAATTACAATGATAATAATCCAATGAATAGTATACTGTATATAGTATAACCAGAGATTGTAGGGACTCTGTATAAAGCTCATTTTAATGACCCAACCATCTCTTTATAAAAATTATAGTTTTCCAATGTGGTGTTGTTGTGTGTTTTTCAGAAAAAAGAACGTGAATTAATGGCAAATAAAGCCATCAACACCTATGCTGCTGGAAAGATGATGCCCACATTAAACATACCAAAGGACTCCACCCCTTCAGTCATCTCCAACTCTGTTTCTGCTCCAGCCATTCCCATTGAGAAACCAGCTGAAAACAAAAAGACGTATAACAGCATCAGTAAGATTGACAAAATGTCCCGAATAGTTTTCCCCGTCTTATTTGGAACATTTAATTTAGTTTATTGGGCCACATATTTGAACAGGGAACCCGTTATTAAAGGTGCTGCTTCTCCAAAATAAATGGATAGACTTCCAGATCAAGAGTTAGCCATACTTGCAAAAACAAATGCTACCAAGGAGAATTTGAGGTTCCAAAAGATTTTTGACCTTTGGGCAATATTCTTCAGGAAGTTTTTGCATGTTTAACAATATGTACAAAATTATTCTTGCCTTGATTATTTCTACATGTAACCTCAAATGTTTGTGACAATTACATAAATGGTAACAGACACTAATCTTTTTAGGACAACAGAAGACATGGAACACAGCTTCTATGCTGCTGAGTATCCTGCATTGATAGTTTACAAATGAAATAGGGTATATTTTTTAAACTGTTTGGGCGTATAACATATCTGCCATTTTTTTATACTTTGAATGTACATTCATGCACATAGTGGGACTGTGAACTTTGCAACTATAGAGGTATTCTTACAAGTTATTTCAGAGTTTGTCCATGCTGGAACACTCTAGCTCATAGTCATACTGAATGCACACGAAGTGGATTTGCAGCACCTCTTAAGAGCACATGCCCACAAGCAAGTTTCGGCAGACCACTGAAGTCTACACTCCTCCCTTGATAACTTGGATGTGTGGAAACAACATTACCGCTCAAATGCCACAGGCACAGATTTCTTTTTGCCTCTGAATGCAGCATTTTTTATGAAGGCCATCTACACTTTGAAATTCAAATCTCTAAAAACTGGACTAATTTTCCAACCTATTATCTGTTCTCAGTTTTGATACATGGAAGCAGTTCTTAGTATGTAAAACTGTCTAACACTTAATACTGATAAGAACTGCTAAATATTACTGGTGCCCATGACATACATACCATAGGGGACCCTGAACCCCGTGATGACTGCCATGGGTAAGACTTTTCTAGATAATGTCATAGAATGCACAATATTCAGCTATGTACAGGAACTGGCGCTTCCTTTCTTTGCATTGTAAACTTGTGCAGGTTTTGTTGAACCAGTTATAGCGCTTTCTGTTGATATATCAGCTACATTTTTCTTGATTCTGGTCGATGCCTTGGCATTTGAACTGAGTGACTTGCTGCAAATCAAGTGGCTCCCTCCTTAGTGGCTTCATAGTCCCAGAAGGCTCAGGTAGCTTCAGAACCTAGGACTTTGAAACAGTAATGGCCTAAGTGCAATGTTGTGCCTGAAATGTAAGATAAGACACTGAAAGCTACTCTCCCATCTGCCCATCTGGGCTGGTTAATTAAAGCAGACTTATTCACTTCTATGATAAGGCCATTCCTGGCAATAACGCCATGGTTGCCTTTTCCAGGCGCCACTCTTGGTTCACCCATTTCCACAAGTCTTTCTTTGCCATTCTGAGAATCTTAACAACTGCCCCACGGCTACCCATTCAAGGCCACCTCATGTTTTACAACAAGCCACATCAGTGACCATAACAGAGATTAGTCATATGTAATTTAGCAGATTTAGTTGCTTCATTTGACTACTGCTTACAATGAAATAGTATTATTTCCAATATATTTATGGTATTATTCATTTGCCTTCCTACAAATTGTTTCTCTTCTTTCTGTTAATATTCAAACCAAAATTGCAACATGTCACAATCAGTATGAAAAATTAATATAAAACTGTTAATCAGACCCATGGCAATAAAAGGTTACTGCAATTATATTGCTTGCATTGTAGCAGACCACAATAAAAGCAACAGGAGGGTGTGGCTAGTGTAGAGAAAAGAAGGATTGATAGCAGTATTCCAGTATTTGAGGAGCTACCACAAAAAAGAGGGGGTCAACTTACTTTCCAAAGCACCAGAGGGCAGGACAAGAAGCAATGGATGGAAACTATCAAGGAGAGAAGCAACCTGGAATTAAGGAGAAACTTCCTAACGGTGAGAACAATTAACCAGTAGAATGTCTTGCCTTCAGAAGTTTTGGGTCTCCATCACAGGAGGTTTTAAAGAAGAGCATGGACAGCCACTTGTCTGAAATGATATAGGTCTGCTGCTTGAGCAGGGAGTTGGACAAGAAGACCTCCAAGGTCCCTTCCAGCTCTATTCTGAATTGAGTTGAAACTTATAGATGTACTAGGCTTTCAAAGTCTGGCACCCAAAGCAATATTTATTTATTGCATTTATATCTTTTTAACTTGGTATAATGTTCCTCATCCCAAATTATGAAGCAGTTTTAAAGTGAATACAAAGCAGCATGAATTAGAACATGTTGATCAGTTTACCAATTTACCAATCTACCAAAATTACCCACAGTCTGAATCTTACCAGCACATAAGAACAAAATCATACCTCATTAAAGCCTCAACAGTTTCCAAAAGTTTGGTTTTCTTGTATGAAGGATAAAAAACTGCTTGCTGTACAAACTATATACCAGTTGGGGTTGCCTAAATTGATAGATCTCTGCATAGAGGCACACTAAAATGTAAAGCAAAAAAAATCAAAATTGTTTTAACCTGATAGTGTATTAGAAATAAATCATGCAGAGAGCAAATATATTGCACACACACACACAAAAGACAATGGATTTTTTTACATAAATTTCATCATAACAAAATGTGTATGAACCACTTTTTTTGCCTTTTACTGCATTTCAGTGACACTTGGCAGGGTGGGACATCTTTCATTGATGCCATTGTCCCAGGTTCTCAGTCAATGTGAGAACAGGCATTTTGATATTCATGGAGCTGTTTTAAAATACACCTGCTGAGACTCTGTTCACTGATTACTTGAATTTTAAGGCCATTACCTACATACCCATTAGGAAAGTGAGGAATTTTACCTTTCAGGGAAATATAAACTTGGATTCAAATTTAAGCTGCTTCCTGGCCTCTTATTTACCACTGCTCCAAAACAGTCATATATTGCATGAGATTACATTTTAAAGGTAGACTAGAACAATACCCAATTTAATTCTTCATTTTTATAAGAAAAACTTAAAACATTTTTAGAACATTTCCTCTCTAATATTCAGACAAAATCCTTCTACATTGTTTCTACTATAATAAAGACAGAAATGAAGTTCCATTTCAAAACTGTTTCAATCAACTTCATCAGTATTTGGTTTGGTACAATTCCTTTTGGATAACTTCTATTTCCAATGTTGTTTGCTTTGTTTGGGAATGATTAACATGCAGTCATATGCATGTATACCTGGGATTAAATTTCCATTGAGGTCCATAGGACTTAACTTCTGAGAAAGCTGCAGTCCTATGTACACTGAGTTGGTAGAGAACTCAACATGTACTTTTGTGTAACTATGCCTAGTACCAGGCTGCATATGTAATTTGACTTTACTTCAGTGGGTTATTTTTTCCCTGCATAGAGACATTGCTTCACAAGCTTTTGTAATTTTATTTTACTGTTTAAATTAAAAAAAAGAAAAAAAAGAAAAACACTGTTTAATGTCATCTTTTTCCAAGTTTATTTGTCAGTGGAACAAGTAGGATCTACCACAAATGTTGTAAAGTAAAATATTGAGGTTCAGTTTTCCATCTCTTTTCAATAGTCTGTTCATGGGAACTGAATACTCTTAATTCACATTGTGCAGTTTTGGAGGTCTTTTCACTCCCTATCCCAAGTTTATTGTACGTCAGGTAGTGTATTTCACCAAGCCTGTTGATAATCACCTTGTGCTAGATAGTGATGCTTTGGTTATCACAAGCAAACAGGTCCCACTTGTTCTTTTGAACATTGGGTTATGATTCAGTTGACCACTTAAGTGTATCATTTGACACCCCTAATATCCTAGTACAGTAGCTGAATTATCTGGCCAATAAAAGGACAGGGAGAAAGCAGTCTTCTGGATTTATTCACTTCTTAACTTGAGATAGCCAAACACACTATAAATCAAAATAAAAAAACAAAGTAGTCTGTTTAAAATTTCATTGCAATTCCACTTAATAAAAGACTTCAAAGGTTTAAAAAAAGGTTAAGGTTCCCCCTATTCAGTTGTGTCCAACTTTAGTGGGTGGTGCTCATCTCCATTTCCTAGCCGAAGGAGCCAGCATTCTCCAAAGATGCTTCTGTGGTCATGTGGCCAGCATCACTATACACTGAGGTATACAGAATGCTGTTACCTTCCCACCGAAGTGATGCCTATTATCTACTTGCATTTGCATGCTTTCAAACTGCTTGGTTGGTAGCAACTGGAGCAAGAATGGAAGCTTACTATGCAGTATTTCGGTCTCAAACTGCCAGCCTTCCAGTTGACAGTCCAGCATCTTAACCACTAGGCCACCACATCCCCTTAATAAAAATATAAAATAATAATTAATTAAAAATGTTAATTTTATTAATTATAAAAGAAGTAGCACCTAAAGTGGCATGGTGGCCTAGAGGTGGAGCTCTCACCTAACAATCAGGAGACTGTGAGTTTGAGCCTAGGTAGCAGCAGGTATTTCTCTATTTGGGAGCAAAGAGAAAATATCTCCTGCAAACTCCACATAGGTGTCAGGAAGGGCATCTGCCCAGTAAATGCTCAGTTCCATTCTGTCATGCCAACTCCACCCAGATGGAAGTGATTACAGGGTTGTTAAAAGAAAGAAAAAAAAGTAGCACCTACCAATTCATCAGTAGCCTATTTACATCCCAAAGGTCAACCTGCCAGCAAAAGGACAAGAGTTAGAAGGAGTTAACAAGACCTCCAGACTAAACGTTTCCAAAGTCTGCGAGCAACTTCTAGGAAAACTAGCATAGATTCCCATTAAACAGTTCCCTGAGAGTGCAGAAGATGAGATAAAAAAATCTTAAGAGCTTAAAAGTACCAGTTAACTTAAATGGACAATACAACCTTTCAATTATCCTGGCCTCAAGCTAGATAAGATGTTATAGGTGCAAACTGGCAATTTATTCCAGTCAGTAAAATAAAGTTGGTCTAATAAGAATTATCATTCTTAGTTGTGTAAATTATATTTTAGACAACCACTAAAATCTGGACTACTGAATTAAGGCTAAACAATAGTTACCTTAGCCGTGTACCTGACTTTTCAAAGTGCTTTCCAATACAGATGAAATCCTTATTCCCCATATCTGCATTTTGTCCTCATCGGCAACAAACACTGATTTAGAATTAGAATATTTGCCTTGCATCTTACAACACTCAATGGCAAAATTTTGAACAGATTCACCAACTGCTTCATACATATTTAAATAACATGAGAAGTATTATGAATCCCTGAGGGTCACTATAAGCTAATGGTAATTGTGCAAAATAGGGGTCTCCCAGAACTAAGGGTCAAAATGGTCCTTTCAAGAAGGACCAAACAATGCCACTAGGTCCTATCTGACTCTGGCAGGAAGTACTCACCCCCTCCCACCTAGTTTCCAACATAAAATGGCTACTAGGGGGACAAAATCTGACTGAATGATAGCTGGACCTGAAGTTACAATGAATAAATTTAGATAATCCACATCCTTCAGATGTCTGGAACAGAGAAATAACTAAATCCCTCAGCATTTTGTGCATCAATAGAAATTAGTGACTGGATTGAAATTATCAAACATGCTTACGTTTTTGGAGAAATTTTGTTAAGGAAAGCAAAAGTCAAATTCCAAACAAGAAATCAAATCCATTAATTAGTACTCACAAAGCCATGGCCATTTTTAAAACCACTCACTAGCAAGAATAAAGAATATTAAGCTGATTTTGTCATGGTCTTGATGCAAAGTTTTCATAGCTATTGAAGCACTAGTAGCATTCTCAGAAGGGACCTCAGCACTTCAAATATTGTTTCAGTCAATCTGAAGCTTAATTAAAGCAGCCAGGTATTTACTAAGTTTGACTCATAGCCCAAGCACTTACTTCTAGACTTCATTCTTTTATATGAAGGCCTTAAGGAGTAGCCCACAATTATGTCTTATTTATTTATCCATATACCTTCAAGAGCTCAATGTGACTTACAAAAATATAATTAAAACATCTAAAGAAAATAGGCCTTAAAATATTATTGAACAATACAGCACAAAATTTTAAAAATGTGAAGACAGTTTTTTAAAAAAATAAAACAACTTACTTGAATAAGCAAGTAAGTTTTCAAAATAATAATAATGCTTCAATTTACAATATGGGATAAACTCTGCCAGAGAAAGTAATGTACCTGTAGCAAGACCTGCAAACAATTATTCCATGGTAGTTCAGGGCAGACCATAAAGAACTAAACAGACCTGTACATAAATTGGTCCTATGCTAGGCAATAAAAAGTGGAGATGAATGGATTAAATGAATGGATTATCACAACTTTGGATTTTCCCTTACAGCAGGTGAATCCTGTCCTCAGCTGGAATGAACTAATACAGCCAACACAGTGCACGGTGACATACAGATAGCAGCCACTGCAAATTACAGAGGGACATTATTTTGTAGGTTCTGTTGCCTATAAACTAGCCTCTGGTATGGCATAGGATCATGTATTTATTTGTAGGAAATAAAGCTAAGTTGTGTATGACACTTCATAGAAATAAAAATTGTCTCCCATCCTCAAGGCTGAAAGAATATTCAGCTGCTTCTTTGAGGGGCAGAGGATCCAATTCTATCTATCACCCCAGGCAATATATCCATCCCATTTGTTCCTGCAGAGAGCAATTCTGAAAGTGCATTAAGGATCCTGGCTCACATTCGGCAACTGTAATTCATTTTGCCCTCCATTTTTTTTTTCTTTATATACAGGCATTCTTTATATACAACTGCTGGAATGTAAAAAAAATGGTAAGAAAAGACTGTCAACTTTAAATGGAATAATATTTCAGAATAATGAATGACATAATGGAGAAAGACTTAAGTTTTAGATTTTCCATATAAGCACGAAGGTCACTGTGGTCTTAGTTGATTCATAAGGTGGTAGTTGTTTTTTTTAAAAAAAATGCTGTGCATTCACTAATGAAAATACTAACAAGTGTAAACTGATACAAGAGGACAGATTTCATTTCGAAGCACTTGCCATTTTTTCTTAATATGCCTGTAAACTAATAGAAGATGATATGCATAGCTTCTAGTCCAATAATGCAGTGTCATTTAAGGATGTGGAATGATTGGAGTATTTTATATAAAAATCTGGAATGTATTTTCTCCAAATATGCCTGATTGTAAAAACTAATAGAGGATGATATGCATAACTTCTAGTTACAACAGCTATGTTCTGTTCCTAGGGGAAAGGCAGAGGTGCCAGATTGCCAGGCAACGTAAAAAGATGCTGTTACACTTATGACCAGTTTATAGTTTTCCCTTAGGTCTCTAGATTAGATAGATATTGTGCTAGGAAGTCTTTGTATCGGGTGGCTCTTCTATTTTTTTGAGATGGTGAGCTATAAACAAAAGCAAGACAAGTGATGAGAAAAGCTTTTTAAAATATCAAGCTTTTGGTCTATCCTGCCTCTCTGCCATCCTTCACTCACTAACTTTCAAGCGCAGTTTTAAAATCCTTACCTTAAGATAAGAATAAAAAATAAGCACAGAACCATTGCAGTAGTGATACTGATTTCTTCCATATTATAGAGATTGTACCTGTAGGGCAGAAATAACACTAAAAATATTAGTTGTTATTGCAAGCATATAGTAAGTTTAATAGTAGATAATAATATTCCATCATTGGTTTCTCTGTTTGAAAATACTTAGTATTACTCCTTGGGTCATGGTCCAGTGCAGCTGAGTGCTACATGCATGGAAGCCAAGCAATAGGTCAATTCTTACAGGCAACACTTGCATTTCAGTTAGGCTATGGCAGGTAAGAACTGGAATATTCTGCATGCATGACAAATTTATGAAAATCACTAGGTCAGGTTTCCTAGTATACAGGTAGGCAAATTCTGGGAGAATTTGGGATGACAGTGTCACAAGAAAGGATCCACCATTGGTGCCCTTAGTAACATTCCTTTTGGCCATTACAGCTAGTCCTCCTCAACTTATGACCACAATTGAGCCCCAAATTTCTGTTGCTAAGTGAGAAATTTGTTAAGTGAGTTTTGCCCCATTTTACAACTTTTCTTGCCACATATGTTAAGCGAATCACTGCAGTTGTTAAATTAGTAACATGGTTGTTAAGTGAATCTGGCTTTTCCCATTGACTTTGTTTGTCAGATGTTTGCAAAAGGTGATCACATGACGTTGGGACATTGCAACTGTCATAAATGTGAGTCAGTTGTCAAGCATCAGAATG
Source organism: Vipera berus (assembly GCF_964194415.1). NCBI lineage: Eukaryota > Metazoa > Chordata > Lepidosauria > Squamata > Viperidae > Vipera > Vipera berus. The sequence continues at coordinate 84,457,367 of NC_138206.1, read as the reverse complement.
TAAATCATGTGACCATGGGGATGCTGTAATAGAAGTGTGAAAAATGGTCATAGGTCAGGGCTGTTGTAACTTAAAACAGTCACTAAATGAGCTGTTGTAAGTTGAAAAGTACCTATTTTAGCAAACCCTTCCTTCAGTTTGCTTACTATGGTTATGGCAAAAATGTAATATTGCATTTTTTTTTCCTTCCATGACCATAATGGCCTAGATCATGGGTGTCAAACTCGCCGCATCACGTGATGTGTCGCAACATATTATGACTTTTTTTGCATTGCCGGAGCTGGGGTGGGTGCGGCCTCTGCATGATGCAACCAGCCTGTGGGCTGGCAGTTTGACACCCCTGGCCTAGATCATGTTTCTCAACATTGCATCTTAAAGTTCTTAAAATTGAGAAACACTGGCCTAACATTCTATTCCCTTGAAGATTACGACATTTTCTTGTCTATGAATACATTTTCATTCATATACAGTAATAATTCTTATCTGTAAGTAAGAAAAGCTTATTCAGGTGAAGGGGTCAAAAAAGTCAAGGTGGCAGCCATAATGCATAATTGAAAACCTGCCTCCTTTTTATGTGTTGTGATGCATGTAAAAAGGAGCAAGGATTCAAATATCCATCTACCAAGAGTCATAGCAATAATCTTGATTTCTTTCCATGGACACCATTATGTTGAAAATAATAAAATTAAATGTAATTAAAATTATAATTAAAAGATACCATTGTAATAATAAACAACTAATTGGCAAATAAGGTGAATTTTTGAGAAAACAGGAACCAAATGCATATTCTTAGAGATGGTTCTTTCTTACATGTCTGATAATTGAGCTTCTAGTATTGAAAATATCTTCAGAAGATCTTCTCTCACTCACAGAAGTAACCAAGTAGAAGATATGATCAGAATTATAAAACTGCATGCAGTTCCAAAATTTGCTGACCATCAATAGCAGTACTATGAAATTTCCTTTTAATGGACCTGGGGGTGGTGGAAGGGGGGACATAACTCAAATGTCCATTAAGTACAAAAATACATCATTATAGCAATTCATTTCATTTGTATAATTAGTTCATTACACAAATGACATAAAAGTAAAGGTAAATAACAAATTGCATCATAGTGCAAGTTACTTAAATTATTGTGGATATGCTTATGTTAAGGTAATGTTAACATAAATTTAACTTATTTCCTCCACACTACATGGATGGAAAAGACTTTTTTATTATTTTGGAAGGATGTCTGGATGAAAATCTGACATGTTGCATCAGCAGTCCACTAAATGGCATCCATGCAGTTGAAGTTCACTGTACTTCAATTGTCATGCATATTGTGGAACAGAGAATAGGAAACAAAGTCTTTGGGGCATTACCTCTAGAACAGTGTTTTTTCAGACTTTAAGAATCCCAGAATTCCTCATAACTGGGGAATCCTAGGAGTTGAATTCCACATATCTTAAATTTGCCAAATTTGAAAAACATTGTTCTAAAGGCACTTTATGAATGCTACAGGAAGAGGAAGACTGTTGTGATTGCTATGCATTTAATCTTTGGTGTCAGCTTTTAAGAAGGCTAAGTGCAACTTTTCAAACTTTAGTAATATCACAGCTTTAGCATATAATGATGACATCATAGTGCAAAATAATTGCAGCCTGACATGCAGCTCAATCCTATCCATACTGATTTCATTTAATGTTCATTAGTATACACAGGGCTTTTTTTCCTCATAGAACTCTCAGAACGGCGTTCCGGCACCTTTTTTTTGCAAAAAAAAAAAGCTCCCTCTGAAAGCCTATTGAAGGGCTAGGCAATCTTGGCCCTTTTTTATGACTCATGGACTTCAACTCCCAGAAATCCTGAGCCAGCCATGCTGAGGGGAAAGGGAGAGGTTTCCAAGCTGAGCCATGCTGGCTCAGGAATTCTGGGAGTTGAAGTCCTCGAGTCATAAAAGAGCCTGCACTAGAGGACATTAAAATTATTTACAGGGTTACGTCTTTAGGAACTAAACTTTTAGAATCTGAAACAGCTAATTAAAAAAAGCCAACAGGAAAGAACCTCACATTTTTCATCTGCTTCTGTCTTTTGGAAGGTAAAATTAGATAACAAAATAATCTATTTCCTATGTTAACATCTCTGCAATGAAATCAATAAAGGTAACAGGAAAGAAATGAGAAACATTTTTCTCAATGTAATATGTCTAATTGCTCAGTGGGTTAGGATGCTGAGCTTGTTGATCAGATGGTCGGCAGTTTGGCAGGTCGAATCCCGAGTGCCGCATAACAGAGTGAGCACCTGTTACTCGTCCCAGCTTCTGCCAACCTAGCAGTTCAAAAACACGTAAAAATGCAAGTAGAAAAATAGGGACCACTATGGTGGGAAGGGAACAGCATTCCGTGCGCCTTTGGCATCTAGTCATGCTGGCCACATGATCACGGAGACGTCCTCGGCCTAGCACTGGCTCTTCGGCTTTGAAACAGAGATGAGTACCAGCCCCTAGAGTTGGAAACGACTAGCACGCATGTGCGGGGGAACCTTTACCTTTAGAAAAAAAATAGTATCTTTTGTACATACTCTTGAAAACTATTTTGAATCTAACCATCTATTACAACTAAACCACTTTAAATTAAACAATTCTTAAGAATGAAATATTCTTAATTTGGACTTTACTTTTACTGTTTGGACTGTTGTGTGTTTTGAAAAATAGATTATTTAGAATCTAGTTATGTTGCACTTCAGTCTTTAAATAATTAACCTAGTATATACATAACAATATATGATGTTTTCCATGGTGAGCTTAACATCAATAACAACATTTATTAAAAAGGCTAAAATAATTTCTGGTGGTATTATCTGTACATTAAAATTTTGTTTAGTCACAATCTTTCACTTTTCACATTCTGGACAAGCAGCGGTCATGTATCCTAGCAAAAGATGTTACATATGTGCATAAGCATAGTCAGTACCATATGCCTTTTTAAAAATATCAAGCATACAAAGAAACAAAAATAAGTCCAAAATATCTGTATTACATCCAGAAATGCCAACTTTGCAACCAAAAAGCTGAAGGAAACTGTTCCAGAGAGCCAAATTCTCCTCAGGCAGCCAGGTTGCAGAGCAGCAGAATGCATCGCAGTGACAGGCCTACAGATGGCTCAAATCAAAGGAAATGCAATCCGTACAGGCTAATTTAAAAGTTAGAGGGTAAGAAGGGCCGAGTGTGAACAGGTCTAATAAGGTTTAATAAGGCTGAAAATATGAAAGGGTCCTCAGTCTGCAATTAACAAACTCTATGGTTTGCAAGAACCTGGCAAAGAGCAGTCCCCAGGCTTGAGAGAATCCCTGTATAAACATAGTTTCAGTTTTCTCTCAAGGCCCTCAAAGGAACAACCTAAAGATGGAAAGAAAGGTTTGGGGCAGAGGGCAAATTATCAGGTGTCAATTCTTGACACAATAAATTGTAACCTAGTTGAGTCATGCTTGAGAATCCTCTGTTTAAAAAGCCAATTCCCAAATAAGAAGAACATTATTTTGAGAAATGAAAGTTACAGCCAAGTCAAAGAATGAAGCCTAACACAAGAAAGTATACTTTTCAGTAAATAGGCCCTATCTCATTAGGTTCACCCCTACCACCATCCAAAGATTTGCATCCAAGAAAAAAGGCTATGCAGAGGTTCAGATTCAAAAGCAAAATGGGATGCAAACAGCACTGGCTAAAATTCTTTTAAAACAGTTACACTCCTGAGATAATGCAGCTTTTCTCCACAGGTATCATGAAAGTCTAGGGGGAAAAAAACTGGCTGCCTTGAAAGCCATGAATTACAGGTTTAAATGTCATAATCAATGTTTCTGTCTAAGATTCTAGAGGTGGCAGGAGATTCTTTATCCACAGAACTAATTTGTTAAAGCTAGAAAAACATCTTGTTTCATTCTAAGGAAATTTTCCCATTTTAGAATCAGAAATCTATCTAGAGAATAAAAATGAAATCTTAGTTTTACAAGAGTCTTCTGTTAAAATATTGGTAACTCAGGGCTTCCGGTTTGCCAAGTCAGCGGTTATGGACGTCTGGAGGATGGCTCTCATCTTCCACGTCCAGATTCACTTCGCTGGGGGGTCCTAAAAGGACCAAAGAGTTGCCCTGGAGGGGTGACAAGACAGAAGGGGCTTTTGCAGAAACGTGTGGGAGCCGCAACCCCCCTCCCCTGTTAGTGCCTGCATTCCCTTTGTACCGGCAGATGAAAGACTGGCCATGGGAATATGGCCAGTTACTAGGCTGCAGACAGCTGAAGTGAAACTTACCATCAGGCAACATTAAAGCAGTGTGGAAGAGACGGGAATAAGATTCCTCTCTTATACCTTAATCATCTTCTTTTCACCTAATTAAGCTGCTAAGTACTTTCCCCCCTATGGAGAGGGAGGGGGAAATTCAACCCTCCCTTCAAATAAGCGGCGAGCAAGCTCTGGGGTGTTTTTTTAAAAAAACGTTGAAGAAAGAAATGGACTAAAAGAAAAGAATTTCCAAAGTACTTGGGGGACACCCAGTGGCTAAACTTGAAATTGCAATCTGACTTTCTCTTTAAGAAAACCAAGAAAATATTTAAGAAAAACAAGATAAGAGTAACCTTGAACACCAAATGTGCAACTTCACTATGGAAGAGTTTCAAAAACAAATCCATGCTATGTGGGAAATATCTTACCAAACTTATCAGTTCCTTTCTACAGCTGGTGACGAAATAAGAGCTTTTGGAAAAGAATTAGAAAGCATCTCGATGAAACAAACTCAAACTCAAACTGTGACTCCAACTAATATTTTATTGGGACAGAACTTAACAGAAGAAATTGAACAATCAAATACATTGGCAGAAGATTTAAATATTCAACAAATACAGGCTTTTGAAGATTATAAAGGAGAAAAGATGGGAAAAAAATATTTAGACCAGGACAATTATATCAAGAGGTGAAAATAATGAGAAGATTTGGTGCTGTTAGCAGACTCTTCAATCCTTCAAAAGTGGAGACTGGAGGGCCACTTCAATATGATATAGCAACACAAGAATGCTTTGATGACCCTGAGGCAAAGAAGCAAAAAATGACATGGCAAAGGAAGAAAGCAAGAATAAGATTGAAGAAATATGAACATTTTTAAGAGGCCTGAAAGAGATAATACCAAAATAGACAGGATTGTATTGGGATTACAAGAGATTGTTTTGATGAGTAGACAAAAATACTGATTAACTAAAAAAATAAAAATAAAATACAGATGTATGAATACTAACATTGAAATATTGAGTTCTTTAAATGATATGGTTTAAGATGTATATATGCTAAAAATGATACAATGTAACTAATATACCTGGATGTAGAGACATGAGAGGATGTATTAAATGTTGAAATGGAAGAAATTTTGGTTAATTTTTAATATGTGGAAACTATAAATGAGAAACAATAATATTATATTGTCCTCCTCTTTTTTTCTCCTCCTTGCAATTGGTATTTTAATGGCTACTATTTTAAATATTGTATGACTGATATGGATATGGAAATGAGATAAATAAGAACTGGATTACATTACTAGGTATTGGAGAAAATTGTGTAAAGGGAAAGGAGGTTATTTAGCAATATGAAAATGAGAAATCTTAAATGTTTAATTTCAATATCAATGTAAAATTAAAGCTAGAAAAATATATAAGGTGTTTGATGTTTTAAAGATGGAATGTTAAAATATACCGTAAAATATACTAAAATATTGATAAATATAAAAAAACTATTAAATGACTGATGGGTAGCAATGAGAAGTATGTTAATTTAGATAAGAGATAGTATATATTAAAGGAAAAAAGAGAGAGGAAGTATTGGTTACAATAACTTGGAGATTTGTAATAATATGTATCTGTCTGAAATGGAACTATTGTAACCCGGACACCATGTTGCTTTTTAAAGATATTATTGTAATATTAGAAAACTAATAATAAAATAAAATAAAATATTGGTAACTCAGAACAAGACTAAGTAGCTATCTATAGGCCAAGTGTTTTTCCTTGTTTCAAAAACTGAATATGTGTAAGAGTCTAAGATGACAATACGTAATTAATTTCCTTTCACTATTCAAACTGTCAATATCCACAGATCTTTTTTTTTATTGAAAAGTTTTAAAATACATTTTATCTTTAACAATCCCCCCCTCCCCCTCCCCTACCTATCCCTCCCTACCCCTCCCCCCCCTTTCCCCCCTCCCCCCCCGACTTCCCAGAGCTAAGTACAGGGTATAAAAACAAAGAACAATCATAAACATCCATATGCTACCAACAATAAATTCTTAAATCTATCACTCTCTAGCTCATATAAAATAACTACAAGCAATATTAATATTACATATAAAAAAAAAGAAAAAAGAAAAAAGAAAGGAAGACTTATTCAAATGCTAAGTGAAACTTTTTAGTCCCGTATTTCTTCTGGATATATTCAATCCATTTTTCCCACTCCATAATATAACATTCTTGCGAATGATCTTTCAAATAAGCCGAAATCTTTGCCATTTCTGCCAGGTCAGAAACCTTTAAAGTCCATTCTTCTATAGTCGGCAGTTCCTCCTTCTTCCAATACTGACCTATTAAAAGTCTTGCTGCTGTAACTAAATTTAACATCAACGTAGTGTCCACAACAGTAGCATCTGTAATTATACCCAACAAAAAGAATTGCGGACAAAACTTTATCTTTTGCTTGAAGATCTTCTGCATATTCCACCAATTTTTTATCCAAAAAGCCTTGACCTTTTTGCAAGTCCACCATATGTGAAAATATGTTGCATCTTCACCACCACACCTCCAGCATTTTGGCTGATAGTTCGGATACATACTTGCAAGCTTTTTAGGATCTAAATGCCATCTATAAAACATTTTATAAAAGTTCTCTCTTAAGTTTTGAGCTTGTGAATATCCACAGATCTTTGAGTTCAGCAATTGGTAGCTTCCCTTCTGTAAAAAAGAAAAGAAAAGAAACATTTTAATGTAATTTCATATAGTAATTATATTAACTCACTTTTTATGACCCATTAATCCCTTAATTCAGGGTAGAGCATGGGCAACTGGATAGAGCATTTACTGGCCAGATGCCCTTCCTGACACCCATGTGGAGTTTGCAGCAGATATTTTCTCTTTGCGCCCAAGGAGAGAAACATCTGCCGCTACCTAGGATTGAACTCTCGACCTTCCAAGTAGAAGGCAAGCATCTTCACCACTAAGGCCACCATGCTTCTTGTATAGTAAATACATTTTACTGTATATAGTAAATACAGCAAGTACTAGAATACTAAACTGATAATGTTCTTAGTAAATTAATGTCTGGATAACAGATGTTATGTTCCCAAAATAGCAGATTAAATTTCCACTAGTAAAGAATGCTGTGTAATGTTACATTGCTTACATTTCAAATTTCTCCCAGTTTTTTTTTTAGAGGACTAACATGTCACATGGCTTTTATATCTCTGTGTGGCAATGTGATGGCTTTGTACAGACTTTCTGAAATTCATGCTTTTGCAAACTTATATGTTGTAATGCACTTTTCTTTTGATTTCATCTCTCTCAGTTTGAATTTGGATCCAACCTGAATATAAAAATATTATTGAAAAAGCCATGTTAGTTGATTTGATTGTCCAGCATTAACCTTGATATCCCAGAGGTGTTTTGTGCAGTTATTTGTAATTTACTCTTAAGAATGATGAAAATAAAAATAACTGGATCTGAAATTTACAGAAACCTTGAACTATGGTTTGCAGTAAGGAACTGTATGCAGTCAGTGTATCATGTGTTACCTTTACTACACTTCTTATTGTTTCTAAGAATCAGCAAATCCTTATTCTGAATGGTGTGTTTTGATCTGAAATTATCTGCTTATATTATTTGTATCATTTCTTTTGCAAATAGGTTTCCCTTGCTATAAAACCATTGCAAGACAATATGTATTTGGTTTCACTGTGGTATATATTATCTGTTTTTACTTTGTAGTTGCTTGTAAATTATAATTGATTTCCATTGTGTTTGTAATAACATTGGACAAGGTTGTTCATTATATTGTTTTATACCAGCCAAATGGAGATTTAGTTAAAAAACCACAGCAAAAATCTTTAAATTTAAATCTTTAAATCTGTGTTATCAGATTTTGGAACTCTGCAATACTTGCTGGATAAATCAATTTTCCCATTTCAGGTTTCAGGCTAATTAATGATTGTGACCAGAAAAAAAAGCAACTTTCAAATAAAAACAAAGCTGACTGTTTGTAGTGAAATGATTCGTTGTGATCAAATATTATCTTTCAGAAAATGAGTTTTCTAAGAAAGATCTTAGGAAGAGGAAATTGTAAACAGAAATATTTGCTCAGAAAGCAATCCTATTGCCGCCCCTGCCCCCACACACAGAGTGATTCATGTAAATGACAATAGAGCAGAGATGGCTTTTGGCCAATGCTGAACAATGGTAGTCTCTGTTTCATAGTTTCCCAACCATAGATATACTGATGGTGATCTTTTTAATAGCAGTAACTCAAATTGGGACATTCCATCCTCATCCCCATCACAACCACCAACACCATAATGAGGATCTAATCTGGGTTAGTCACTGGGACCAGAGCTTTAGCCTTTCAAGCCATTGGGGGGTATACAATACCACATATAGAATTGCACAAGGCACACACTTTGTTAGAGAGAAGTTCCCTGAAGATGGGCTTCAGCATGAGTCCAAAAGCTCAGAAGAGTAATCCTCTGGTCCCAGTGACTGACCCAAATTAAATCCTGCAACATTATCCTGGGACAAATATTTGCAACACCATAATCATGAGTTTTGGAGATTATTTGAACTTCACAAGTAAATAGAGACATATTTTATCAATATAACCACTCCCTTTTAAAAGAGTTATTTTAATTAAACAATGGTATATAGAGAGAACTCCCTTTTAAAAGAGTTATTTTAATTAAACAATGGTATATAGAGAGATGTTTAAAGGAGAGCATTAATATGCAAGAGACTTTGAATACTTGGTTGTTTTAGTGTGGTACATGTACCTCTCAGCTGACTGCTCAATGCTGACTGAAGCGCACAATTTAATGTACTTTAATGTGTTGGCTACCTCATATTGGAGTTTAATTTCTTCTTGAATCAGAATTCCAACATTGTTGCTTCTCTTATGCAGTGTGTGGGCAATGCCAATTACTAATCTATATACTACTAAAACTCTCATGTCTGTTTGCAACCTTCAGTTAAGTATAATTAGAAGGACAAAAATTATTGAACCAATGTAATTCAAATGGACTAATTTGCAGAATGCCAGGGCCCAGGACTGCTGTGGAAATCAAATTGGGAAAGTTGTGGCTACTTCTGTGCTGCTGCTGCACTGCTTCTTCTTCAGCATTGTGGCTCCACTACTGTAGTCAGGATCATGAGGTCTCATGATCCTCATTTCCCATACTTCCTGACTGCTTCCCAGAAGTCATTGGGAAAGCCAGCAGGAACTGTAAAATTGATTGTGATTACCAACGATCCCTGCAACCTTCCCAATAGTAAAAAAAAGTCTTGTGGTAAACTTGAAGGGACAAAGTCAATGGAGAAACTGGCAGAAAAAACGCTCAGGTAAGTCTTCCCCACCCAGGCAGCCCTCCCTAACACCTCTGCAGTTGCATTATCTTCTTCTTCTTTCTTCTTCTTCTTCTTCTTCTTCTTCTTCTTCTTCTTCTTCTTCTTCTTCTTCTTCTTCTTCTTCTTCTTCTTCTTCTTCTTCTTCTTCTTCTTCTTCTTCTTCTTCTTCTTCCTCCTCCTCCTCCTCCTCCTCCTCCACCTCCACCTCCACCTCCAGCTCCACCTTCTCCTTAAGATAGCACTATAATTTTATATTATATTTTAACACTGGAATGTTAGTGTCATCAGTAAGTTTCTTCATCATTAATTATCATCCTTTGTGGGCTTCTGGTTAGGTGTCATGGTGTAATGTCTTCCATGTTCGATTTCGCCCTGCTAGGGATCCTAAAAAGTCACCCTGGAGAGGTGATGAAGAAGGAGGGGACCATTGTTGATTACAGAGGGGTGGCAGCCCTAGTTCTGGATCTGAGGAAGCCCTCCAAACTGGCAGGGGAAGACTGGGTACATTCATGTGGCCAGTCAGAAGCTGCTGACAACTGAAGATAAGCACTTACTAGCAATTTTTGAGCAACATGGATGGAACTGGGTGAGTCTTTATCCTCTGTTTATGACCTTAATACTTCTTTACTGGAAAAAAGAATGCCCAAAGAAAAGAATCCTCCCCAATGAGAAAGGGAAGCAAAGCTTTTGCCCCACTCCCTCAGGAAAAGAAAAGCAGCAAATTAATTGCTTTGGTGAAAATAGAGAAAACTACAAGATCAATTTTAAATTTTAAATACCGTATATACTTGAGTATAAGCCGAATTTTTCAGCCCACTTTTTGGGCTGAAAAAATCCACTTCGGCTTATACTCCAGTGAACAAAAAAAAAGAACTTCCACCCCCCAGTTTGGAGAGCTGCTGCTTTCATCAAACATGGACGAAGGCAGCAGCTCTCCAAATGGGCTGCGGCGGTTTGGAGAGCTGCGCGCGCAGCTCCGCCGCCACCTCTGCAAGCCTCCGCTGAGAGAATGGGGCGGTGGAAGCTTGCCACCCATTTTCTCGGCGAAGACTTCTTTCGGGGGATGCAGCTTCTGCCGCCCCTTTCTCTCAGCTGCCCGGGCAGCTGAGAGAAGGGGGCGACAGAGGCTGGATCCCCCGAAACAAGTCTTCGTCGCTGAGAGAATGGGCGGCAAGCTTCCCCGCCCCATACTTCGCGGAGCGCTCCAACGCCTTGTTCTCTCGTCTCAGCGGAGACTTGTTTCGGGGGATCCAGCCTCTGTCACCCCCTTCTCTCAGCTGGGCAGCTGAGAGAAGGGGGTGACAGAGGCTGGATCCCCTGAAACAAATCTTCGTCGCTGAGAGAATGGGTGGCAAGCTTCCCCGCCCCATACTTCGCGGAGCGCTCCAACGCCTTGTTCTCTCGTCTCAGCGGAGACTTGTTTCGGGGGATCCAGCCTCTGTCACCCCCTTCTCTCAGCTGGGCAGCTGAGAGAAGGGGGCGACAGAGGCTGGATCCCCCGAAACAAGTCTTCGTCGCTGAGAGAATGGGCGGCAAGCTTCCCCGCCCCATACTTCGCGGAGCGCTCCAACGCCTTGTTCTCTCGTCTCAGCGGAGACTTGTTTCGGGGGATCCAGCCTCTGTCACCCCCTTCTCTCAGCTGGGCAGCTGAGAGAAAGGGGCGGCAGAAGCTGCATCCCCCGAAATAAGTCTTCGCCGAGAAAATGGGCGCTGAGATTTTCTCGGCGAAGACTCACCTTCTCCCGTTCACCTTCAGCAGCTCCGCCAGGCCCGTCCAGTGCCCTGCTAGCAGAGCTTGACAAATGCAAAAGCTGCTTTGGTTAAACACTGGAAGGTTTAGTGATTAACCCACCCCACCCCACCCGGTCTTCTTGCTGTTTCTCCCCATCCTCACTCCTACCCACAGGGGCTCTCTGCCACTTCTACTACTTCTTTTTCTTTCTTTCTTTTTTGCTGAGGTGTGCGTCTCTCTCTCTCTCTCTCTCTCTCTCTCTCTCTCTCTCTCTCTCTCTCTCTGTGTGTGTGTGTGTGTGTGTGTGTGTGTGTGGTGTGTTATCTCGAACCAGATGGGATGGCAAAGTCAAATGCAAATGGGGATCTTGCAGATCTTGCCCTGCCTTTCCCCCCACGGTTACCTTCTGTTCTTGATGAGCTCACGAGTGCTCAAGGACAAAATAGGGCAGGGCAGAGCCGGCAGTTAAAAATAGGATGCAGATAAAAGGAAAGGTAAGGAGGGGTTCAGGTTGAGAGGAGAGGCTGCGTAGCCTTAGTGTAACTCCTGTTTGGGCTGACTGGGTTGCCTCCGATGGGCTCTGACAGTGGAACAGAATGGAATAGAAAATATGGAATGGAATGGAACAGAACGTAGAACAGAACAGAACAGAACAGAACAGAACAGAACAGAACAGAACAGAACAGAACAGAACAGAACAGAACAGAACAGAATAGAATAGAATAGAATAGAATAGAATAGAATAGAATAGAATAGAAATATAGAAAGTGAATGGAATAGAATAGAATAGAATAGAATAGAAAAGAATAGAATAGAAATATAGAAAGTGAATAGAATAGAATAGAATAGAATAGAATAGAATAGAATAGAATAGAATAGAATAGAATAGAATAGAAATATAGAAAGTGAATAGAATAGAATAGAATAGAATAGAATAGAATAGAATAGAATAGAATAGAATAGAATAGAATAGAATAGAATACAGTAGAAATATAGAAAGTGAATGGAATAGAATAGAATAGAATAGAAATATAGAAAGTGAATGGAATAGAATAGAATAGAATAGAATAGAATAGAATAGAATAGAATAGAATAGAATAGAATAGAAATATAGAAAGTGAATAGAATAGAATAGAATAGAATAGAATAGAATAGAATAGAATAGAATAGAATAGAATAGAAATATAGAAAGTGAATAGAATAGAATAGAATAGAATAGAATAGAATAGAATAGAATAGAATAGAATAGAATAGAATAGAATAGAATAGAATAGAATAGAATAGAATAGAATAGAATAGAATAGAAATATAGAAAGTGAATGGAATAGAATAGAATAGAATAGAATAGAAATATAGAAAGTGAATAGAATAGAATAGAATAGAATAGAATAGAATAGAATAGAATAGAATAGAATAGAATAGAATAGAATAGAATAGAATAGAATAGAATAGAATAGAATAGAATAGAATAGAGAATGGTAATAAGAATAGAATAGAATAGAATAGAATAGAATAGAATAGAATAGAATAGAATAGAATAGAATAGAATAGAATAGAATAGAATAGAATAGAATAGAAATATAGAAAGTGAATAGAATAGAATAGAATAGAATAGAATAGAATAGAATAGAATAGAATAGAATAGAATAGAATAGAATAGAATAGAATAGAATAGAAATATAGAAAGTGAATGGAATAGAATAGAATAGAATAGAATAGAATAGAATAGAATAGAATAGAATAGAATAGAATAGAATAGAATAGAATAGAATAGAATAGAATAGAATAGAATAGAGAATGGTAATAAGAATAGAATAGAATAGAATAGAATAGAATAGAATAGAATAGAATAGAATAGAATAGAATAGAATAGAATAGAATAGAATAGAATAGAAATATAGAAAGTGAATAGAATAGAATAGAATAGAATAGAATAGAATAGAATAGAATAGAATAGAATAGAATAGAATAGAATAGAATAGAATAGAATAGAATAGAATAGAAATATAGAAAGTGAATGGAATAGAATAGAATAGAATAGAATAGAATAGAATAGAAATATAGAAAGTGAATAGAATAGAATAGAATAGAATAGAATAGAATAGAATAGAATAGAATAGTGAATAGAATAGAATAGAATAGAATAGAAATACAGAAAGTGAATAGAATAGAATAGAATAGAATAGAATAGAATAGAATAGAATAGAATAGAATAGAATAGAATAGAATAGAATAGAATAGAATAGAATAGAAATATAGAAAGTGAATGGAATAGAATAGAATAGAATAGAATAGAATAGAATAGAATAGAATAGAATAGAATAGAAATATAGAAAGTGAATAGAATAGAATAGAATAGAATAGAATAGAATAGAATAGAATAGAGAATGGTAATAAGAATAGAATAGAATAGAATAGAATAGAATAGAATAGAATAGAATAGAATAGAATAGAAATATAGAAAGTGAATAGAATAGAATAGAATAGAATAGAATAGAATAGAATAGAATAGAATAGAATAGAATAGAAATATAGAAAGTGAATGGAATAGAATAGAATAGAATAGAAATATAGAAAGTGAATAGAATAGAATAGAATAGAATAGAATAGAATAGAATAGAATAGAATAGAATAGAATAGAATAGAATAGAGAATGGTAATAAGAATAGAATAGAATAGAATAGAATAGAATAGAATAGAATAGAATAGAATAGAATAGAATAGAATAGAAATATAGAAAGTGAATAGAATAGAATAGAATAGAATAGAATAGAATAGAATAGAATAGAATAGAATAGAATAGAATAGAATAGAATAGAAATATAGAAAGTGAATGGAATAGAATAGAATAGAATAGAATAGAATAGAATAGAATAGAATAGAATAGAATAGAATAGAATAGAATAGAATAGAATAGAATAGAATAGAATAGAGAATGGTAATAAGAATAGAATAGAATAGAATAGAATAGAATAGAATAGAATAGAATAGAATAGAATAGAATAGAATAGAATAGAATAGAATAGAATAGAAATATAGAAAGTGAATAGAATAGAATAGAATAGAATAGAATAGAATAGAATAGAATAGAATAGAATAGAATAGAATAGAATAGAATAGAATAGAATAGAAATATAGAAAGTGAATGGAATAGAATAGAATAGAATAGAAATATAGAAAGTGAATAGAATAGAATAGAATAGAATAGAATAGAATAGAATAGAATAGAATAGAATAGAATAGAATAGAATAGAATAGAATAGAGCTGGAAGGGACCTTGGAGGTCTTCTAGTCCAGCCCCTTGCTCAAGCAGGAGGACCTATACCAGTGGTGGTGAACCTATGGCACGCCTGCCAGAGGTGGCACTCAGAGCCCTCTCTGTTGGCACGTGCGCCACCACCGCTGCCAGCAGCAGGTCCTTGTCGGTTGGTGGACTGGAAGAAAAGGGAGGGGGAAGCATTTTACATGTGTGCATGCGTGCACGGGGCCACGAGCAGGCACATGCTGCAAAGGGGGCGGGGCTAGTGCCTGCGTGATACTCACTAGCCCAGCCCCGTTTTCACGTGGTGCGGTGCCTTGTATGTGCACCCTGCGGCGCGGCGGTTGGCGTTTTTGTGCCTTGCGGTACGGTGGCCCATTTTTTGCTCCCCCTTTTTTTTCGTGCCAGAGGCGGCACTCAGAGGCGCCTCCCTGTCCCCTCCCCCGAGGGCACCAGAATGCCGATGCTGCCTTGGCACTTTGTGATAAACAAGTGGGTTTTGGCTTGCGGTTTGGGCACTCGGTCTCTAAAAGTTTCGCCACCACTGACCGATACCATCTCAGACAGGTGAATGTCCACTCTCTTCTTAAAAACCTCCAGTGATGGAGCACTCTTGATTTCTGGTGGCAAGCTGTTCCACTGGGCAGCTGAGAGAAAGGGGCGGCAGAAGCTGCATCCCCTGAAAGAAGTCTTCGCCGAGAAAATGGGCGCTGAGACACCTCATTCTCTCACTCAGCGGAGACTTCTTTCGCGAGATCCAGCCTCTGCCGTGCTGCACCGAGAGAACAGCAAGCCGCCCCATTCTCTCAGCGGAGCACTCCACCGACCCATTCTCTCAGCGGCTTGCCACCCCGTTCTCTCATCTCAGCAGAGACGTCTTTCGGGGGATCCAGCCTCCAGCTGCTGCATTTCCCAGCCTCGGCTTATACTCGAGTCAATAACTTTTTCCAGTTTTGGGGGGTAAAATTGGGGGTATCGGCTTATGCTCGAGTCGGCTTATACTCAAGTATATACGGGTAACTGTCTACTTGAAAAGTACATTTGTCTTTACTCAGCCATTTCAAGTTACCCACCTTACCAAGGATAGCTATATCAGTTTGTGCTTCTATATCCTTAATTCTTTGGGCAATTCTTTTTTTTTATTGTTCTCCTATTACACAAGAGTTGGGAAGGCCACAGCTTCTTACAAAATTTGTTAGTTTGGTGATCCAGGAGATTTGTGATTGTAGTTTTATTTGCTCTAGTAGGCATAACTTGGGGAGTCTATCAGTCTCCATTTCGTTAACATTGCACCAGCAGTTATAAGCTCTAATTTTAGATAATGTATGAATTGTAAGGTAAAGTAAAGGTAAAGGTTCCCCCGCACATGCGTGCTAGTCGTCTCCGACTCTAGGGGCCGGTGCTTATCTCCGTTTCAAAGCCGAAGAGCCAGTGTTTGTCCGAGGACGTCTACGTGGTCATGTGGCCGGCATGACTAGATGCCAAAGGCACACGGAACGCTGTTACCTTCCCACCGCAGCGGTCCCTATTTTTCTACTTGCATTTTTGCATGCTTTTGAACTGCTAGGTTGGCAGAGTAACAGGCGCTCACTCTGCTATGCAGCACTCGGGATTCAACCCGGCAAACTGCCGACCTTCTGATCAACAAGCTCAGCGTTCTAACCCACTGAGCCACCGCGTTGTATGACTTCCCAATTCAGCTCTAACTGCTGCAGCAGATGTTGTTGGATCTACACCCAAAATATATCTCAAATGCTGGGACTGTGTTTGTTCTAGGACTGTAGTTGAGTAAAGTCCCCAAATTTCTGCTCCATACAAGAGCATTGTGGTAACCTTAGCCTTATAAACCTTGATTAATGGGGCTAGGGACCCTGGGTAACTAGGGTTCTTTAGTTTGAGCAATAAATTCAAACGGGCTTTTGCTCTAAATGTACTCTGTTGATGATGGCAGGCCCAAGATCCAGTCTTGGAAAAAGTTACACCCAAATATACAAAGGTATTAACCTGTTCAATTGGTTCACCATCTAATTGCCACTTATGTCTCTGATGGTTTCGTCCAAACACCATTATTTTTTATTTAGATTTGCTAATGATTAGGGAGTTATCCTGGCAATAAGAGCTGAATCTTCTTAATAGCCTACGTAATCCTACTTGTGAGTATGATAATAAAATCATATCAGCATAAAGCAAGCTGTTACAGTAAGTATTTAGGATCATCGGCATGTGCACCCTTGCCTTATATATAGCTTTGAAATTTGGGGACTAAAATTACCTTTGAGACTTTTTTTTAGAAAATATTTTTGAAAGTCTGTAAAATAGGCTTGGATTTGGAAAGCTGGAAGATGGTGTCAATGACATCTAATGGCAAATCACAACACTACAATTTATTATGCTTAAAGGAAACTTGGTTTGAAGCCTGGACTTAGATAAGACTCTTTGTTGTTCCTGGAAACTTTCACTTTTGCAGACTGCAGCTGGGAAAAGGGGAAAAAACCTTGTGAGCTGCTTATCTTGTTGGGGACCATATTGGACTATAGAGATTACATACAAAAACAAAATGGGTGTTCCATACTTAGCCTCAAATGGTAAAAAAAAACAAATTTTGACACTTGTCTCTGAAGCCCCCAGCTTGATATACCAACAAGAAAATGTTAATGAATCTCAGAAAGAAATTCTTTCTATGTTGAAATCAATCCAAGAGACAATTGTTTTATTTCATGATGAGACTAAAAATAATGCAAATGAGATAAAAGAACAATTTTCTAACCTATATTTATATTTATTTGATTTATATTTGATTTATATACTGCCCTTCTCCCGAAGGACTCAGGGCAGTGTACAGGGTAATAAATATCAAAAATACAAGGTACAAAAGTTAAAAGAAAATTAAATAATTATGCCCAATGCAATAAATAATTAAAATCAATATTAAAACCCTAAACCCATCAGACCAGGCCGGCTTGTTTGAATAAATAAGTTTTCAGATCACGGCGGAAAGAGCGAAGGTCGGGAGCCATCCGGAGCTCAACCGGTAAGCGGTTCCAAAGGTCTGGCGCGCCCACAGAGAAGGCCCTCCCCCTGGGGGTCACCAGTCGACATTCTCTGACCAGTGGACCAGTGGAATCTCACCTGGAGGGCAACTGGAAGCTAATGCAGCTCACGGAGCAGAGGTGTAACATGGGAGTATCGGGAGACCCCCAACACAACTCGTGCGGCTGCATTCTGCACCAGCTGAAGCCTCCGAGTGGTCCTCAAGGGCAGCCCCATGTAGAGAGCATTGCAGTAGTCTAAACAAGAGGTCATGAGCGCATAAGTGACTGTACGCAAGGCATCCCGGTCTAGATAGGGCCGCAACTGGCACACCAGGCGAACCTGGGCGAAGGCCCCCCTAGTCACAGCTCCTATATGATCTTCTAAGGAGAGCTGTGAATCTAGGAGGAAACCCAAGTTGCGAGCCCTATCTACGGGGGGTAATAACTCACCCCCCATAGCAAGAGGTGGAACAATCCGAATTTCCCAAGATGCCGGTATTCACAGCCACTCAGTCTTGTCAGGGTTGAGCCGAAGCCTGTTCCTCCCCATCCAGACCCAGACCGCCTCCAGGCAATGGGACATCACGTCGAGGGCATCACTGGGGTGGTTTGGGGTCGAAATGAAAAGCTGGGTATCATCCATACTGATGATACCCAACTCCAAAACCACGAATGATCTCACCCAGAGGCTTCATATAGATGTTGAACAGGAGAGGCGAGAGGACCAACCCCTCAGGAACTCCACAAATGAGAGGCCTCGAGGTCGACCTCTGCCCCCCTGCCAACACCGACTGCGAACGTCCCAGAAGGTAGGAGAACCACTGAAAAACAGTGCTTCCCACTCCCAACCCCCTGAGACGCCACAGTAAGATACCATGGTCGATGGTATCAAAAGCCGCTTAGAGGTCTAATAGGACTAGGACAGAAGAACAAGCCCTTTCCCGAGCCCACCAGAGATCATTCACCAGAGCATCCAATGCCGTCTCCGTGCTGTACCCGGGCCTGAAACCCGATTTGTACTGGTCCAGATAATCAGCTTCCTCCAGGAACAATGGGAGCCGATGCGCTACCACGCTCTCAACAACCTTCGCAAGAAAGCGAAGGTTGGAGACCGGACAAAAGTTTTTTAATACAGCTGGGTCCAGGGCAGGCTTCTTAAGGAGGGGTCTCACCACCGCCTCCTTCAAGGCGGCGGGAAAACTACCCTCACTCAAGGAAACAGTTATCACTGCCTGGATCCAGCCTCGTGTCCCATCCCGAGCTGCATAAACCAGCCAGGAGGGGCACGGGTCCAATAAACACATGGTGGAGCTCAGCTTCCCCATGATCCTGTCCACATCTTCCAGAGTCACAGGATCAAACTCCTCCCAGATGACATCACCAAGACTGCCCATGTCCTCATCGTCAGACTGCCCAGTCGGAGTCCAAGCTGGTCCGGATCCGAGTGATTTTGTCCAACAGATGTTCGCTAAACTCCTCGGCATGACCCTGCAAGGGCTCCTCCCTCACCTCCTGATTAAGGAGGGAGCGGGTCACCCTAAACAGGGCAGCCGGGCGGTTATCTGCAGACGCGATAAGGGTAGCAAAGTAATTAGACCTTGCCGCCCTCATCGCCGCGAGATAAGACCTCGTAGAGGACCTTAGTCACAATCGGTTGGATTCAGACCGGCTGGATCTCCAACAGCTCTCTAGGCCCCGTCTCCAACGTTTCATCTCCCTGAGCTCCACAGAAAACCATGGAGCCCACTGGGATCTGCACTGGGTCAAGGGCCGCAAGGGTACAACTCGGTCAAGTGCCTCTGTGGCCGCCTTTTCCCAGGCTTCCACTAGGGCATCGTCCGAGCTGTGAGTGAAGGAGGCAGGTGGGGGCCCAAGCACTGCCTGGAACCATTCAGGGTCCATTAAGCACCTAGGACGGAACTATCTTGTTGATTTAACTACCCCACGGCAGGGAGTGGCAAAACGAAAGACCAGCCGCAGAAGATGATGATCGGTCCATGACAGGGGCATAACAAATGGGGAACCCCCACCCAGATCATCTAACCACCGTCCAGATAAAAAAACCAAATCGAGCGTGTGACCCCCCCCCCCATGAGTCAGGCCCTGAATTACTTGCATCAGGTCCATGGCCGTCATTGAAGCCATGAACTCCTGAGCTAACTCAGATGATCCCCCCAGGGAAGGCAGAGTGAAGTCACCCAAAATTATAAATTTGGGGAACTCAATCACCAACCCCAAGAGGATATCGAGAAGCTCAGGCAGGGCTGCTGCTATGCGACCAGGAGAAAGGTACACCAGCAGCAAGCCCAACTGAGCCCCAGGGCCACATCTCAGGAGGAGAGACTCACACCCGGATATTTGGACAACGGTGGCCTCCCGCGGACATAAGGTCTCCCTCACAACTACTGCCACACACCCCCCCCACCTTGAGCCCGAGGCTGGTGAAGCACCTGGAGGCCTGGTGGACACAGATCAACCAGAGGGACACCACCCTCTGAGCCCAACCAGGTCTCTGTGATGCAAGCCAGGTCTGCACGCTCCTCCTCGACCAAATCTCGGATAAGAGGAGCCTTGTTGACTACAGACCTGGCGTTGAAATACACCAGCCTGAGATCAGGTGGCTGCACAACCTCGTTCCCGGAACCACAGGATGAAAACAGAGGGTCGGAGCACATCACCGCTTGAAGACAGTGGGGACGCACTCCCGAGTGTTGATACGGCCCTCTGTTCACACACCTGCTGCCATTCCCTAACGTCGTGGGAATAGATAATCCCACACCCCGCTCCGGGGCCCAGGGGGCAGCCAGCCCAAGCCCCATCTCACCGTGATCTATCCCAGGCCTGGTCTGAATAGCGGTAGGTGGATACCCCTCTGTTTCCAACCCAACCAGCTGTCCCTCCCCCCTCCCTAACCCTCTATAATATTTAGACAAAAAACAAACCAGGGGCCTCTTATTAAATTTACAGCAGAGGCTCCTATCCCTGCCCAATCTGAGTACCTAACGCATCAAACCAATCGAGTCCAATGAAACTCGTTCTCTGGCCCTCTACTACTATTACATCCAGGTGCCCCAAAAAACCTTTAAACTTTACCAACAAAGTGGCTTCTCCCTTAACTTTAACATGAGCATTTTGAAAGACCGTTAGGATTATATCTGAGGGTCTTAGTTTGGCCCAATTGTTACTGCACCTACACATGAAGTTAATAGTGTTTTGAGAAATAATTGAGACTGCAGAGCCAGAGTCCAATTCCAACTTACATGGAACTCCTTGTAGCTCTACCATGAGCTTAAGTTTGGGTTTGAGGGGGCGTCGAGCCCCGGTATGGCACACGCTTCTACAGTTTCTGAAAACCCCCACACTCACTGGACCCTGGGCCCCAGTATCTCTCCTAGTTGGTTCTTCTGACTGGTGTTTGGGTGGCCAGTCTCTCTGTTGGGCTCTGCAAACCACCACGATGTGGCCTGTCCTTCCACAAGCTTTGCATGTGGCTGATCGAAATGTGCAGTTGGCACAAAAATGGTTGCCGCCACACCCCTTACATCTCAGTAAGAGAACTGCCTGATAGCTGTCCTCTCGCTGCTGGCTGTTGCGGTGTTGTTCATTGGGTTGCTTTTGGAGTCAGTTGATTTCAGGTTCTTCTTCCTCGGAAGATTCTTCGGTGCATTTGGCGTCCTCATGGTGGACCATTTCTTTAAACTTTGTCAATTTGGCAGGCTGTACTGTTTGAACTGCGCCCCCGGTGGCTTCGGCGGCCATCACTTCATCTTGTGTTTCAGAAAATGTTAAGTTTGGCCTAGCAAAGAGTCTCTGCTGAAGCGTTCTATCCCGTAGGCCGCAGACAAGCTGGTCTCGTAGTCACTCTTCTAAATTAGAAAATTTGCAAAGGCGTGTGGCCTGCCTCAGGCCCACTATGAATTCTGAAGCTGATTCACCTGGTTGCTGCATTCTTTGGTCGAACTTGAACCGCCAAGCCATTTCAGACATCTTGGGCTGGAAATGTCCGGTTAGCTTCTTTGTGAGGTCTGCGTAGGAGACTGCTTCGATTGGTGTCGGCGAGAAAAGGTTCTCGGCCAAATCAAAGGTTGCTGGGCTGCACATGCAGAGTAGCATTGCAGCCTTCAGTCCTTCTTCCGTGATCTGATTGACCCTGAGGTAGTTTTCTACTTGTGATAAATATGATGGCCATTCCTCCGGGTGTTTCACGTTGAATTCTCACAGTTTTCCGACCTTTGGCATTCTTTTTACTGGTTCCTGCGTTCTTCCAGATCCTGCTTCCAGGCTCAGGGAATGAGTCCACTGAGCACGAGGTCGCTAGCGTAGCTTTCTAGCCGACCTTGAGAGGGGGGGAAATGCCTTTTCCCTCCGGCATGCGCTGCCTTTCTCTCGAAGATTTCAACTCTTTAATCAGTGAAGCAGGATCCCATCCTCGTCGCCACTGTTAAATAGCGGGTTCTTGGCACAGGAATGAAGACGTGTGACTGAGTACAAGGTAACTCATAGTTTATTTTGTGCAGAAACTGTACTGGGGAAATGGCTGCAACTAGCCGCAATATATAGTCTAGCCCCTAGGCGGCAGCCAATAGGTTTGAATCAACCATTGCCGCCTGGAGATAGCTAATTTCAGCAAAGGAGACTTGTAGTGTGGGTTGCTGGAGAGCCATTAGCTGCTCCAGCAACCCACATGGTATTCCTCAAGAGCCCAGTACATAACAATTAACTTCTAATGAGAAACTAAGAAAATTTATAATTTTCTATTAACTTTGAAAATGGAAAACGAACAAGTTAAAGAAACAATGATAACATGGGCAAATTTTTTTAGATACAATAGAATTAGAAAAATGGCAAAATGTGTGGGGAAAAAATTATAAACTGACAGTGTCAACTTCTTATAAAGAAAATTTATATTATATACACACGCACACACACACACACACACACATACACACACACACACACACACACACACACACACACACACACACACACACACACACATATATATATATATATATATATATATATATATATATATATATATATACACACACACAAGGAAGGAAAGGACCCCCACTTGATCGCAGAAGGGCAGCAGCCATTCTGCTCAATCTGGGGCAGCTCTTCAAACTGATGGGGAAAAGATCGGCCATAGCAATATGGCCCATCACTCAGCTGCTGACAGCCGAAGTCAAGCATCTTTTAATTTCTTGGCTACAGTCCCCATCTGCAGTGATCTTGGAGCCCAGGAAAATAAAATCTGTCACTACCTCCATTTCTTCCCCATCTATTTGCCAGGAATTGAGAGGGCCAGATGCCATGATCTTGGTTTTCTTAATGTTTAGTTTCAATCCAAGTTTTGCACTCTCCTTCTTCACTCGCAACAAGAGGCTCTTTAGTTCCTCTTCACTTTCTGCCATTAGAGTGGTATCATCTGCATATCTTAGGTTGTTGATATTTCTTCCAGCAATCTTAATTCCAACTTTTGATTCATCTAGCCCTGCCTTTCTCATGATGTGCTCCGCATATAAGTTAAATAGGCAAGGCGACAGTATACAGCCTTGCCGGACTCCTTTCCCAATTTTGAACCAACCAGTGGTTCCGTGTCCAGTTCTCACTGTTGCTTCTTGGCACGCATATAGGTTTCTCAAGAGACAAATAAGATGGTCTGGTATGCCCATCTCTTTAAGGACTTGC
Organism: Vipera berus; assembly: GCF_964194415.1. Classification (NCBI taxonomy): domain Eukaryota; kingdom Metazoa; phylum Chordata; class Lepidosauria; order Squamata; family Viperidae; genus Vipera; species Vipera berus. Next base: position 84,434,034 of record NC_138206.1, on the reverse strand, counting down.
CACAGTTTGTTATGATCCACACAATCAAAGGCTTTAGCATAGTCAATGAAGCAGAAGTAGATGTTTTTCTGGAACTCTCTAGCTTTCTCCATGATCCAGCGTATGTTAGCAATTTGATCTCTTGTTCCTCTGCCTCTTCGAAATCCTGCCTGTACTTCTGGTAGTTCTCGATCCACATACTGCTGGAATCTAGCTTGTAGAATTTTAAGCATAACTTTACTAGCATGAGAAATGAGTGCAATGGTGTGATACTTTGAACATTCTTTAGCACTGCCTTTCTTTGGAATTGGAATGTAAACTGATCTTTTCCAATCCTGTGGCCACTGTTGAGTTTTCCAAATTTCCTGGCAAATTGAGTGTAGCACTTTTACTGCATCGTCTTTTAAGATTTTGAATAGCTCAGCTGGAATACTGTCACCTCCACTAGCTTTGTTGTTGCTCAGCTTTTCTAAGTCCCACTTCACTTCACATTCTAGGATGTCTGGCTCGAGGTCAATGACCACCTCATTGTGATTATCAGGGACGTTAAGCTCATTCTTGTATAGTTCTTCTGTGTAATTTTGCCAACTCTTCTTAATCTCTTCTGCCTCTGTTAGGTCCCTGCCATTTTGGTCCTTTATCATGCCCATTTTTGCATGAAAAGTTCCTTTCATCTCTCCAATTTTCTTGAAAAGATCTCTCATCCTCCCTATTCTATTGTTTTCTTCTATTTCTTTGCATTGTTCATTTAAGAAGGCATTCTTATCTCTTCTAGCTATTCTTTGGAATTCTGCATTTAATTGGGCATATCTTTTTTTTTCTCCCTTGCCTTTTGCTTCCCTCCTTTCCTCAGCTATTTGCAAAGCTTCCTCAGACAGCCATTTTGCTTTCTTGCATTTCTTTTTCTTTGGGATGGTTTTGGTTGCTACCTGTTATACAATGTTGCGAACCTCTGTCCATAGTTCTTCAGGCACTCTGTCTATCAGATCTAATTCCTTAAATCTATTTGTCACCTCTACTGTATATTGAACAGGGATATGATTTAATTCATACCTGACTAGCCTAGCGCTTTTCCCTACTTTCTTTAATTTAAGCCTAAACTTTGCAACAAGAAGCTCATGGTCTGAGCCACAGTCAGCTCCTGGTCTTGTTTTTACTGACTGTATAGAGCTTCTCCATCTTTGGCTGCAGAGCATATAGTCAATCTGATTTCTGTGTTGACCGTCTGGTGATGTCCATGTGTAAAGCCATCTCTTGGGTTGTTGGAAAAGAATGTTTGCTATGACCTTCGTATTCTCTTGACAAAATTCTATCAGCCTGTGCCCTGCTTCATTTTGTACTCCAAGGCCAAACTTGCCTGTTATTCCAGTTATCTTTTGGCTTCCTACTTTAGCATTCCAATCCCCCATGATGATAAGGACATCATTTTTGGGTGTTAGCTCTATAAGGTGCTGTAGAGCTTCATAGAACCGGTCAATTTCTTCCTCTTCAGCACCGGTGGTTGGGGCATAGATTTGGACTACTGTGATATTGAATGGTTTGCCTTGGATTCGAACTGAGATCATTCTGTCATTTTGAGGATTGTATCCCAGTATTGATTTTCCTACTTTTCTATTGACTATGAAGGCTACTCCATTTCTTCTGAGGGATTCTTGCCCGCAGTAGTATACGTGATGGTCATCTGAATTAAATTCACCCATTCCTGTCCATTTTAGTTCGCTGATACCTAAGATGTCTATGTTTAGTCTTGTCATCTCTTGTTTGACCACATCCAGATTTCCTTGATTCATGGATCTTACATTCCAGGTTCCTATGGAGAAAAAATCTTTACAGCATCGGCCTTTCCTTTCACCACCAGACACATCCACAGCTGAGCATCCTTTCGGCTTTGGCCCAGTCGCTTCATTCTTTCTGGCGCTACTAGTACTAGCCCTCTGCTCTTCCCCAGTAGCATATTGGATGCCTTCCAACCTGAGGGGCTCATCTTCCAGCATCATATCGTTTTGCCTTTTGGTACTGTCCATAGGGTTTTCATGGCAAAGATACTGGAGTGGTTTGCCATTTCCTTCTCCAGTGGATCACGTTCTGTCAGAACTCTCTGCTATGACCTGTCTGTCTTGGGTGGCTTTGCACGGCATAGCTCATAGCTTCATTGAATTATGCAAGCCCCTTCGCAACGACAAGGCAGTAATCCATGAAGGGGTTTAGGGACAATAGATCACTATTAACTTACCGTGATGGGCTAGTCTGGAAGGGGTCTAAGCTGTATCTTCCAATTTCCCTCAGAATTCAAGCTCTTCAATGTAGTCATGATGCAAAGCAAGCCAGTCATTTTGGTTTTCTAAAAACTTTGCATTTGGTGCAGTGGCAGTTTTGGTGGCCAGGAATGAAAAAGGACATTGAAAGTTATTTAAAAAGCTGTGTCACCTGTAAAGCTATGAAAAAATGCCCTAGTAAACCTCCTGGTTTGTTGCAACAGGTAGCAGATCCTTCCGAGCCCTGGGAGGAGATAGGCATGGATTGTCTTGTGGAGTTTCCTGAAAGCAGGGGGAACACAGTAATCTGGACTGTCATTGACCTTTTTTCAAAGCAAGCTCATTTCATCACTTGTTCGGGACTTCCATCTGCCCCAAAACTAGCCAGGTTGTTTTTGAAACATATCTATTGACTCCATGGAGCCCCAAAAATAATTATATCAGATGGGGGGGTTCAATTTACCACAAAATTCTGGATGGAGTTTGAAAAACTGATTGGGTCTACCCAGGGACTTTCATCTACTTTTCATCCAAGTACTAATGGATCGGGAGAATGTGTGAATGCAATGGTAGTCAACAAAACCTGTTAACTACCAACAGACTAACTGGGCAGACCTACCTTTTGCCGAAGTGGCATACAACAATACAGTAAACAGTAGCACTGGACTTACTCCATTCAAAATAGCCACTGGTTATGAATTTATTCCTATGTCAGAATACCCCCAGGAGCCTCCCACTTTGCAGATCCTAGATCAATGGGTGACTTCTTTGCAGAATGTTTGGGCAAATGTAAAAAAAAAGCTTGAGCCCAAGCTGCTAAAACTTATAAAGAACAAGCCAATAAGAAGCAATCTCCCCAGAGGCCATTTAATGTGGGGGGAAAGGTTTATCTTCCTACTAAATACTTAAGACTAAAATACCTAGCAAAAAATTGGGACCTACGTTTCTCGGTCCTTTCCCTATAGTCATAATCATAAATCCTGTCACAGTTGAGTTAAAGCTCTCACAGATTTTAGGGAAAGTTCACCCTGTTCTCCATTGTAGTTTGTTAAAGCCAGTCACAAAATCATCCATGAGACCAGTTCCCAAGAAGGCACCTGGTCCTGTTCAAGTAGAGGGAGAAACTCACTATGAAATAAAATGTATTCTTGACTCTAGATTGTATAAAGGAAAATTACAGTATTTGGTGCAGTGGAAAGATTACCCCTTGTCATAAGCTACAGTCACTGTGTAAGAAATTTCATGAACTGGAATAGCCATAGCAACAAACAGCCAATGAGAACTGTTTTTGATTAAGACACAGTATTGGCTGTGTTAGGCATGTGATCCAGCCTAGGTCTGGGTGTGTCTTAGTCTTCTCTATTGTTTTTTTTCTGATTTCCAAGTTGAGAGTTGTTGATGTTCCCAAGAGCTGAATGAAACTCTATTATGTTTATATATATTTTATAGATAAAGTTTTTCTAAACTATGCCTCCTGCTCATTTTGAATGTGTGCTTATTTGGGGGCTTATTTTTGTGCTGGAAAGCTGTAAAACTCTAACAGCTACCTGGGTGAAAAGATACTGATGTGAAGGCAGACAGGTTAATACAAAGGTTTTACGACAAGCATCCTCAGAAACCCAGGGGGGATTCCTAACTTCTATCTTTATTTCCTCTGCAGAAATTTTTTTCTTCTTAGTGGGTCTGTCAACTCTACAATGAACCTGGCTGCAGCCATCTTGCTCATTCTAAGTTGCCACATAGATTGGAGGGGGTGCAGAGTGTCTTTGCTAGTCTAAAGCAGAGGTCCCCAACCCCAGGTCCATGGCCAGTGCCACGACATGCCAGCAACCGGGCCACACAAACAAAAAAAGCCTCATCTGCAGGATGCAGGCAGCACACAAAACCATGCCCCATCCAGTATATGGAAAAACCTCCCTCCATGTAACCAGTCCCTGGTGCCTAAAAGGATGGGGACCTCTGGTCTAAACAAATCTGTGTCCTGCGGGAACCAAGGTCATTCTATCAGTTGTGTTAGAGGGTTGGGCATTTTGTTAGAAAGCCCGCCAAACTATTCTATTGGGAAACGTGGATGATTACATAGCACTGGGGTGGGAAATTTGACTCTGTAACAGTGTAACTCTTTGGAGGGAATTTCAGACTTGGTTTCACTTTTGTTCATGCCAATATTTTGTATCCAATAAACAACGCTGCTAACATTGAATGTTATTGCTTGACACATGTTCTTTGAGGAAGCCTCTAGCCTTAGAGTTCTGATTTATTTGGTTCTATCTATTTGGAACCATGACACGTAGATGTAGATGTAGACATAGATGTAGACGTAGACATAGATATAATTTCCCTGTTCCATAATCTTGCTTTTTTGGGAATGGGCTTGATTCTAATTCAGAATCAGCATCCTGTCAGCTAAATGCAGTGGTGTAACTTAACTTTTATGCATCTGGTAAAGGACAGAGATTTGCATTAATTTCTGCCTTCTGCAAAAGCTGCTTCTACTAATGCAAAGTAAGAAAAGGAAGCAACAACCATTTCTTCTTTTTAAGACTGCTAACTGCAAGTTTTTCTATCCCAGCAAGTGAGAATGTGTGGCTTGGAGAAGTTTACAATACAGGATCTCCAAGCACACCAGTAAAAATATTGAGACAGAATCTTTACTTCTTATTGCTGTAATGATGTTGTTTATTTGTTTACTTCTTCTTGACTCAGACTATGCTGATTTAGTAGCCCCCCAAAAGATGGTAAGACTATGTCACTTCAGGCTGCAACTATTGGTAAGATTATCCCCTGCAGAAAGATAGGCGGCAAACAAATTTAATAACAAATAAATAAATTGTGCCCTTCATAAATAAATTGTGCACAGAACCTTAAACTTTGTAGGGATAGATTTCTCTTGCAGAATGTTTTGCTTTGGAAATCTTTAGCATCTCCTCACCAGCAGTGGGAAAGACAACAGTTTGTTACAGTCCATATCAAATCCTACACACTGTCTGAACAATAGACTTGTGAGCCTCAAATCTTGGGAAATGATTGTGAAGCTCAAACTGAGGCCCTGACATAGTTAATTTCAGTAGTCAACAAATAGGGTTGGAGCTCTTGGTCCACTTTTCCTGAGAACAGAGCAGGGAAAACTGGTTAAAACATACCATGATTTTTTTACAATTGTGTTTGTTAGTCTATTTAAGGCAGGAAACGACTGATCTGTCCATTTTCTGATTCGGATTCCCATCTGCCTTGTAAATCACTTTAAGCACTTACATCTTTCCTTCCTTCCTTCCTTCCTTCCTTCCTTCCTTCCTTCCTTCCTTCCTTCCTTCCTTCCTTCCTTCCTTCCTTCCTTCCTTCCTTCCTTCCTCCCTCCCTCCCTCCCTCCCTCCCTCCCTCCCTCCCTCCCTCCCTCCCTTCCCCCGGTTATTTCAAACAGTAGTATCAGCTAGTTGCTCAATATTTGAGATGGAAGGAAGACAGGAAATCCCATATTCCTGGAGACTAGAAACCCCAAAGACTTCTCTCAGCGATTGCCTAGCCGCTAGACGGTCAGACGCAGCCCTGAATATGAATGAACTCCTCGAGCCTATCTTGGCTCGATCCGTGGGCGGGTGGCAACAGCACCAGCCCCGGATCTCTTAAAATCAAGAGGCGCTCCCGAGGTGCCCACCCGAATTAAGAACCGCCGCCCGCTCTCTGGCCCTAGTCGCCGATCGCCACTTGCCTCGCCAATCCTGTGCTTGGCAGGGACCTCCCTACGTAGGCAAGGACAGCCGAGGCGATGTTGACGAGGCAGGGGCTGGCTGCCTCTTCCAGAACTGTCGTCGCGGAGCTCGCCGAGCCCAGCAGCCTCGCCGCGAAGCGCAGGCGGCGTTGACACCTGGAAGGGCCGCTGCCGGCCTCCGAGGGAAACCGAGCCAGGGCTCCCGTCCCTGTTCCCAACTTCCACCACTCCCGTCCTTTTCTTTAGGTGGACCGAAGCTTTAAAGCGATCACCCGCGTACCTGTAGGCCGGCCGGCGGGAATTCCGCGGGCACCTCTCCGATGGTGCGCGACCCCGCACAACCAGCCTCCCTGGCAGACCCAGTGCCTGGCCAGGGGCCCGGCGAGGTCCAGAGGAAGCGTCCCGCTCCGGGCTTCGGGACTTCTCCCGTTCTGCCTCGCGCCACCTGATGTGTTTTCTGCAGGTGCCTCCTCCTTCTGGGACGAGTCCACCACCCGAGGGACCTGGCTAAGGCAACTCCCGGGACCACGGAAGGGCGGCGTGATTCCTTCAGGAAAGTGACTGTCGCCGGGGGAGTGCGCGGGAAGGGGAGAAGGACGGACTGGAGCGCCTCGGACCATCACCTGTCAGAATCTGCGGAAGATCCTAGCGCCCCTTTGGATCGGAGCATCTCGCTTTGGAAGGGCGCTACCAGTTTTGGAGACGCGGACTAAAAAAGTGGGATTTTTCTTGCACAGAACAAAAGGGGGAAAAGAAAAGCGATATATACACATCTGTTTTCTACTCCACCCACCCGTTTCTGAACCTCCGGCAACATTTCCTGCAGGGTTGCTGTACTTTCCTCCGGCTTCTCTCGGCGGCCCGGACCATGTCCGCTAAGCTTCTGGTGGTCTTCTTCCTTCTCTCCGTTTTCCAAGCCTGGTAAGTGCCACTAGCGCATTTGTCACCTGCTAATATCCTCCCCTCTCTTTCTTGGGGTTTAAAAAAAATCATCTAAAACAAAACAAATCTTACAGGCAACAGATTCATCTACCCCACCCCAACCCCAACCCCGCACCCCTCTTCATTTCACTTGATCCTTTACAGGACAACGAAAATAACTTGGTTCTTTGGTGAAAGCCCGGTGAAATAGAGCAGGTGTGTTGGTAGGCGCGCAGTGACATTGATTAGACACACAGTAGAGGCGCAGTGAAATTGACTTGGATCTTGACACCAACAACCGCGCAGTCACATCATAACTGAGTACAGCTGCGCCCCCTGCTCTTCGCTGCCTGCCAGGTTTGGGAAGGCAACGAAAACCCGGCCGTGGTTCTGGTCTAGAACCGCGTTCATTTCCAACCCTTGTCTCCCTACCCACTACTTGAATTCCTCTCACTCTTCTGCGCAAAGTTTTTTTCTCTCGACTTCATTTGCTAAAGAACCCGAAGTGAGGTTTTATTCCCTCCATCCCTCTCGCCGTTTTGAAGCTCGTGCGGTTGTCTAGGTTGTCGGAAGAGAGCTTCGGGAGAGAAATGCCGGAGCCGGACGCGTTGACAGGACTCCATTGTTGACGGCAGGCTCTTCGATTGCCTTCCTGTGCTCGGATTCAGTGGTGACGTTAATTTGAAGCGAGAGCTCTTCTGTCTTTGACCGGTCAGAATTTAGGAAAGGCTAGTAAGAGAAGCGAGATGGCGGTGACTCGGTAGACCTGCATATAAAGGAACAGTTTCCCTAAATTAAATAAAAGAAATCCTCCCAAAGAAACCAGGCAAAGTGGTGAAAGCAGTGAGCTTTATTAACCGTGATTGTGTCTCCACAACTGATTTTGGAATGTCTCCAGAGGCTCAGCTTCTTGGGTGGCTCAAAGCGATTGCCTTGAATGGTATTTTGTAAAAGGAGTTTATCTAACCAGGTAGCATCCTTTCAGAATTTATGACATGCCACCGTACCAAACATCTACAATCGCCATGTCAATCGTGAAAGTGATGGTGATTCAGATCTGTTTGCAACTTTGCTGATGTTCAATTTTCTTGGCATTCCATTCCCCAGTTTCGTCTCCCTGCCTCTGCCCCTTTTCCATTCTCAGGAACAACCCTTCATGAAATGGCAATTCTTGGACTGAACAATGGTCAATGATTTGGTTCTATTTATTTGAACTGTTCAAGTTACCAGTAGAGTGGCATCTATAGATTTCTAAACTATCCTAAGATGGTACAGCATCTTTCCCCCTTCTAATTTGCAAGTCACCAAATATACATACACATGTGTGTGCAACCCCAATGCTCTGAACTGGCTTTAAAGGAAGGCTTGGAGGATAAGATTACAAGTGGCTGCTTTTGCTGAGTGCCAGATGTTCTCTTTCATTCATCTGTTGGGGAATGCTAGTTTTGTGGTTTTGTACTTGAGTCTTGCTTGGAGGCTTCATGGAGTCTGGTTACTCTGGAATAGATCCTTGAACTAGAGATATCTAATTAAGATCTTCTTGAATTCCATTTCAAAGCAATGCTTTAATCAACTAAAAAGGTCTTCCTGGTTAATGTGTAACACATCACAATTATTTGAACATAGCTTTTCTTTTCTTTCTTTTGAAAGGCAGATGGCAGGCTTCATCTTACAAGAGGCATTATTCATTCAATATCATGGTTTTTGAAAAGCATAAAAATAAAATATGGACATTTTTCCTTACTCCAAAGTAGGAATAAACTATGTTTTCCTTCTCTGTCCCTCCCCCTCCCCTATGAATGATGAATGATAATGGAGAGGAGGTGGAGTTAGGATAACAAGAAGGAAAGAGATACACATCCTTGACTCAAGTATTATTTCTTGGGTAAATTCTAAGTTTATGCTAATATCTTGAAGGTTTAGTATTTAATGCACAGTTCATAGACAAACCACAACAGAGATCCTGTGAGATGTAGCTTAGTCCTTTAATTTCCCCTATATTGCTTCAATATCATCAGTGGGAGTGGGAGATGAATGATTGTTCCTGGGGACAAAAGCAAATCCCACTATGTTTGTGTGTGTGGTGTGTGTGTGGGGAGATGCCTGAGGAAAACACTGAAGCAAAATATTAGGCTCCTTCGGTCTGCCTTGTTTATTTTATACACATTATGTTTGAGACTTCAGGTGAACATCAAATCAGGTCAATCTATCATATGGAGATTCCAAGATCAGGAAGCACTCAAAACTATGATCACAGAAGTAATTGGCAGATCTAATTCCTGGGATAAAAGTGGCAGGAGGATGGCTGCTACAAAAGATTATCATAATTTATTCATCTGGAAACCACTACAGATTTTCCATCCATAAGTTCTTTCTTAATATTCTCTGGCAGGTATTGAGATAGAGCAAGGTGATAAACAGCCTATTCGATCATCATTTTTCGGCAGCAGTTTACCTAGATGTGGCCAGGGCCATTCTTTTAATTCTTTTTCTCTCCGTAGTTACTGATGTGTGCTCCATGTACCTAAAATCACCAACTTTGCACAGGAAGCAAGTGTAACAACTAAACTAAAAAGGATGCATGACCATTTAGCATATCTCCAGATTTTGGTATTTTCTATTGGAGGAAGGAGCATAATCTGGTTCAAGGTGTATTTCTTAGTTGGCTTTTTGCAAGCCCCTTCCCTAACAAAACAAAACATAGTAAAGCGCACAAAGTGGAGAAATAATGGAGAAGTTCACCAGAAGACCTCTTTCTGCAGGTTGTTTTGGGCTGCTTTGTGAGGCTGCACAAATAGCTATGTTCCTTGCTTAACTTCTAGCTCCATATTCATAATAGTCCTTGGGGATAGGAAGTGACACTATGCTTTGTGTAGGTGTTTCCATGGCTAAGATGTGGCAATGCTCAAATCCTGGACTATTGATGCTGACTTAAAAATTCAGTTCCTCCTGATTGTTGCACCAAATCTAATTGCATTAATGCCTGAAGTTTAAATGTTCCCAGCCCTCTTATATAAAGGCTCTGATGGACCAGACAAATTACACTTTTGTCTATCAACTACTCTGTTTGTTCATTTGCAGACAAGATTCCTTATTTTATTATTCTTATTTTTTATCTTTCTGTCACTTGGAAATTCAGATTTTGCCAAACACATAGTTTTCATTACAAAATAGAAATGGGGTGTGAAATTTGATCCATTTGAGTTTCCAAATAAAATCACCTGGTATGTATGTGGGGGAATTTGGAACACAAGTATATTAAGAAATCTGCAATTTTCCAAAAAATACAGTATAATAACAGCAACCCTCCAAATTAAGTACATTAGGAGAAACAGCAAGCATGCAAAAACTTATGCATTAAGTTGAAGAAAATGCAAACGTTAGAGAGAAAAAAGATGAAAAAAATGAAAAAGTTAGAGAAAAGTATGCATTTTTACCATTCAAACTTTTGGGGGGCAAGTTTGTAATTTTAGGACTGAATTATTGTTGATGAAATCTTTGAAAATGACATCAGATAACAGAATAACAAAGTTGGAAGGCGCCTTGGAGGTCTTCTACTCCAACCCCCTGCTCAGGCAGAAAACACTGTACCATTTCAGACAAAGGGTTGTCCATTTTCTTCTTAACAACCTCCAGTGTGGGAGCATCCACAACTTCTGGAGGCAAGTCATTCCACTGATTAATGTTCTAACTCTCTGAAAATTTCTCTTTAGTTCTAGGTTGGTTATCTCCTTGATCAGTTTCTATCCATTATTTCATGTCCTGCCTTCAGGTGCTTTGGAGAATAGGTTGACCCCATCTTCTTTGTGGCAGTGCCTTAAATATTGGAACACTGCTAATTCTTCTTTTAATTAAAGTAGACATACCCAATTCCTGAAACTGTTCTTTATATGTTTTAGCCTCCAGTTCCCTAATCATCTTTGTTGCTCTTCTCTGTATTCCTTTTAGAATCTCAACATATTTTCTACATCATGGCAACCAAAAATAATTGGCCTTTCCTTTTTAGAGTATGGCAAAGTGCTTGACCAGGTTTATGAGATGACTTAACATCCAAGTCATCTAAGACAGTGGACACCATGCCCACATTCTCTGGCAAATTGTTGATTTTAATGAATGATTTTGAGTGCTAGAATAATCACAAATTGCCCTCTGTATGAATTTGCCACATATTCTGTTTATGCTTATCCCACCATCTTCTTGACTGAAAAGCCCTTAAAAACATCTTCCAAGATATTCCATCTGCTGTTCAATTTGCTCTTTTATACACCTTTTCTACTCTGTCCCATGTGATGGGATGATTAGAGCTTTACATGATTATCCAGATGCAGTGAAACCACATATTTGTATGAACAGAGGAAGTGACTAACCTTTTTATTTCCAACTCCTTCCCAATAATTTTGAAGACAAATGTTTCTTTTGTATCCCCACTGCACACTGAATTGAGATTTGCAGCTCACTATCTCAACCCCATGATCTCTTTATGTTGCAGCCCTGTCTCATTATCACTGCAGGGGTTTCATCCCAAAATTCACAGCACTTTGCATTACATCAAATCTTATTTTGTTGGTCCAGACAAGTCCTTTAGGTGTGGTTCAGAGATCCTGCTAAGATGGACTAAGCTTGGGTTGACTGGATTCAAATGACAGTCTAGAACATAAATAGTGATTTGTCACAATTTAGACTTGATTTGGGCAACATACTCATAGAAGATAAAATATAGAATAATAGAGTTAGAAGGGACCTTGGAGATCTTCTAGTCCAGCCTCCAGCTCAAGCAGGAGACCCTATACCATTTCAGACAAATGATTGTCCAGTTTGTTTTTACTTCCGAAGGTAAGCTACTCCGTTGCTCTAACCATTAAGATTTTTTTTCCTGAGTTCTAGATTGCTTTCTCTTTGATTAATTTCCAGCAAGCCACATAAGGCTTGGTACAATGCATGACCATAGACATCCTTTATATCTCTGTCTTATGATTTTGTTATAAATGAAATAATAATTGGTTCCCTCATAATATAGATAATTAAAGAGATTCTTCACACCATTCAACTGGTTGCTTGGTTTCTCTTCCTTAGTCAGTTACCAGATCATGGAAGATCTCTTACCTGATGACTTTGGCATCCTGATGAGGAGTTAATTGCTAATGAGTGATAGTGGTGATAGTTAATGATTAGCCTTTTGAGTCAGCATCTTGCAAGCAGCATGTATTAGTTGTGTCTAAAGTCTGCAGTTTGTTTAGGTACCTCTAGGAATCATATGGAATATAGTTTATACCACGGTTACTTTCCCCGAAAATCCTGCATAAAATGAAACACAGAGCTCATGGAAATACAGAGTGGTAGGGTATTTTTTTTATCCAAACACATTAAAAATTGTTCATAATTTTTAAAACCATGTGTTACATTGTTCAAACATGTTTCATTTCTTCTCTCATGTTCTATGGATAGCAAAAGCATTTCTTCACTTGTTCTATTGCATGCAGGTATCATAACAGACAAAAGGCACATTTTATTAGCATTCTTTTGTATGTTGTGCATAGTAGATTTGCTCAGATTAAAAGATGATCCTAAGGCTGAGAATCCTTCAACTCTGGGGTAAGGCAAAAACTAATAGGAACAGAGCACGGTTGTGGTTTAAAGGTTTTCCTATGGTGTGAATTCACTTTTATGTGGTTTATCATTTGGCTAAGAATTTGCTTTCTGTGAAAAAAAATTATGGAAACATGGTTAACTTGCATCAGAGATCTGGAAACACACCAAAACCTCTTCCCACCAAAAACAACTGAAGATTTCCCCAACAAAACAAAAGATGCTAAAAAGTAAATGGAGACAGCGCACACAAGTAGAACCATAACTATGCAAATGAGGCAATCAACCAGCCCCAAAGAAAAAAAGACTCCAACACCTTCCCACCAGTAATCAGCACTCAGATCAGCACAAATTAACTCCAAGGTCACTTTCAGACCAACAATCAAGTAAGCAATACCCCAATGAAGAAATTGCCAAAGAAACATTTGCAAAAATATAAATCACCAGGAACCTACACATTACATCCTATAGTTCTGAAGGAGCTGGCACCATATTGTTCTTGATCGGTTGGAAACTGATCAAAGAGAGAAGCAACCTGGAATTAAGGAGAAACTTCCTAACAGTGAGGACAATCAACCAGTGGAACAGCTTGCCTCCAGAAATCGTGGGTGCTCCATACTGGAGATCTTTAAGAAGAGACTAGACAGTCACTTGTCTGAGATGGTATAGCTTCTCCTGCTTGAGCAGGGGACTGGACTAGAAGACCTCCAAGGTCCCTTCCAGCTCTATTCTGTTCTGTTCTGTTCTGTTCTGTTCTGTTCTGTTCTACTCTACTCTACTCTACTCTACTCTACTCTACTCTACTCTACTCTATTCCTGAACCAAAGAACCCTTAAGACCACTCCCACCCACATAGACAGGCCACATAGACCAGAGTACAAACTGAGAGCAAACAGCACGCCTTACTAGCACTGACGATTTTACCTAAATAGGGTAATGAAACATCTGCAAGAAAACAAGCAAGCTCAGAGAGCACGAAGGACCCCTCATTTCAACCTTGAGCTTCAAATATTGTTTTTCATTGGTAGAACTATAACACAACATTATGGTAAATGTTGTGAGCAAGAACAGAAATGGGTTTTGTTGGGAAAATCTTCAGGTGGTTTTGGTGGGAAGTTTTAGTATGTTTCCAGATCTCTGGTGCAAATTAACATGCTTCCATAATTTGCATAATAGCAAATTCTTTTCACAGAAAGCAAATTATTAGCCAAATGATAAACCACATAAAAGTGAATTCACCATAAGAAAACCTATAAATCACAACAGTGCTCTCAGAAACTGAAAATAATGCAGTCTGCATATGTTTTGATCTTTAAATACCGGTAACTCTTAATTTTCCTATTAATTTAATTTAAATTACCTTTTTTAAGCCCGGGTGGAGACTTGGTGGCCTTCCAAATACTTTGAATTCCAATTCCCATTGGCCCCAGACAGGACAATTAGGGAGAGGGGAAGTGATGGGAATTGTAGAACTTAAAATAATCTCAATTCAATCAGAGGGTGTCTTGATTACAGCTCAAGATACAAATTGAAATATTTTTTATTTCCTCCTAAAACTAATGATGAAGATGAAAGTTGAGTTAATTCATTCTCTTCTCCCACCCACATGTATAATCTGGCAACCGTTCATAGCCATTAAACTAAACCTGAAATATTTGTCATGAATGCAAATATACTGTTGTACTCTCCCTTCATGCATAATTTACAGTAGTCATTTCAAGTGCCAATTTCGGTGCATTGTGGTGATTTTAAAGACTTAGTATTCACAGTGCAAAAAGAGCCTGAAGAACATATCCAGCATTTGACCCCGAGAAGATAGGAACAGAAAAATAAAGATAGAAAGGTTAAAGAATGTGCATTTATTTTAATTATTTATGCTGTTCTGGATGAGGTTATTACTCTACTGTTATCCTACCTTTTTTCAATTTTACAGGGAGAGAACCCAGACATTGTAGCTCTTTTTCCATACCCTCCTCTCCCCAGTTATAATACGTGATGTACTTTTATATATTGCTTTTCTTTTCTTATCACAATCTGTTAAATAAAAAGACAAAACACAGTCTCTTTTGTTTTGGTTACATTACAATATGTCCTCATAAAAGATACTGCATGCATAGCTACTTCATTTTCATCGATTAGTTAGTTATTTACAATATTTAGACAGCACCAATCTAAAAGACTCTGGCTAGTGTGTGACAGGGAAAAACAACAATCTAGTAATCAACTCTATAAAAAAACATTACACTCAGTCTACAATCATACCATAAGCCAATACACTGATTTTAGAGTGGTTATAATTCTGCAGAAACAGTTACCCTAACTTAATAATCTGAGCATCACATTCTATTCTACTTGAGTACCTGAGCCATCTTCAGAGGACACTCCCATAGTCCAGTCAGGGAATGATGTCTGGAGTCACCGAAAACTTGAATGAATGATATGCAGCAGTTACAGAATTTAAAGCTCAGCAGCATACACTGTTGGGGGTAGCAGAAATTCCTTGTATATAAAACCATTTCCTTTCTTAGTAGCTCTATCTCTTTATTGCTGGGTTTGTTCAAAGATCAAAAAAGTTATTTTTTTCCAGTTTTGCATTTTACTAATATTTCATAAAGTAATAGAAAGTGTAGGCTAGCTGGTTGCTCAGTAATTTCCAAATACATTGCCTCCTCTTTCTGAATCAAAACCATTGCTTCAACTGACCCATATTACAAAAAACTTTCAGAATTGTTGTTTCTACAGCACAGAATAAATATTTGGTTGTGAATTGACCCTTGATTTCTTGAAGAGAAATTGATAACAAGAAAACCAGGATGGAACTTAAACTTCAGGAATCTACTACACATAGTCCTCAACTTACAATAATTCATATAAGTACCATTTGAAGTTACAAGGGCACTGAAAAAAGTGACTTATGACCATTTTTCACACTTATGACCATTGCTGTACCCCCATGCTCATGAGATTTACATTTGGATGCTTGACTATGACGGTTGCAGTGTCCCAGGGTCTTGTGATCCCCTTTTGCAAACTTCTGGCAAGCAAAGTTGATAGGAAAGCTAGATTCACTGTCAGGACCCATCCCAATCCACATCTTAGGAAAGAAGAACTCTTGGAGACAGGATTGTCCAAACAGGAACTTTTACTAAATCATGATTGACAGTGGATAATCTAGACAGGATCTGGAAACTGTGTCACAGATTGATACATTTAAAGTGTACCCGAGTAAAAACCCCTCCCCTCAGTCCATTTGATCAGTCCCAGATCAGTTAAGCTTCATGTGTCAAAACCCTTCATGGGAAAATAGATCTTCCATGAATTTACAACATCGTTGCTTCCTCCCCTTCAAATTCCAATTGGAGATACAAACCAGAATCTCCCCCACTCTTTCTTTGTTCTTCTCAGTTCAAAGGTTCTTTCTCTGGTCTTTGATGATGGCCCCAGGCAGTCTGAAAAAACAACCTTGCATCTAATGGATAGCGATGGCCAATTAACATCTTCTCTTCTCCTCCTTGGGAATGGCAGAATCCAGTGAAGGGGTGAGATTTAGGTTTGTACAGATAGGGAATTAGGGATGGAATATAAATGGATTCTGACAATCTGCTCTCCTTAAAAGAAAGATAGGTCCACCTGTAGAGAAAATAAAATATAAATGTTAGCCCAGTTTTTTAGGATATTCTGTATGAAACTTCTTAAGCAACTTGGGTGCTCTAATGTGATGTTTATTGACCCACTCATTTTCTGAGGAGGGGAGATGTTTCCAAGCTACTAGATATTAAATTGTTCCATGGTGTTTTCTAGAATCTAGGATTTCCTTCACCTCGAAGTGTTGTTCTCCTTCCACCATGATGGGAGGTGGTGGTGGTGGGTTTTTTTGTAGGGGTGACTATAGTTCTCTTTTTAGTAAACTGCAGTGAAAAATTGGGTATATCTTCCTAAGATTTCTGGGTAGTCCTAATTCAACTGTTACTGGGTTTATGATTCTTTTAATTGGAAAAGGTCCAATATATTTTGGTCTGAGTTTTTTATAGGGTTGTAGTGATTTAAGGTATTTTGTGGATAAATATACCATCTCTCCCACCCGGAATGGTTTGGGATCGACTCTTTTTTTGTCTGCCTGTGTCTTGTATGCTTGTCTAGCTTCATCTAAAGCTTTCCTAATGATTGGCCAGGTATTTTGTAATTGTGCAATCCATTCCTTCAGTGCTGGGATTACCGGTTCATTTGGGGTTAGTTCTGGCATGGGGTTGAAACTTTGACTGGTAGCTATTTGAAAAGGAGTGTAACCTGTGCTGGAGTGGACTGCATTATTATATGCCACTTCTGTGAAAGGTAGTAGGTCCATCCAGTTTGTTTGCTGGAAATTAATAAAGCATCTTAAATATTGCTCAAGTACTGAGTTCAATTTTTCACATTGACCATTCGATTGAGGATGATGACTAGATGTCAGTCCTTGGGTGGTTCCCAAAAGGGATAAAAATTCTTTCTAAAATGCTGACTTAAATTGCACTCCCCTATCAGATATGATGCGTTGTGGTGCCCCATGCAATCTGTAAATATACTGCATGAAAAGTTTCGCTAAGGCTTTTGCGGTGGGGATCCTTTCACAAGGGATGAAGTTCACTTGTTTGGAAAACAAGTCCGTGACCATCCAGACTACAGTGTTCCCGTTGCTTTCTGGTAATTCCACTATAAAATCCATAGCTATTTCTTTCCATGGGGCTGAGGGGTTCACCACTGGTTGTAACAGTCCTGGCGATTTTCCTTGCAGCCTCTTAGCTGTCACACAAATTTGGCAGCTGCCCACGTAGCTTTCTATGTCCTTTTTCATGGATGGCCACCAAAATTGCCTTTTAGTTAAGTGTAGGGTTTTTACAAACCCAAAATGTCTTGCTGATTTTGTATCATTTCACAGCTGCATGAAATTGATCCTCTGGATGGCAGGTATGCATAACTTCTCACCCACCCAGAGTAGTCCATCTTTTATTGTGCACACATGTCTATTTTTCTGGAACCATTCATCAGTTTCCAAAGACTTTTGGAATTCTATTCCAGTTTGGCTAGCCACTCGCGGCTTCATTTTTGCTTGGGTCCTGGTGGTGACTGGTGCTGCCAGTTGTTGTTCGGGCATGAGTGGTTTAGAGTCAGTAACCCATGTGCTGTTTATTGGGGCATGTGAGATAATGCATCCACCAAAAATTTCTTCCCCCCCCGGTAAGTGTTTGAGAGTGAAATGGAATCAGTGAAAATGTTGGGACCAGCAGGCTTGCTTAGGAGTGAGTTTCCTGGGTGTTTTTAGTGCTTCCAAATTTTATTTCCTTCCAGGAACTGGTGCCATGTAAGTAATGACCACCACACAGAGTACACCTCCTTTTCCCACACGGGCCAACGTTGTTCTGTCTCTGTGAGTTTCCTGGATGTATATGCACATGGTTGCAATGCCCCCTCATCATTTTCTTGTAATAATACAGCTCCCACTGCCACATTGCTAGCATCTGCCTGTATTACAAAAGGTTTATCAGGATCTGGGTGTCTCAGGACAGGTTCAGCAGAAAAATGTCTCTTTAGCCTCTCAAATGCTGCTTGACATTCCATTGTTCACTTCAGAGGCTGGCTGGGTTTCACTGAGGACCCCCCCTTTGTTTTCAACAAGTTTGTGAGTGGCAGGGCTATTTGGGCAAATGAAGGGATGAATTGGTGGTAGAAGTTTGCAAACTCCAGGAAACTTTGCAATTGCTTCTGTGTGCCAGCGGGGGTGTGTGTGTGTGCCCATTCTAATACTGCCCTGACTTTCTCAAGGTCCATTTTGATGCTCTCTGGAGATATGTGATACCCCAGGTAATCTATTCTTTCCTGGTGGAATTCACATTTTGATAGCATAAATATAGGTGGGCGGCCCGTAACCTTTTCAGAACTGCTCTGACTAGGTTAATATGTTCCTCTTTGGTCTCAGTGAACATAAGGATGTCATTTAGGTAAACCAGGACCCCCTTATATAGGTGGTCTCTTAGCACTTCATTAATTAATTGCATAAAAACTGCAGGGGGCCCTTACAGTCCAAACGGCAGGACTTTGAACTGGTAACAACCCATTGGACAATTGAACGCAGTGTTCCATTCATCTCCTTCCTTAATCCTAATTCGGTAGTATGCTTCTCTCAGGTCTAGTTTGGTAAAAATCCTTCCTTTCGATAGGTGGGATAACATATCCTTCTTTAGGGGTAGGGGATACAGATTACATTCACTAATTGTGTTTAGAGACCTATAATCCATGCACAAATGAAGAGACCCATCCTTCTTCTCTGTGAACAGGACCAGGGCAGCCACTTTGGATTTGGCCAACTCAATAAATCCCCTTTCTAAGTTTTTATTTATGAATCTTTCCATCTCCACCATTTCTTTTGGGCTCATGGCATACATCCTGGGCTTCGGGAGTTTTGCCCCAGGTTTGAATCCTATAGCACAGTCTGTGGGTCAGTGAGGGGAAAGCTCATCTGCCCGTTCCTCACTGAAAACTTCAGCAAGGTCCCTGTATTCTTCCGGTATTTCTGGTAACCCCTTCTCTTCTCCCACTGATGCTGTCTCCTCTATTTGGGTTGGGGGGTGCTTTGGGGTTTTAAGTTCCTATGCTCCCCCTCTGGGAAGTTGAGTTCTGCTGTCCTCCAATTTATGCAGAGGTTCCATTTCTTTAGCCATTCCAGTCCTAAAATCATTGGGCATTCCATGCCTGGGGCCACTACAAACGTTATGTCTTCCTCATGAGTCCCCAGAGACAGATGAATTGGTAAGGTGGCTAGGGTAGCTGGGACCCCCCTGCTATGGACCCATCTAATTGGCCAAAGGAGATTGGTTGTTTTAGTCTCCTTACTGGGATGCCCAAATTCCCCACCAGCATTGGGCTGATGAGGCAGTGGGTGCAGCCAAAGTCTATTAGGGCTTTTACTTTGACAGCTTCAGGCATGGAGGAAGCTAATATAGTCACTGTCTTAAGGATGGGTGGAATGGATCCACTTACCAATGGTTCTCCCTCCGAACTGTCTTCCGAGGTGTCTACCGCCCCTGCGGTGTAGGGCAGAATCTCCTCCCAGTCCTTGGCAGGGGTTGGGGACTACAGCCTCTGTCCCCATCATGGCAGGTTCTTTTGGGTTGGCTTGGGACTTTCCTGGTCTCCTGGAGGGTGATGCCTCTGTTTTGCACTGAGGAGCTTTTGAGCGGCATTCTGTGGCATGATGGCCCTCTCTCCTGCATTTGAAACAGCCTGTTGATTTCTTAGCCGTGGACAGTGGTTTTGCTGCTTCGTGTGTTTGCTTGGGCAGCGGGTGGCCCCATGGTTTTCCCCAATGGTGCCTCTTTAGTAGGTCTATCTCTGCCTCCTCTGCCAGGACATACCAGTCATCGAGATGGTGTGAGTCTCCTTGAGGCAGGCAAGCATCATACATGTTATAGTTTAGCCTGTCTTTGAAATGGCTAAGGAAGATGTCTTCCAGCCAGTTCAGCTTGCTGGCAATGGCTCAGAATTCTTGGGTATATTCAGCCACTGGCCATGTGCCCTGCCTCACCATTTTGATTCTCTCCTGGGCCTTATGATCAGCCAAATGATCCTCAAACCACCTCCTCAAGGATGACATGAATCAGTTGAAGTCATGGAGTTCTGGGATGTTGCAGTCATGCAGGTTCACCACCCAGTCTGCAGCCAGTCCATCTAAGGCAGATTGCACAATATAGATGCGGGCTTTGTCACTGGGGATGTCCCGTCTATATTCTTCTATATAGCTGAGGACATGGGTTAGGAAAAACCCCAAGCGTGGTGGCTCTCCCCTGAATTTTGCTTTGTCTTTGAATGGATCGTTGTCTGCACAGCGGGCGGTATTGCCCCTCATCCTGATCCCCATCTGTGGTTCGGGGGGGTGCTGCTCCTGGTCCAGCAGATGGCCCCGGTGTTGCAGGTTCCAGATCCCACCCACTGTCTCTCCAATTGTGGCCCCAGGCAGTGCTGCGGCTGCGGTATTCAGGTTTCTCCTCTCTTAGTCAGCTAAGGGTTTTCTTCATCAGGTCAATAGCTCTCTCTAGGTTCCACTCCTCTTCACTGATATGCAGGGAGCTCTCCATCTCTTGCCTTCATTCAGTTGGGTGGCCGCCCCGTCTCAGGGTCACTTCATTTGATGCCTTTTCCCACTTGCTTTTCCTTCCAACGCCCATCAATCACTGTGGTTTGCGGTCATGCATCTCCACCACCTCTTCCCTGGAGGAATATGATGCTTCAGCTTGTGACCGTTAGTGGGGTTTCGTTTGGGGGAAAAACTCCCTTTCCATTGGGCTTTCCTTGTCGTTCGCCTCATTGTTAGACACTGTATTTTTTGCAAAGTCCCCCGGTAAGGTTTTCCCTTCCAGGTTGACTTTTAATGCAGATCCTGTCTAATGTCAGGACCCACTCCAATCCACATCTTAGGAAAGAAGAACTCTTGGAGACAGGATTGTCCAAACAGGAACTTTGACATGATTAACAGTGGATAATCTAGACAGGATCTGGAAACTGTGTCACAGATTGATACTTTTAAACTGTACCCAAGTAAAAATCCCTCCCCTCAGTCCACTTGGTCAGTCCCAGATCAGTTAAGATTCATGTGTCAAAACCCTTCATGGGAAAATAGATCTTCCATGAATTTACAACATCGTTGCTTCCTCTCCTTCAAATTCCAATTGGAGATACAAACCAGAATCCCACCCCCTCTTTCTTTGTTCTTCTCAGTTCAAAGGTTCTTTCCCTGGTCTTTGATGATGACCCCCAGGCAGTCTGAATAAACAACCTTGCATCTAATGGATAGGGATGGCCAATTAACATCTTCCCTTCCCCTCCTTGGGAATGGCAGAATCCAGTAAGGGGGTGAGATTTAGGTTTGCACAGATAGGGAGTTAGGGATGGAATATAAATGGATTCTGTCATTCACCTAACAACAGTAAAACTAATTTAACAACTGCAGTGATTCATTTAACAAATGTGACAAGAAAAGTCATTAAATAGGGAAAAAGTCACTTAACAATTTTATCATTTAGCAACATAAATTTTGGACTCAATTGTGGTCGTAAGTCAAGGACTACCTGTATTTAAGAAATGTTAGATTTTGGATTTCACAACCTTACTTGAACTTGAAGGGTTTTTTTTCTTTAAATAGCATGTTATATTCTTATATCTATTCTATTAGGAACCACTCTTTTTGGCATCTGAAGAGGGGACAAGAATAATCAGATTGATGTTGCATGCACACCCAAAATGATCAGAGTGTGGTAGGATGTCATAATTTTGTTTTCTGATGAAAGCACAAAGATATTGTATCTGCTGCTGTGCCTCTACCCTTGACTTATTTTGAGTGCCTCAGAGTTTGATACTGATGGCCCCACTGAATGCAAGTAATAATTTTCTGGGTCAACATACTGTAGGTTCAAGATGTTGGTTTGCCAGAACTGCTCAGCACCCAAGCCTGCTTATTTAAGTAGAATTGGAATGCCTCCATCTGAATTCAAATTGAATTTACCTTGCATCCTCTAATAAGTCATTCCAGCAAGAAAAATAATTCAGCTAATGTGTCTTGACAAATCATGGATGTCAGCATTTGAAATGAAACAGGAATAGAAAGAGTTAGGAGTGAGAAACAAGTGCCATGAGAAACAAATTACAGCTTCGACTTTTTTTTAGTTCAAATATTGAAGATGTACTAATTTAACTTAGTACTTAACACAGCACTGAGAATAAGTAATTTAACTTAGGCAGCACTCACATTTGGTTGCTTGCTGGTGTGGTATATAAATTAAATTAAGCTGTAGCAAACTCTCAGATGCAATAAGAGATGGCAAAATATGAAAAAAGTAAACTTGTGGAGAGGTAAGCAAAAAGGATGAAATTAAGGGAAAAAGTCACATTAAGAAGACTAGGCTTTTATGGTGGTGTGCATAAATGAACCCAAAGGCTGTTCATGCTGCTCATGAATAGCAAATCTGGAAATGTTTTGCTTTATTTGTCCTTTTTTAAAAATATAGCCCATCTTTTACACTTGAAATACAAATCAGATTGCTCATGCTTTCAAAAGAGCATGGGAAGCTACCTTATTCCAAACAGCCTTCATACTCTATTCTGACTGAATTGGTTCAGAGATGAATAACATGTAATACTCTAAATGCTGCTAAACTTGAATACTACAGAGTATTCAAAAATAAGTAGTTCCAGTCCAACAATAATGCAAGACCTACAAGCTTCCCTTCTAAGATTTTTTTTTAATCCCATTTATATCCCGCCCTTCTCCGAAGACTCAGGGCGGCTTACAATCTAAAGCACAATGTGCTTAGCAATATTTAACCAATTTTAACCAAAGTGAGAATTTCCTCTCATATTCAACTACCAGATTCTTTAAACTAAAATATGGACTGAACTTGCAAACATCTACATTAAAGCATATGGTCCCTCCCCAGCTGTTTAATGGAATGGTTGTGTATCAACAGGGCTTTTTTTCTCATAGAACGCTCAGAATGGAGTTCCGGCACCTTTTTTGGATGGAACCTTGTAGGGTAGGCAAGCCGGGTTATATGACATGTGTGAGTTCCGGCACCTTTTTCTTTTACAAAAAAAGCACTGTGTATCAAAATATTCTTTATGTCTTCTACCACTTCTTGCTTACTGAAAATAGTGTGGAAGTGGTAGAGTCAAACCTGGTACTTTAAAATGGTAACACTTTAAAATTTCAAGTGTCAGTTCAGTTTTTTAGCACCTAGTGCTCCATCTGTAAGTCAAAAATTCATATTGTTAAAAAAATGGTTTGAAAAAAGCCAATCTAACTTGAGTGCACACACTGTAGGCCTACACTTCCTGATTCTGGAAAAAAAGCAGAATTTGCTATGTTAAGAAGGTTGGTGGTTTTAGTCAGTCACATGACTCAAGAGCTTTGTCCCCAAAATTCTTGCTGAGGCTTCTTTGCATAGAGGATATAAAATAATGTAAAATGCAGTAAAATGACAAGATTGTATACTTGAATGTTTTACATATTTTAAAATGTGATAAAATGCTGAGATTCTGCATTTGAATGTTTTATATTATAGTATTTGCAGATAAAAGAGTAATTAATGCTGCATTTGAAGTTTTCTATTGCTCCTGGTTGCTACGACTTAGGAAAAATGTAAATGGAGGCATCACATATAATTTTTTTAAAAGACATTTATTTATTCCTAAATTTGTGGTCTGGTGGACAAATACAGATGTAAAAGTATGCAATTATTTCTTATTAGAGTGCTCTTTTAGCCTTTAACCTTCCAGAAAAGGCATGGGTTTGACAAACTAACTTGTTTTTAACTTAATAATAAAAACATATTCACATGAAGCATTTTCTCAGCTTTCTCAGCTTTTATTCTTCAATTGCATGTAATTTACATGATTTAAATGGTTTTAAATTGCAGTTCAAGAAAGGTGGAAGAGGATGACTTTGATGATTTTACAACAAACCAAAAATGGGTAATGTCTCCAAAAACTCATGACACTGATGTGACACTGTTGTTAAACAAGTTGCTGAGAGAATATGACAAAAAGCTGCGGCCTGATATTGGAAGTAAGTGGTTTTTCTTCCCAATTTCTATGACAAAGACTATGAATACTTACATATCTAATTGCAAATTGCTAACTTGTTCAGTTCTGATGTTACAGCAAATTATCAAGTCACAGTGAATGTCAGTAAGGTAACTTGTACAGTCACATATTTTTCCTAACATTTAAAGATCATTTGTTGGCCACATAATTCCTACTATATCATAGCATGGATTCATAAATCTGGGCTTAGACTGAAGAAATAATTGGCCTCTTGTCTATTCTATTATTGTTCCAGGCAGCATTAAGATTTTGAAATAGTTTCAAACTGCAGGTTTTTCTACTGATTGATTACATGCGATCAAGTCAGTACTGACTCTAAGTAATCATACAAATAGACCTTCTCCAGAACAATCTTTCACCAATCCCACTCAAGTCTTAGCATTGCACCCATGAATCTACTTTACTTGTTATAAATTCCTACAAGATGGAATAAAATAATATTTATGCTGGCAGTTTTGTTGAATTTATGGAAGCAAAATTTGTCCTTGAGGAATTCGGTATCCTTCTCCTTCTCTTTTGTTTTGAAGGATAGATAGATAGATAGATAGATAGATAGATAGATAGATAGATAGATAGATAGATAGATAGATAGAGTAATGTATTGGCCATTTCTGTTTAAAATCACTTGCTTAATGTCTAATCACTTGCTTAATGTCTGACCTACTCTGATTGCTGTTACAGAGCCAGACTTTCTGTTTCCAGGCTGATAATTAGGTTTTGGGTGGGAAACTGCTACTTTAAACCTATTGGTCACCACCTAGAGGCCAACCATATAAATAGCTGCACAGCAGCCATTAGCTTGCTCCTGTTCTGAGTTAATAAACTTGTTTGCTGTTTCAACACCTCGTCTCGCTTAATGCCTACGAACTGAAAATATAACAGATAGACGATAGATAGATAAGATAGATAGATAGATAGATAGATAGATAGATAGATAGATAGATAGATGGATGGATGGATGGATGGATGATAGATATATGAAAGAAGCAAAGATGTGAAGAGCAAGCTAGTTCAAAATACTATAGACCCATAGAATTGCTTACTATATTTTTAAGGGATCTCTGTGGTCTCAGTTACCATGATAATAAAGCATAAAGCCTGGAAATCTTTTAAAATGATAGGATAGACAATCAGCAGATCTTTATTGGGCTCAGAACTCAATAGGGAATACTAAGGCTGTAGACTAGACTGGGAAGCTGAAAAAAGATCCCGAATAAGACCATGGCAAACTGGTTCCATATTATTATCAAAAAATCCTACACAGAGTCAAGCTGGACTTGAAGGAATCAGAATTTAGAAGATGCCATACCTACAAAATGCAAAGTTGGTCTTCAAGCCAGATTTTGGGTCCTGGGATATTTCAAATATTTATGTCATGACTGCATCATTGGAAAAGTTCAGGAATTCAGAGGTGGCTACATTGACTTCTTTTACCAGAGAAAAGACAATATCTATATTTGCTGACTGGAA
Organism: Vipera berus; assembly: GCF_964194415.1. Classification (NCBI taxonomy): domain Eukaryota; kingdom Metazoa; phylum Chordata; class Lepidosauria; order Squamata; family Viperidae; genus Vipera; species Vipera berus. Next base: position 84,408,486 of record NC_138206.1, on the reverse strand, counting down.
ACCCCAATGAACTTTTCATGTGAAAAAAATGAACTTATGATTTATGGTTTGGATAATTAGACAGACTAGATTATATAAAGAGAGTTAATTGTAATCATAGAGTAAAAGCAAATTTATAATTGTATTTATAACTGCTATAAAGAAGGTTGGAAGCTATTTCTTTTTATATTTATTTTCCGTTTCCCTGCTTGCTTGTACTTTCAACTGTCTATTTCATTTCTTCGTTGTTCTTACTCTGTATTAGTTTCTGTTAGTTTTTATTTTTCTTTATAGAAATTTATCATCTATCTATCATCTAAAACTATGCTTTACTATTTATTGGCTGTTACATAGGAGGTCATGTTACTATTTTCTTCTTATAAATTGCTAGTTGCTACAGTTCAGATAGACAAGCACTTTGAAAATCTGCATGGATGGAAGGTCAATGACAATGGCCAGAGAAAAAAGGAATACAATGATTTCTTACTGAAGAACTCTGCAAGTCTGACCTCCTATGGTAGAGGAGTGGTGATTTCAAAACCTCTTTTCCAAAGACTTTTGGATCTATCTTTTCTAGGTCTGTCTTCTCCCCCTTGGATTGTAGCCTACAAATTTGTGTTGCCACTAACTTTTAGGACATCATCTCCCCAATCTTGATTCATGGTAGAGATGGGACTCCTATACCTTTGGTTCCTTTAGACAATTAGTAGATAAGAGGAGAAAAGCTATATAGCACTTTCTGGCCTTATAGCACAAAATAATTAAAAACAGCAAAAATTTTTTAAAAAGATTAAAAACAGATAAAAACAGATTTTAGCATTAAATATTAAATACAGATTTTTTTCTTACCATATGGCATACATAGCCAGGAGAATCTACAATGCTTTTTACCACAGAGTAGTTCTGGTAGCCTAAGATTGCTAGTTCATTTTGTTCAAGCATGCATGCTACCCAAGTACACCACAGGGAGCAAACTGGCTTTGCACCAGCTGGCTAGCACCATTTGGGGGGATGTTGGGTCATCAGGGCTTTCTTCTGCTGACCTCTCCTTGCAGATCTAGTGCTGGATCTTCATGGAATACTGCTAGATTTCCTACTGGAATGGTACCTATTTATCTATTTGCATTTTTACATGCTTTCAAACTGCTAAGTGGGCAGGAGTGGGGGCAAATGATGGGAGCTCAGTCCGCAGCAGAGTGTCATAGACTTGAAATATCTCTAACTGACAAATCCATTGCCTTTAAGCTGCTGTGCCACCATGCCCCCAGAATGCAGATAATAAGTGTTGGAAAATATAAATCACAGAGTTCCAGTCTGGCAACCCAGCAACTGCAGATGAATAGCAAGCCAAAAGAGTATATGAGAACATATAAAAGTAAATAGAAGAATTCTGGCAGACATTAGGACAGTGTTCTGCTATTCCAGCTTTGGAAAATAGAAGATGCCCCAGTTTATTAATTCAGGTTACAAAGAAACAATAGCAACAAATTTAATTTAATTTAATTTAATTTAATTTAATTTAATTTAATTTATTGAATTTATATACCGCCCTTTCCCGTAGGACTCAGGGCGGTTTACAGGGTACTTAAAACAACGATACAAAAATTAAAAACAATTTAAAAAGATTAAATTAAATCCCTGAAGAAATATAAAAACCCCAATTAAAACCCTCAGCCTGGGCCGGAAAGCTTGAAGAGCCAGGTCTTCAGGTCCCGGCGAAATGAACGAAGGTTGGGGGAAGTCCTAAGCTCCACGGGCAGCTGGTTCCAGAGGGCAGGCGCACCCACAGAGAAGGCCCTCCCCCTGGGTGTTATCCGCCGGCAATCTTTTACCGGCAGCACCCTGAGAAGGCCCTCCCTGTGGGAGTGCACAGGACGAAGGGAACTTGATGCCAGCAGCAGGTGTTCCTTCAGATATCCTGGACCCAAGCCATTTAGGACTTTATAGGTCATCACCAGCACCTTGAATCTCACCCGGAGGGCAACCAGAAGCCAATGCAGCTCGCAGAGTAGAGGTGTTACATGGGAGTATCGGGGAACCCCCATCACAACTCGCGTGGCCGCATTCTGCACCAGCTGAAGCCTCCGAGTGGTCCTGAAGGGCAGCCCTATGTACAGAGCATTGCAGTAGTCTAAATGGGAGGTCACAAGCACATGAGTGACTGTGCGTAGGGCATCTCGGTCCAGGTAGGGTCGCAACTGGTGCACCAGATGAACCTGGGCAAAAGCCCCCCTGGTCACAGCTCCTATGTGATCTTCAAAACTGAGCCGTGAATCCAGGAGGACGCCCAAGTTGTGAGCACTATCAACGGGGGGTAACACCTCACCCCCCCATCGTTAAAGATGGAATAGTCTGGTTAACCTGAGATGCCAGTATGCACAGCCACTCAGTCTTGGCAGGATTGAGACAAAGCCTGTTTCTCCCCATCCAGACCCGGACCGCCTCCAGGCAATGGGACATCACGGCGAGGGCATCACTGGGTTGGTTTGGGGTGGAGAAAAAAAGTTGGGTATCATCAGCATACTGATGATACCCCACCCCGAAACCATGAATGATCTTGCCCAGTGGCTTCATATAGATGTTGAACAGGAGGGGAGAGAGAACCGACCCCTGAGGAACTCCACAAACGAGAGGCCTCAGGGCGGATCTCTGCCCTCCTGTCAACACCGACTGCGAGCAGCCTAGGAGATAGGAGGAGAACCACCGTAAAACGGTGCCTCCCACTCCCAACCCCCTGAGACGCCGCAGTAGGATACCATGGTCGATGGTATCAAAAGCCGCTGAGAGATCTAATAGGACTAGGACAGAAGAACAACCCCTGTCCTGAGCCCACCAGAGATCATTCACCAGCACGACCAATGCTGTCTCCATGCTGTGCCCGGGCCTGAAACCTGATTGGTATGGGTCCAGATAATCAGTTTCCTCCAGGAACAGAGGAAGCTGATGCGCCACCACACTCTCAACAACCTTCGCCAAAAAGTGAAGGTTGGAGACCAGATGATAGTTATTTAAAACAGCCAGGTCCAGGGCAGGCTTCTTGAGGAGGGGTCTCACCACTGCCTCCTTCAAGGTGGCGGGGAAGATACCCTCCTTCAAAGAAGCAGTTATTACTGCCTGGAATCAGCCTTGTGTCTCCTCCCGGGCCGCATAAACCAGCCAGGAGGGGCACAGGTCCCCCTTCAAGGTCAAATTCTTGTATTCTTGCATGGATAAAAAAACTGACATTAAACATCTTATGCAATTTGGAACAGAAAGAAATAGAATTACTCAGTAGCACATAAAGCAAAGTGCTCTGTTGACTTTTTCTTAAATTTTTACATGGAAATAGAAGCTACTTTAATTTCAGTCACCTGAAAATCCCTTCTTTCTGGAATTTCTGAGGCAGGGTGAGAATAGTCAGCTTTCTTTCTTCACTAGTAATTAATCATCTTCTTACTTTTTCTCATTCCCTCAGAGATTTATCTGCACTCTCCTAATTTAGTAAAGTTCCTCCTATCTAGGAAGATGGAAAGACTTCATGAGAGTCCATGTCCTGTCAACTCCATGTTAACTGAAACTCATATGTTGTGTCTATCAATTAGAATAATCCATTATGATGTCAAGTTTGAAACCTGCCTTTCACAACAATGTGTAGGGTGGATAAATGACTTATGATGTTGATATCATTATTAATAACCTCTCTTTTCTACTGATTAAATTTAATTTTGTTTACCAGTACAAGTAGTCCTCCACTTACAACAACAGTTGAGTCCAAAATTTCCATTTTTAAGGGAGACAGTTGTATTATGCAGTTTTATCCCATTTTACAACATTTCTTGCCAGTTGTTAAGTGAATCAGTGCAGTTGTTCAGTTAGTAACATGATTGTTAAATCAATCTAGCTTCCTCATTGACCTTGCTTGTCAGAATGTTGCAAAAGGTGATTACATGACCCTAGGACATTGCAACCCTCATAAATATGAACTGTTGCCAAGCATCCAAATTTTGATCATGTGACCATGGGGATGCTGCAACAGTTGCTAGTGTGAAAAAAGATCATAAGTCAACTTTTTCAGTGCCATTATATCTTTGAACAGTTACTAAATGAATGGCTGTAAGTTGAGGACTACTTGTACCTCAGACCTTAGACATTTGAAAGAACAGGGATAATGTCTAGAGCAGACATGTCAAACTCGTGATGTCACATGACATTGCATGATGTATTGGAACTTTTCCCCCATTGCTGGCAATGGGGTAGGTGCAGTTTTGTCATGATGAGTCCAGCCTGCAGGCTGGTAGTTTGACACCCCGGGCTAGAGCAAGGTGGAAAACCTCAATGGAATTTGGCTGAAAATAAGCTAGAAGTCCTTTTATAATAAAGCAATATGATCATATGGGGTCTTCCCTTGCCTCCTTTTAGCTGCAGCATATATTGGGCAACTGTTTACATAGTTTTCAATGTCCTTTTTTATCGATGGCCACCAAAACTGCTCTTTCACTAGGTATAGAGTTTTTACAAATCTGAAATGTCCACCTGATTTAGCTACAAAAATTAGTCTTTGGTTTTTGGAATGTATAGTTTTCCTCCCACCCATAGCAGTCCATCAGTCATGGTGCATAGGTTCTTGTGGCTTAGGAACCATTTGTCGGTCTTTAGTGCTTTTCTGAATTCAATCCCTGCTTGGCTCACTAGATGCTTCTGGATTTGGGATTGCACTCTGGTGATGACTTGTGCTGCCAACTTACTAAAATCCAAAGGGGAGGGGAAGCAGAAACCAAGCCAGCCTTTGAAATGGATGTTAGAATGTTAAACCGCATTTGAAAGAGTGAAAAGGCTATTTTCTCCAGAACATGAATGGGTCTGTTATCTCTGTTCTATTGCTGTTGTATTGTGGCAGTCAGGACAGTGCATCAGCTAGGAAATTCTTTCCTCCCGGTAAGTGCTTTAGGGTGAAATTAAATAGGTGGAAATGCTGCGACCACTTTGCTTGCTTAAGGGTTAATTTTCTGAGCATATTTAAGACTTCTAGTTTTTGTGGTTGGTCCATACCTGGAAGGGGATTTTGTTCCTTTCCAGGAAATTCTGCAAGGTTAGGAGGGCCCATCAGACAGCATAACCCTTCTTCTGCCAGACTGCCCACCTCTCCTCTGTCTCTGTGAGTTTCCTCGATGTGTATGTGCAAGGCTGCAATTTCCCTTCATCATTCTCCTGCATTAGTACTGCCCCCATGGCTACATCACTGGCATCAGCTTGAATCACAAATGGCTTATCAGTATCAGGGTGTCTTAGAACTGGTTCTGGAGAAAATAGTCTTTTCACTCTTTCAAATGCGGTTTGATACTGGTTTCTGCTTCGTCTCCCCTTTGGTTTTTAGTAAGTTAGTAATTGGCAATGTGATCTGTGTGAAGCAGGGAATGAAATTAGTAAATCCAAGGAAGCTTTGCAATTGTTTCCTAGTGCAGGTGGAGCCCAGTCTAATACAGCTTGGACCTTTTCAGTATCCATCTCTATGCCATTTGGCGAGATACGATACCCCAGGCAGTCAATTTTTTCCTTATGAAATTCACACTTAGACAGCTTGGCATACAAGTGGGTTGCTCAGAGTTTTTTCAATACTGCTCTGACTAATTTCTTTTTTTTAAGTTCTTTTTTGTATATATTTTATTGGTATTTTTTAACATAACATAAATCATTCAGTAATTTGTAAACAGTATGTTGTCTGGGTAACATTTATAAGACAATCTTTAACAATTGATTTCTATAATCTATATTCCATATGTTAATTTCATTTGATTTCCCCTTTCCCCAAAGTATCTTTCTATTGCAAAACATTAGATTAAGACAATTCTCATTATTTTGATTAACAACAATTAAGTATATAGTTTTTCCAATAATCCTATTTGTCATTTTAGTTGCCTTGTAAATCCTGTTACTGTGCTCATTTCAGCTTATTTCTCCCCCCAAATTCTAAATATTCTTACAACTTTTTCAACAATTAACTACATTTACATTGGTGGATTTAATTCTATTTTTTCCATATAAGCCTTCTCATACTTTTATATTTCTGAATCAATAAGTAAAAAAGTAGAAAGAGAAAAGAAAAGAGGAGAGAGACAAAAAAGAGGAAAAAAAGAAGAAAGAAAAAAGAAAAAAAGACAAAAGCACTGAGATACAAAAAATAACATACAACTTAAAATATGTATCCCTCCTAATTTAAAATATATTTATTCCCTCAATTTATTATTCTTTTTTACCATAGCTGAGAATGTATTTAATCTATTTAAACTTTAAGCATTCCATTCAGTAGATCTAATCATCTAATCCTTTAACTCTAATTCAAAACACATTTTTAATGCTTTTCTTATTGTCACATTTAAATAACTAAAACGTTTGCTTTGTTTAAATCATTTCAACTTTTTTTTTACAGAAAGGAAAAAGAAAAAAAACCATATTGTATTGATTAAAAAAATCATCCCTCTAAGAGTAATATATTTCAAAGTTTTTCCATTTCTTTAGCCATATTCAAGCAAATGTTTCTTATTGTATTTGTTAACAAGAAAATAAAATTCATCTCTCTAAGAGTAATATATTCCAAAGTTTACCATTTATTTATTTATTTAATTTAATTTAATTTAATTTAATTTAATTTAATTTAATTTAATTTAATTTAATTTAATTTAATTTAATTTAATTTAATTTGTATACCGCCCTTCTCCCGAAGGACTCAGGGCTTAGGGTTGGGCTTAGGGTTGGGCTTATGAGGCAGTGAGTGCAGCCTGAGTCTATGAGAGCCCTAAGCATTACCTTTTCGGGCCTTTGCCCAGGTTCGCCTGGTGCGCCAGTTGCGGCCCTATCTAGACCGGGATGCCTTGCGTACAGTCACTCATGCGCTCGTGACTTCTCGTCTAGACTACTGTAATGCTCTCTACATGGGGCTGCCCTTGAGGTCCACCCGGAGACTTCAACTGGTGCAGAATGCAGCCGCGCGAGTTGTCTTGGGGGTTTCCCGATACTCCCATGTTACACCTTTGCTCCGCGAGCTGCATTGGCTACCGGTTGCTCTCCGGGTGAGGTTCAAGGTGTTAGTGATGACTTACAAAGCCCTTCATGGCATGGGTCCGGATTACCTACGGCAACACCTGCGGCCGGTGTCAACTTCCCTCCGTCCAGTGCGCTCCCACAGAGAGGGCCTCCTCAGGGTGCCGCCGATCAAAGAATGCCGATTGGTGGCCCCCAGGGGGAGAGCGTTCTCTGTGGGCGTGCCAGACCTTTGGAACCACTTACCAGTCGAGCTCCGGATGGCCCCCGACCTTCGCTCCTTCTGGCGCGATCTCAAAACCCTTCTTTTTCGAACAAGCTGGCCTGGTCTGACGGGATGGGGTTGGGTTTTTATAAATAGTTTTAATTTTAATATATATTAATTATTACGGGCATAATGGTTTAATCACTTTTTAATTTTTGTATTCTGTTTTTTATTATGTATTGCCCTGTTCACCGCCCTGAGTCCTTCGGGAGAAGGGCGGTATTTAAATTAAATTATTATTATTATTATTATTATTATTATTATTATTATTATTATTATTATTATTATTATTATTATTATTATTATTATTATTCCATGGCTAAACAGTTCTATGGTTCTGGTGAGGGGCGTGATGGGTCCACTTACCAGGCATTCGTCCTCCGAGTTGTCATCTCAGGAATCAGGTGGCCCTCCTGATGGTGTCAGAGTTCCCTTTTCCTGCCTTGATGGGGTTGGGAGCTCGATGACCTCCACGCTTTTCATAGCCGTCTCCTTCAGTTTTGCCAGGGTCTTTCTGGGCTTCCCTCCAGTGGCTTGGTCAGGTTTCTGGATGGGGGTCTTCGAGCAGCACTCAGTGGCACAGTGCCCCTCCTGTGAAACAACCTGTTGCCCTCAGGGTGGAGGGGACTTGATTTGATGGTTCTTGGGGTGGTTCTGCTGGTGACTTCCCCCAGGATCTCCCTCCACATCATTGCCTTCTGGCTTGATCAATCTTTGCTTCCTCAGCTAGGATATACCAGTCTTGGAGCCAGTCCGGATCTCCCCGAGGGATGCAGGAATAATACAGGTCATTGTTCAGGCCATCCTTGAAATGGCCTACCTGGATATCTTCCATCCAGTTCAGCTTGCTGGCCAGAGCTTGGAATTCTTGGGTGTATTTCGCTACAGGTCGTTCTCCCTGTCTGACAGTCTTGATGCGTTCCTGCACTTTCCAATCAGCCAAGGGGTCCTCAGATCAGTGCTTGAGAGCTGCCATGAACTGATTGAAGTTTTGCAGTTCTGGGGCATTGGCATCGTGAAGATCTACCACCCAGTCTGCTGCGTCTCCATCTAGGGCTTTTTTTACAATCCTTATTCGACCACGGTTGCTAGGTATTTCATGACCATATTCTTCCATGTAGTTTAATACTTGAGTCATGAGAAACCCCAGTTGGCATGGCTCCCCTCAGTATCTCAGCCCTAATGGCAGGAACTTCTGGATGGTTCGATGTTTCCTCCATCTCCTGGGTAAGTGACCATCACTGTCAGCTGGTGCAGTTCTCCTGGGTGTAGCTGTGGTTGTGGTGATGGTTGCTGCCTCCGTAGTGCCATTGGAAGGACCTGCAATTGCTGGTTCATCCCCCCCTTCATCTGTCACTTCAGCTGAGCCTGGTTTGGCAGTGCCTCAGCAAGGGTCAGCTTTCTCTTCCTTCATGGAATCAAAGGCAACCCTCAGCATGTCGATGGCTTTTTCCAGGAACCAGTTGGAATGGGGTGGCTAGTTGTTTTTGTCTTCACTGAGGCAAAGTGACCTCTACATCTTGACCTTCCAACCTGGTTGGTGACTGCCACGTTTGAGTGTCACTTTCCTGGATTTCTTCTCTCAGTCCTCCTTCTTCCTGACGCCCATTGACCACATTGGTTTGTGGCAGCATTCAGCAATTACCACCTCATCCAATGAGCTTGAGGATTGAGAACTATATCTGCAGGGTCTCCCTGGTGGGAGAACTCCCCCCTCCATGTCAGGTTCTTCTCTTTCTGTTCCGATATCAGATATTGTTTGTTTAGACCCCTGGCAAGGGTCTTCCTTCCAGGTTGACTATTACTGCAGATCCTGCCTAATGTCAGGGCCCACTTCAAAACCTCTTCTCAAGAAAGCAGGACTCTTGTAACAGTTTTATTCCAAAAGGAACTTTTATTAGGAGAGGCTGATAGCAGGCATAGAAGGCAGGATCTGAGGCTTTCCCACTCAGATCAATAGGTTAAAAGAGTCCCAAGCAAACCCACCCCAATAGTTCATCCGGTGAGTTCAAATAAGCCAATCCCCAGACTTACGCTGTGGGAATGGAGCTGATAATGGAGTGTGTTCCTATGCCTGTGAAGGTGTTGTTGGGTCTTCACACCTTCCCTTCCACAGCGAGACATAAGCCAGATGGTTGGAGGCACATTCCTTTCTCACCCCAGGTTGACATCAAGGGAGAAACAGTTCAAAGAGCAAGGATTTAGAAACAATTAGAAACAGAAGAGAGGATACATTGTAGCAAAGTGAAAGGCAACCCACAGAACCTTCCCCCTCTCCCTCAGGAGAATGGCAGAACCCATGGAAGGAAATGAAAAGAAATGAATCAGATCTCTCGCAGGAAAGAAATAGGTTCTGACACCGTACTTTAATTATTTCCTAGCTACACTACAATTATATTTTCTGCAAAAAATTGTGTTCAAAGAAATGGGGGAAAGTTGGTTCAGTTTTAATAGACAATTTATTAGTTGGACTTGTTGCTTTGAGTGCATTATTGCAAGTGCTTAAAGAGAATGGACATCCAGGCTTAGTGTGAACTCAAAATGTTTTGGTGACTTATTAAACTTTAAAATGCTCCAGTCTATTCAAGGGTCTCCTTTTCCTATAATACCCTGCTTTTAAGTTCCAGTTATTAATGGAAAACTTGCTTAAAACCCTTCATGCCATCAGTAGTTAAATGAATTATAACTGAAGACTTGTCTCACTCAATATTTTGAACCTCTTCACAGATGTTGTTTTATTTATCACACTGGTACAAGGGTAACGTGAATATTATTCAGTTAAAATAGAAAAATGATGTCTTAGTTTTGGACTACTTTTGTGTAATTCTTAAGCTTTTACTTTATTTTAAAAATATTCTACTTTAAAGATGGTATTATTTTATTATAAGAATATAGTGTGGTTAGAAAACACTAACTTGGATAATTGAGAAAAAGAAGATATAAATATATTAATATATTATCTGTAAAATCATGAGATTTTAAAGTGAATAGATATGAAGTTAAATAATTTTGCAGATTCATATAATTAAAGCTTCTACTGGAATAACTAATGCATCTAATTATGCCAGGATATATATATAGTAATTTTAAAAGTCTAAGAGATTTGATTGAAATATGAGCAAATAAATGTATACAGAAGTAGTCCACCATATATTCTTTCAAACAACATTTTATTGGAATATTTATTTAAACAGTTATTATACTAAGAGCTGTGATGGCACAGGGATTAGAAGGCAATACCGCAGGCTAATTCTGCTGACTTCCAACTGTCAGCAGTTCAGCAGTACAATCCTGACTGGCTCAAGGTTGACTCAGCCTTCCATCCTTCTAAGATTGGTAAAATGAGGACCCAGATTGTTGGGGGCAACATGCTGACTCTGTAGACTGCTTAGAGAGGGCTGTAAAACACTGTGAAGCAGTATACTGTATAAGTCTAAGTGCTATTGCTATATTGCTTTCCATGTCAAAACATTTTAAAATTTGGTTTTCCTCAATTTTTTGCAGGGCCTGAAACATGATCTATGTCACAAAACTAGGCCTCAAAGCATTTTTTACTTTAGATTGTAAAGCAATATTCACAACATAGTTGAATAAACACTTATATGCACATACCTATCAAACTATTTCCTTTCAGCTAAGTGTTAACGCTGAGTGCAGAAAAAGAACAAGAAGTATTAACTTAAAGGAATTAAATGTAGGAGGTAAGATAAAAGAAAATCTAATTAAATCCAGTGTATATCAACAACATTCAATATTGTTTCCATACCATTCTGTCCTGCAAACTACTCTTGCCTTTAACCTTGTCTTTACATCAGTTTATATATTACATTTTACATTTCTCACACTCTTTTATTTAGGATGTCATCAACTCCATTCAACCATGACCTCTTTCAAATCATTCATTCTTCCTATATATATATTTGGCTACCATTTGGTCCCTACTTACTTTATATGTCCAAACCACTTCAGTGTGCTTCTTTGTACTTAACACTCATATCTATAGTTAAGTCATGTGTATCATGTGTCCTAAGCTTTCCAATTTCATTTCCTGTTGGTATTTATGATTTCCCTATATATATTCTTCTTAGGAGGATAGTCACACCTCATATACATTTAACCCATAATATTTTAAATCATCTTTTACAAACCAAATTTCAAAGGCTTGCATTATCTTGATAGTCACTTGGCTTTTATCCATGCTTTGATTTTTACTATATCTGCACAGCAGTTACATATCTTTACATTTCTTAATTTATTTCAATCCTTAGTGAAGTTTATATAAAGGTTCACAAATTTATTTATCTACTGTATTTTTTCTTAGTTCACATAGAGTTTACAAGCATTCACTTCATTTTCCTTGACAAACACATTTTTTGGTTTTTGATACATTAATCAGATTCCTTTGCTGAATCATATAAATTAATATTTGTTGCAAATAATTTGGGCTGTCAGTGGATAGTGCAACATTGTTAGCACATCTGTGTCACTACAAGTATCCCTTATACATTATCCCACATTTATATGAAATACCCAGAAACTCACATTTATCTTCACTCTCTGTTCAATGTGGAATCATTTTCTAAGACATCTATTGATTTTTGTGCATGTTTTCTTACATTATATGCTACTTTTATTACATTCAGCCACTGAATTTTATCTTCATATTCATAAAAATATTCCATAATTCAAACTATTTTCATATACCATGAACATAGTCTAAGTCAAGGGTAGGCAACCTTGGCTCTTTTATGACGTTGACTTCAATACCCAGAATTCCTGAACCAGCCATGCTTACTCAGGAAATCTGGGAGTTGAAGTAATAAAAGAGCCAAGGTTGCCTATCCCTGGTCTAAGTCAACAAACATACAATGATCTTTTTTTCACCTCTCATTCATTCATTTCTTAATTATCTGCTGAACACAAAAAATCTGATTTGTGCATCCCTCACCAAGCATAAAATTGTACTGTATTTTCCAAATTTTACCAATTGTCACTTTGTGTACTTTTTCAATCAGAATTCTGCTAGACATCTTTTCAAGCACACTTAACAAACTAATTCCTCTATAGTTTGGTATTCATCTTTGCTATCTTTCCTTTTATGTGTGGAAACAATAATGACATTCTTCCAATTCTTATTAAACATGTTGTTCAGTAATTCCATAAGCAAACCACATCTGTATTTTATTGTTTTTCTGGTTATCACTATTGTGTCGCGGGTTCTGGACTGCATGGACCGCATGGACCGCATGGAAAATGCCAGGCAGATGAGTGCAGCATGTCAACTCTTTATTGTAGTCAGACTGAACTGGACAATAGGGCTGACTGACCCCCTTATATACCTGGCCAGGTACACCCAAGGCCAATCCCTTTATCTGAATTTCCCGCCGTCCATGGGCCAACCAATCCTGTAGCAGTACAGCACCACCTGGTGGTGTCAGTGGCCGCTGCTATCATGAACACCCATCTATATACATAACACCCCTTCCCCCAAGAACAAACAATAAACAACAACACAAAAATGAATACACTGTTGTATGGTTATTTCTTTTGAGACACCACGTGACCCTCCCCCTCAAGACCTTACATAGTCCTCTAGATATGCGGGTGGCCTATGAGTCCTGAATGACCATCTCATATTTTGCTCCCCGGCTTGGTCAGCAGAGTCAGTAGTTGAGAACTGGCCCTGGGCCCTCATGACCACATTGTCATGGTGGCCCTGTGCCTGTTGTTGCTCAGCCCTGCCAAAACTCTCTGGCAACTGTTTGATGACTGTGAGATCCTCCTCCTTCCCTGGACCCATTGTTGCCGGTTGCTGGGGTTGATCGGTTTGTGGCTTTTCAGGAGCATGCTTCCTCAATTGGTCAATGTATCGCCTGACCTGGCGGCCTCCCTCCACCTCTACAATGTATGACAAAGGCCCCGTTTTGTCAACCACCACCCCCTGAATCCACAGATGCCCCAGCCCATAGTTCCTAGCCCAAACCATTTCACCGATGTTTAGTTCCCTGGTGGGTTTTGGTTGTTCTGTCTTTGCGGCCACTCTGTCGGGGTGGAGTCTGTCCAACTTAGTGATAAGCTGTCTTCCCCAACGTAGTTCTGCAGGACTCTTGCCAGTGGTTGTGCATGGTGTGGTGTGTTGTGCCAGAAGGAATTGAGCCAACCTTTGGTACCAGTCTCCACTGATGATGCGTCTCAACGCGTCCTAAGTTGTTCTCACCATGCATTTTGCTTGTCCATTGGACGATGGGTGGAAAGTCATGGATGTGATGTGCCTAATCAAGTTGGCCCTGGTGAAAGCCTGGAAATCAGCAGATGTGAATTGTGGGCCATTATCTGAGACTAACACGTCAGGCAGGCCATGCATGGCAAATAGTCCCCTGAGCACCTGGACAGTCTTTGCTGTGGTCATACTCGCAACCGGGACTACCTCTAGCCATTTGGAATAGCTATCTACCACCACCAAAAACAGTTGTCCTTGAAATGGTCCAGCATAATCGATGTGTACCCTGGACCAGGGAGTGTGTGTTACTTCCCACTTGTGTACAGGGATGTGCGGTTGCTCTGGCCTGGACCTTTGGCAAACATAGCACCCTGCTACTTGTTCCTCTATAACTTTATCCAGGCCAGGCCACCACACGTAACTCCGTGCTAACGCCTTCATCCTGACTATGCCAGGATGTCCCTCGTGTAGCGACTGCAAAACCTTCTCCCTCAATTTCTCTGGAATAATGACCCTGCTACCCCACAATAAGCATCCCTTATGAGAAGACAACTCATGTCTCCTAGTGAAGTATGCCTGGAACTCCGGGCCTGGACTCTTCTCTTGCCACCCTGAGACTACCCACATTAAGATCCTGCTCAGAACCCTGTCTGCAGTGGTACCAGCAGCGATGTCCTTAACCTGGAGAAGGCACTCTGGTAGATCTTGGATAGCCAGTATTTGTTCAGCCAGCGCCAGATCAGGCTCGGTCATGATTAAAGGTAACCTACTTAATGCATCTGTATGGCCCATTATCCTTTCCTGGTCTGTGAACCAGTTTGCATGTGTACGCAGATAGAAATATGGACAACCTTAGCATCCTCAGGGATAGAATATGTGGTGTTTGCTTATCTGTTGTGAACAGCCCCAACAGGGGTTTGTGATCCGTGAAAATAGTGAATTCCCTGCCGTACAGGTAGTCATGAAATTTCTTGACTCCTGATACTATTGCCAGGGCCTCCTTATCAATTTGAGCATAATTTCTTTCCGCCCTGGACAGTGTTCGGGAGTAATAAGCAATAGGCCTCTGCTCCCCATTTTCCTCTATGTGACTCAGAACAGTGCCCACACCATAAGGGGATGCATCATATGTGAGGCAGATGGGCTTATTTTCTATAAAACGTGTGACAGTTGAATTACTGGACAAAAGTTATTTCAAATTTTTGAAACTGTGTTCATGGACCGTGGTCCAATTCCATGGGGTTTTCTTGTCTAACAATCTGTGTAAAGGCTCAACAATTGCTGCTTTGTGGGGCAAGAAAGAATGATAAAAATTAAGTAATCCCAGAAAAGCTTGCAATTCAGCCTTGTTTTTTGGGGTAGGAGCTATTTTAATTGCTCTTACCTTATTGTCAGTTGGGTGAATTCCTTTGGCATCAATTCTGAACCCTAAGAATTCAGTGGATGCCACTCCAATGCTGCACTTTTCCTTTTTTAGTTTGAGCCCTGCAGAGCGGAATCTGTTTAAAACAGCCTGCAGCCTGTCAGCCAAAATCTCCTCAGACTCCCCAGCAATCAGGACATCATCAAAGTAGGGGCATACTCCAGGTATGCCCTTCAGAGTCCTTTCTATCACTTCTTGAAAAATTCCAGGAGCTACAGAGACACCGAACTGCAAATGGTTAACTCTGAAAGCCCCTCTGTGTGTTACAATTGTCTGAGCATCAGCCGTCTCCCTGGTAACCAGGAGCTGCTGGTATGCTTGCGCAAGATCAACTTGGCAAAGATGGCGCCACCCTGGACTGCAGAGAGGACGTGCTGGACCGTCGGGACCAGGTAAGCATGCAGATTTAAGGCCCGGTTCACCGTGGCCTTATAATCTGCACAAATTCTAACCTCCTCATTAGCTTTTAGTGGGGTAACTATGGGGGTCTCCCAATCTCCCCCCTCCATGGGCTCTAATACCCCTTGTTTAGCTAACGTATCCAATTTGCTCTCAATTTTATGCTTGAGCGCAAATGGAACTCTCCGGGGCTTAATTCGTACTGGCAGCACATTTGGGTTTAGCTTAAATTTAATGGGGGCCCCTGTGTATTTGCCAAGTTTACCATCGAATACGTCTGCAAACATTTTGCAGAGAGATTCGAGGCTTTTTGGCTGGGTATTATGGATCCCTGAGATCCCTATGCCCAAAGGCTCAAACCAATTCAGCCCCACTAAACTAGTCCTCTGTCCCTTGGTTACCAGTACGTCCAAAAAAACCCTTGAAATCCTTAAACCCCACTAACATGGTGGCCTCCCCCTTGATTTTAATAGGGGTGTGCTGGAAATTGGACAACTGAATGCTGGTGGGTTTCAATGGAACCCACTGCTTGCTCCAGCTGCAAACCACTTTAAAAGTCTCATAAGAAATTATTGAGACTGCAGAACCAGAGTCGAGCTCCATCTTGCAAGGTAATAATAATAATAATAATTTTATTTGTATACCGCCCTTCTCCCGAAGGACTCAGGGCGGTGAACAGGGCAATACATGTTAAAAAACAAGAATACAAAAGTTAAAAAAGATTAAACAAGATGCCCCAAAACTATAACAATAAGTTAAAATACATGAAAACAATAAAACCCAAACCCATCACCCATCAGGCCAGGCCGGCTTGTTCGAACAGGTAGGTCTTTAGATCGCGCCGGAAGGAGCGAAGGTCGGGCGCCATCCGGAGCTCAACTGGAAGATGGTTCCACATTATATCTTTCTTGCAATAACCATTTCCAGTATACATGTTTTCTAATCCACAGCCTCTTTTACTTCATCTTTCCACCAAACCTACTTTTTCATACTCTGCTCAGCATAATACTTCTGTACTTTCAACTTAATTGTTTTTACTCTGTTCCAAACAGATCCCCATAATTTTTCTTCACCTCACCTTATCTCACTTCACCATTCATTGTGGCTGAAAGATAAATTTACTAATATATTTGCATATAGGATTTGTCCTTTATTTTCCTATAGTCATTCTCCTTTACCAGGTTTCTTTCACCTCTTTCATTTTCTCCCAAACTCTTTTCCCAAGTTCTATTTCTGACCCTATGAAATAATCTTCTGACTCACTCTGAGTCTTTCATCACCTGTATGCTTTACTAATTCTTTTAGTCTTTCAACATAATAAAATTAAACATGTTTTTATATAAATTCCTTTGCCATGTGTACACATGACAAGACTTAGGCTTCAATCATATTTAAATAAAATGCATCTCTTTCTAAGCAGTTGCTCATCAAACAATCACAATTATTCATTCTTTGGGTCTGATTGCTTTTTCAATATTCTCTTCTTGTTTCCACCCATCAATTCATGTTACCTAAAATAATATTTTAGCCCAAGTTGCCTTCATTCAGAATGATCAACTAAGGCTTTTAAATAATACATTTTAAGAAGATATGGAAAGACTAGGGTACCAGCCTTGGTAATACTTATACCACATTCAGTCTTCCCTGCATTAGGTATAGTTAAATATTGGTTGGCTTGGGCAATTTTGGTTACTATGCCACAAATGCAACCAAAGCCCAATTTTACCCCAAGAATGCTCTTGCTTTCTCATGCAAATTAGTATATCTCTAATGCAAAGAACTACTTTGAATTTTGGATTAAGTCAGCATACAAATGTCTGCATCCTATAGTAAGGAATTACATGCAGTATACTGAGGTTCAGGCTTTTTCTTAGCAAATTAGTTTGGAAATTCTTAGCAAATTAGTTTCAAGTGGAGGGTGGAGTTGGGTGTAAAGTAGGAGGGAAGTACTGATTTAATACATGTAGAGTGTAATATTGCAGGCTGACTCTGCCCACAGCCAGGAGTTTGATCCTGACCAGCTCAAGGTTGACGCAGCTTTTCATCCTTCTGAGATTAGTAAAATGAGGACACAGACTGTTGAGGGCAATATGCTGACTCTGTAATCTGCTTAGAGGGGGCTGCAAAGTGCTATGAAGCAGTGTATAAGTCTAAGTGCTATTGCTATATAAGAGGTGCCATTTTTTAACTTTTTTTCTTTTTCCGTGTATCTCCAACAAGTCTTGACTTCTGGGAAGT
This sequence comes from Vipera berus, assembly GCF_964194415.1. Taxonomy (NCBI): domain Eukaryota; kingdom Metazoa; phylum Chordata; class Lepidosauria; order Squamata; family Viperidae; genus Vipera; species Vipera berus. Next base: position 84,390,945 of record NC_138206.1, on the reverse strand, counting down.
TTAATTATAATACTTTGTATAAATCACAAGTTATTACTGTATTACAGTTTAATAGCAGGTAACAGTAACAGCTACACACTTCTTACTCTCAATGGCAAAAAAGGCTTGTCATTGTCTTCATTCCAGTCCAGCCTATAACTCTGGTGTTTTCTTGTGGTTTCACATACAAGCCAAATCATGGAAATGAGTGAATGAGAATTCTTTGTTTCAGTCAATTCATATTTAGCCATTTTGTGACATTGGTTTTCTGGAGATGATTCCTCGAGATGCCAAGAGACCAGAAAGAAGTCTAGGCAGAGGTTATTTTTGTAATAATTTTTAACCTAAAATTTCAATTTTCAGTTTCCAAATTGGAAAAATAAAAGTAATATTCCCCTTGTTTTTAGATCTTTTCTTCAATCTTGAAAATTCAGAACAAAGTTGCTCACATTAATAAAATATTGTATATTATTTAGCTCTATGAGTCAACATTTATCTGCAGATTATGCCTATGGTCAATGAAATGAGAATGAGGCAGTGTTTGGAAAGTAAATGTAGATCCAAACTATCACTAAATAAATTGATTTTTTTTAAGTCTTAAATTCTATGATGGGTACTTCATATATATCTGTATAAGTATTGTTTAAGTTTCTCACTAAATTTATGATGTGGTTTATTATTAACTTAATCTTTAGTTTTTATCTAGAATTCATTTAACAGCACATATTTTAAATTATTTAACATATCGTAGATAAAAATAATATTGTTTTATATGACATCAAATAGAAAAAAATGCATTAAATAACAATAAATCACACATAAGAAAGTTTGGATCAAAATACCAGCTTCTCTTTTTGTTTCTGATTTTCACTAAATTGGATTGAGATTTAGTCATTCTTTGGATTTAATTTAGTTACTGATTTTATCTGATCTTTCAGAATTTTGATTTGTCCTAGTCTACATTTTTTAAAAATTGCCATGCAAAGATAGTAGGTTCATCGTTTGCAACATAAGTATCTCCAGGTATGATGCTTCAGATGTTGTTAAATTATTACTCACTATATCAGTCACGATTGGTTAACCTAGTTTTATCTATTAGGAGTGATAGCTCAGCAATATCTGAATGGCAATAAGCTTAATAGTGCTAATTTTCAAGTTGGAAGTCACAGTCTTTATAGCTCCTATTACTTGACTCAGTATTAATTTGCAATTCACTTTCTGAAATTCTTTCCAATATCATAACAGGATGACTTTGGTATGTCTGGATGAGTCATATCCCTAACAAAATTGAAGATTGTTTTTAGAACAATTAATCAGTGGAACAACCTGCTTCCAGAAGCTGTGAATGCTCCAACACTGGAAGTCTTTAAGAAGAGATTGGACAGCCATTTGTCTGAAATAGTATAGGGTTTCCTGTCTGAGCAGGGGCTTGTACTAGATGACCTCCAAGGTCTCTTCCAATGATGTTGTTGTTGTTGTTGTTGTTATTTCAATAATGGCAAAGTTTAATGATATTATTTCAGGACCAACAAGAATGATAGGTCATGTTATACATATATTTTCATTTTTGAGGAGCATGATTATACTGTTCCTAAATCATTTTCTTTACCTGGCAGTTTTGTTCATACTGTAGTAATTAAAATGCCAAAAGAAGAATCTTTCATAACATTGTACTTCCCTTTTAAATGTGGCAAACATACTACAGTGCTGCTAGTATAATCTGGAAAGTACACTTACAAAAGTCTTAATTTGATGTTGAAACCTGTATTCTATCCCTACGTGCATTATTAAGAGCACATACAAATGCACAAAATAGATTTCTGGACAATATCTGCTGCATGTTATCTCGCATCCCAACTTGATCAATTAGAAAAGAAAGACTCCTGGTCCATGATTAGCCAAAATTATACTTTACTAAAGCCAAAGTCGGTACAGAAAAGGCAAAGCTGGATCTGAGATTTTCACACACAAAAGATATAGATAACTTTCCTTTGTTCCCAACCAATCCCCTGGTTATCAGTCAATGCCCAATTAGTTGTTAACAAATTGTTTGGGAAACAGTCCCTGTCTTTGCACACTTGCTGGTTCCCATTCTTTTAGTTTGACCTTGAGGTGGCTGGTGCTTCCCATGGGATGGAATGACTTGGTTTTGATTCTATTGAGTTCCCTCCCTATAACCGTACCCCCACTTCTCCCTCCCTTCATTATTGATGACAGGTGTCAGCTTGCAATGTATACTGTAGCAGAATGGCAGCCATGACATGCTGCTTCTTAAACTCTGCTTTGCTTACAACATAATGAAAAGAATGGGGAACTTAAAGGTAAAAGAAAACCAAGTAAACACCAGGCTCAAAAGAATACAGAGAAATTATGATAGGGAAACAGATGGATAGAACTGGAATCAAATTAATCTAACATCTTATTTCACATGGCAGCCAAGTAGATGACTGTGGATTTACATACAAAGAAAACACATTATTTATTTATTTTTAAATAATTATATTTTTACAAAGCTGCAGAAGATCTGCTTGCCATTGAGCCTTTATGCAGAGGAATAATGCCCCTGAGGAATGTGCTAACACAAAATAGAGCAGAAACATAATTATATCCCTCACCTCCACATCTCATTTTCACACATATCAATCCTCATATCATTGTTTCTTAGCATGCAAATAAATCCAACAGTCCATCCATGTCTCTTACATCCAATTTCTGCAGTGTTTCTATTACTCATAGAGGACACATACGAACAACTTTCTTTCTGCATCAGTCTTGTTCCAAGCTGCTTTCCCTACTTTCTCCCTCCTACCATGATTCTCACCCACCACCCGAAATATCTTCCTCAAAACACAAAAAAAACCAAAAACCAAACTAGCCAGCAAATGTATCTACCACTGGCTACAATGGTAGTGAAAAAGTGACTTTTCCCCCAGTTACAACCGTTGCAGCATCCCCATGGTCACATGATCAAAATTTGGATGCTTGACCATTACAGTGTCCCAGAGTCATATGATCACCTTTTGCAACCTTCTGACAAGCAATAAAAGAGCCAGATTCACTTTATAACTGTGTTACTAGCTTAACAATTGCAGTGATTCATTTAACAACTGTGGCAAGCAAGGTCATAAACTGGGGCAAAACTCATAACTCTCTTGCTTAGCAACAGAAAGTTTGGGCTCAATTGTGGTGATAAGTCAAGGACTACATGTACGTCATGCCAATTTCATGCAGTGTTTTCAATAGCTACTATAATCTGTATATGCTGGGCAATTAATTCACATTTTCCTACTGACTAAGACCAAAAGCATGGAAGTCTTGGACTAATGATACTCCATTCTCAGCATTATCCTATTCTCAGGTCACTCTGAAAAACAGCTATATAATCATGCAGTGTTTGAAAATCCCATTCACATTTTGATCTGGCTTGCTGAGCCATCTTTAGCTGCACACCCTCCAATTTTTATGTCCTAGTGGATTAACAAGACTTAATAGTGAAAACAGTTTTCCATCACTGTTTTAATTTTCTGCTGATTTTGTCACTCATAGACTGATGATGAGGTCTTAGAATCACTCCCTCAGCTCTGAGAAGATAAGAAGGAATTCCTGCTAGAATCAGAGCACATACTAGGGGTAACAAGTTGCTTTACATGACTGGTCCTTTTTCCAATATCTTCACAATCTTGCATTTTAGAAGGAGTAATTATTTTGAGAAATAGTTTCAAGAGGTAATTTTCTTCATTTCTCCTGGCATTCAGGTAACAAAATAGATACAGGTGAAACTTGAAAAATTAGAATATCGTGCAAAAGTTCATTTATTTCAGTAATGCAACTTAAAAGGGGAAACTAATATATGAGATAGACTCATTACATGCAAAGCAAGATAGTTCAAGCCACGATTTGTCATAATTGTGATGATTATGGCTTACAGCTCATGAAAACCACAAATCCACAATCTCAGAAAATTAGAATATTGTGAAAAAGTGCAATATTCTAGGCTCAAAGTGTCCCACTCTAATCAGCTAATTAAGCCATAACACCTGCAAAGGGTTCCTGAGCCTTTAAATGGTCTCTCAGTCTGGTTCAGTAGGAATCACAATCATGGGGAAGACTGCTGACCTGACAGTTGTGCAGAAAACCATCATTGACACCCTCCATAAGGAGGGAAAGCCTCAAAAGGTAATTGCAAAAGAAGTTGGATGTTCCCCAAGTGCTGTATCAAAGCACATTAATATAAAGTTATGTGGAAGGGAAAAGTGTGGAAGAAAAAGGTGCACAAGCAGCAGGGATGACCGCACCCTGGAGAGGATTGTCAGGAAAAGGCCATTCAAAAGTGTTGGGGACTTTCGGACTTCCGGTGGTGACGCGACGCCAAAGACAGCCGTTTTCGGGCTGCCCGCTCTGCAGCTGTGTTTTTCCATCGTAAACAGCGCCGATCAGCTGTTTAGATGGATTTGAAGCCCCCTCCTCGGGAGAAGAGGAGGGGGTGAGGCCCCAGGTAGGGGTTGAGCTCTCCGGGGCCGCCTGAGCTGAGAGTTTGGGCGGCTGAAGGATTGAGCCCCCCCGAAGCCTGGGTTGCTCCGAGCTGCGCAGCGCCCCTGCTCCGGGATTTATGGAGCAGAGCCAGGCGTTAGCAACCACCCCTGCCAAAAGGAAATACCTTTGATTATCAAGATGCAGGCAGAGCGGTACAGGAGGTCAAGGTGATGTGGACTCTTATCTTTACTCTCTAGCTCAATGGATTTTATAGCTTCAAAGTGAAAGTGCACAATAAGTGAAAGTGGGGGAAGATGGCGGCTAAAACTTCTAAAGCTCTTCGGAGTGCGGGGTCTTCCCTGGTGCAACAGACCTCATTGCAAGCTTTGCTTCCTCCTGCACCTCCTCCGGCATTGACGCTTAAGGATTTACAAGATGCTCTTGGAAAGCATTCACAATTGATGTCTGACATGATGGATGAAAAGCTGAAAAAGTTGGAGGAGAAACTGGAGAAGAAGATGGAAGAGAAGTTTAGAGCAATGAGGGTGGACATGTTGTCTATGATTGAATCTGTAGCTGAATGTGTGCAACAGCTGGATGAAAAAGTGAAGGATCTCAGTCAAAAGAACTCTATATTAGAAGCAAAAGTATCAGAAAATGAAAATATAAGGGATAAAATGGACGGAGAATTGAGCCTTGCTCAGTATCATCAGATGCAGTATGCTATTAGAATCAGGGGTTTAAAGGAGAACTGTAAAGAAGATTTAAAGCAGCTGATTTCTGAGGCTCTGGAAGGGGTATTGGGCCAGCCAGCATCTGAAATTGAGGGAAATATGGACAAAATTTTTCGTGTAAATTCATGGATTGCAAGACAAAGGAAGTTACCCAGAGATGTGGTGGTCTATTTTACAAAGAGAGTAATTAGAGATGAAGTTATTCAAGCTGCCTATGATACTAAACTGGTAGTGGCTGAGCAAGAAGTCTTGGTTTTAAAAGAGATTCCTCCGAAGATTTTAAGGAGAAGGAAAGATTTTGCATTTTTAGTACAGGAACTTAAGAAATGTGATATTAAGTTTAGATGGGAGATTCCAGTTGGACTGGTGGTGACGCATGAAGGTAAAAGACATCGTCTGGTTACTGTGGCCCAGGCACGTGATTTTTATAGCAATGTGTTAAAAGCAACCCCCCTATCATTTTTGGAAGCTGTTAAGGGATACGGCGAGGGAAAGCTTCAAGATGTTGCAGACAGACAGATAGAGGACAATGGTGTTGGAGGGGATCAAGATACAGTTTCATTGGATGTTGCAGGAGGCCAGAGGAAGACGCGTGCCGCCTTAAGAAGAGCGAGACGAGAGCAAGAGCAAGACCAGCAGATAGTTATGGAATCTCCAAAGTGTATTTACAGTGAAGATGTGGGAGGGGCGCGGTCCAAAGAAGTTTTGGGGGTCATGACAGACGTGCTCCAAAAGTTTTGGGGCGTTAAGATTGCTGATTAAATTTTTAAATTAGTATCTTAATGGATTAAATTTATTATAGAAGAAAAAAAAAGGTTTTTTTTTTAATATGTAACACAATTTAAGATGGATGTTATTTGCTTGTTAGAAAAGTATATTAGGGTTATGGACTAAAAGTGTGTGTTGAACTAAGAATGGGTATGCAAGCTCCTAATTAACAATAAGTTGTCTTACAGACTGCTTAACCCTTTTTTTTTTACTCTTTTTATTTGAACTCAAGGATGACCTGGAACTGCGAGACATTTGGTGTGATACATGCAAGAATTATTTTTGATTATGGTTTAGTTTGGTTGGAGATTATTAAGGTTAATAGATAGGCGCTTTTGGCGCGTAACTGAGAATTTGTTTATTTTTTTTTCTTTGAAATTAATATGAATAAGGACTGGGATTAAGAAAATCTATTCTGAGTAAAGCTTTTTTTGTTTTTCTCTTTTTCTTTTTTACTTTATTTGTAATATTAATATTGTTTGTATTCATTTTACATGAGCTAGAGGGAGATAGAACTAATAGTTTATTGCTGATAACATAGGGGTGCTTATGTTTGTTTTTTGATTTTATACCCTGTATTTAGCTCTGGGAAGTCGGGGGGGGAGGAGGGAATGGGGGGAAGGGATAGGGAGGGTTGGGTGGGGGTGGGGGAGGGGGGATTAAAGTTAAAATGTATTGTAAAACTTTTTAAATAAAAAAAAAGTGTTGGGGACTTTCACAAGGAGTGGACTGAGGTTGGAGTCAGTGCATCAAGACCCACCGCACACAGATGGATCCTGGACATGGGCTTCAAATGTCGTATTCCTCTTGTCAAGCCGCTCCTGAACAACAAACAATGTCAGAAGCTTCTTACCTGGGCTAAAGAAAAACAGACCTGGTCTGTTGCTCAGTGGTCCAAAGTCCTCTTTTCTGATGAGAGCAACTTTTGCATCTCATTTGGAAACACACTGCAAGATGCTTGACGTCCAGTGTGAAGTTTCCACAGTCTGTGTTGATTTGGGGAGCCATGTCATCTGCTGGTGTTGGTCCACTGTGCTTCATTAAGTCTAGGGTCAATGCAGCCGTCTACCAGGAGATTTTGGAGCACTTCATGCTTCCTTCCACAGATGAGCTTTATGGGGATGCTGACTTCATTTTCCAGCAGGACTTGGCACCTGCCCACACTGCCAAAAGCACCAAAACCTGGTTCAATGACCGTGGGATTACTGTGCTTGATTGGCCAGCAAACATGCCTGACCTGAACCCCATAGAGAATCTATGGGGCATTGCCAAGAGAAAAATGAGAGACATGAGACCGAACAATGCAGAAGAAGGCCGCTATTGAAGCATCCTGGTCTTCCATAATACCTCAGCAGTGCCACAGGCTGATAGCTTCCATGCCATGCCGCATTGAGGCAGTAATTGCTGCAAAAGGGGCCCAAACCAAGTACTGAGTACATATGTGTTATATATTAATGTTAGATATTTTATATGTTAATGTTATTGTAATATGAGTTCAAGTTACCATGGTCGCATGAGGTAAATAACGGCTGACAGAAACACACGCGGCAGTTTGACAGCTGTCAAACTGCTGCCGGCAAATGCGCAGGTGCAGCAGCTGACAGCTCTCAGCTGCTAGCCTAACTACAAACCATGGAGGCGCAACCACCATGAGGACTCCAAGCTGTCAAACTCCCAGACGCAGCCGATTGGTCCAGTTTCCAGGCGGGAGAAAGCCGAACGTCTGATTGGCTGAGCCAACTTCCAGCTGGCTATAAAAGAAGCTGAAGCCGGCAGAGTTTTCGCCGGGTGTACCTCAGTAAACAAGCAACCTGAGCCTGCTGTCTCCGCGTGATCCTTACACTCCAGCCACTTCACTGGTGACAAAGGTGGGATCTGCGTTGCTGAGCTGAAGTCGCTAGCCTAGGAAGGGAAACCTTCTGGAGGCTCAGAGCGAGTCACGACTGAAGTCACTGACAGGGAAGTATAACTTCCATATCCAGGCAAGCAGCACTAAGGACCGAGACAGCATGGCTAATCTCGGACAAATCCGAGAATTTGACACCGAACACCCTGAACGTTGGGAATCGCACCTGGGCCAAGTTGAAGGGTTCCTGCTAGTCAGCAAGATCACAGAGGACCGGGCCAAAGCAGCAGCCCTCCTATACTTGAGCAGCCCCGCCGTGTATGATGTGGCCGTCGGACTGTGCAGTCCAGAGCCGGTCGCAGAAGTGGCCTACGCAGAACTAACCGAGAAACTGAGCAAACACTACATGCCAACGCGCTCGGAGATATACTGGAAGGTCCAGTTCGCGCGTCGACGCCAGCTGCCAGGTGAACCTGCGGCTGACATCATAGCAGGAGTCCGGCATGCCGCCCGATGGTGCCAATTCCCGGACCTGGAAGACCGGATCAGGGACCAATTGGTCATCGGGTTGAAGGACGAACGCCTCTAAAAGAAAATTATCGCAAAGCCCACTCTGAATTTAGCTGAAGTCACGAGAGAAATTCAGGCATACGAGGACAGCCACCCCGGAGACCCCACACAAGCCGGGAACGGACAACATGGATCAGTGCACCAGGACAAAATAGCCCCCAGAGACATCGGAGAACTAGAAGACCTGACCGACGTGGACGCCATTCACCGACGATTTGAAAGACTGCAAACACGCAGAAATGAGTGAGGAGAAGGAGCAAGACCAAAAAACAACTCCAGGGAACTGTGAGCCACCTGCGCCAGCTGTGGGGGTAACCACCCCAGAACCTCCTGTCGGTTCCAAAACGCCAAATGCCACAACTGCGGCAAATCTGGACACATCAAAACCGTGTGCCGAAGCCGGAATCGCGAGGACCTCCACGAACTCGAAGGGACAGGGACAGGGACAAGGGATTAGGAGAGGGCCATCAACTAAACCCTAAAGTAAAAATCAAAGCCAGGCTACAAGGAGTCCCCTGCGAGCTGGAGGTAGATTCCGGCTCCTCAGTTACCCTAATCTCAGGAAAAACATTCAGGGAAATTTGCCAACGAAACCGTAGGCAAATCCCATTGAACCCCCCCCCCCCAAATTTACCTAGCGGACTACCAAAAATCCCCCATTCCACTGAAGGGTAGAGCCCGAATATTCGTAGAGTTTAAAACATTCCGAGGACCCCTTAACGTTCTAGTCACCCAAGGGGATCGATCCAACTTAATCGGGTTGGATTGGTTCAAAGCCTTAGGCATTAGATTAACCAGAATCAATACCACACAGGCCACAAACCTCGACGTCTGCAAACAATTTGCAGACGTCTTCGACGGTTCCCTCAGAAAATACACAGGGCCCCCAATTTCCCTAAAATTAAACCCCGAGGTCCCACCCATAAGAATTAGGGCAAGGAGAGTCCCGTTCGCCCTCAAAAAGAAAATTGAGGACAAACTGGATCGCCTAGTCAAAATAGGAGTCCTTGAACCCACTGATGGAGGACTCTGGGAAACCCCGATAGTTACCCCCATCAAACCTAACGGCAAAATTCGGCTCTGCACTGACTACAAGGCCACCCTAAACCGGGCATTAAATGCACATGCTTACCCAGTCCCCACGGTAAAAGACGTCCTCTCCTCCGTCTGTTCCGGCGCCATCTTTGCCAAGCTTGACTTGGCGCAGGCATATTTGCAGCTCCCTGTAACCCAAGATGCGCAGACGATAGTCACTCACCGCGGGGCTTTTAAAGTCAAATGCCTTCAATTCGGCATATCCGCAGCCCCAGGGATTTTCCAAGAAATAATGGAAAAAACATTAAAAGGAATCCCCGGGGTATGCCCCTATTTCGACGATGTCCTCATCGCCGGACAAACTAAACAAAATTTGGCAGACCGACTGTCAGCTGTGCTGAGCAGATTCAGGAAAGCAGGTCTCAAACTACAAAAAGACAAATGCTCAATAGGCGTTCCCTCAACCGAGTTCCTCGGCTATAAGATAGATGCCCAGGGAATTCACCCAACCAACGCCAAGATCAAAGCCATCAAAGAAGCCCCCACACCCAAAAACAAACAAGAGTTGCAAGCCTTCCTTGGACTCTTAAACTTCTACCACGCATTTCTCCCCCACAAAGCCACTTTAGCCGAACCCCTACATAGGCTACTGGATAAGGGGAGCCCATGGCTCTGGACATCACAGCATGACACCAGTTTTCAAGCCTTAAAGAACATCCTGTGTAACAGTTCCACGGTTACCCTATTCAGAGAGGATCTACCCCTATGCATCGCTTGCGACGCATCCCCATACGGAATAGGAGCAGTCCTCAGTCACTTACAGGATAATGGAATACAAAAGCCAATAGCATTCTATTCCAGGACTCTCACTAAGGCCGAAAGAAATTATGCCCAAATAGACAGGGAAGCTTTAGCAATCGTCGCCGGAGTAAAAAAGTTCCATGATTACTTATACGGCAGAAAATTCACCATTTTAACCAACCACAAACCCCTATTAGGCATTTTCACATGGAACAAATTAACTCCTCAAATCCTGTCACCTAGAATACTACGATGGTCAACCTTTCTGTCGGCCTATTCGTACAAACTTGTCCACAAACCAGGGAAGGAATTGGGGCACGCTGACGGGCTGAGCAGGCTGCCCTTACCTAACACAGACCCAGACCCGGCTCCTGCGGGGAATATCCTAGCAATTTCAAAACTGCCAGAATGCCCCTTGTCGGCAAAGGATATCTCCTCTGCCACATCCAAAGATAGAACCTGTAGCAGAGTGCTACAATGGGTAACTGCAGGATGGCCAGCCACATGCCCTGGACAGGAGTTCCAGGCATATTTCACAAGAAAACAAGAACTATCGTCCCATTTGGGATGCATTCTTTGGGGAAACAGGGTAGTAGTCCCAGGGAAACACAGGGAACAAACTTTACGCACACTGCACGAGGGACACCCGGGGATTGTCAAGATGAAAGCCCTAGCCAGAAGCTACGCATGGTGGCCTAACATTGATAAAAACATTGAGGACCACGTTGCAGGATGCTATCCCTGCCAGTTAACACGACCGGCCCCCCCTCAAAGCCCAATACATATATGAGAAACGACCAAGAACCCATGGTCCTGGGTTCACTTAGACTTTGCAGGACCCTTCCAGGGACAAACTTTCCTCATTGCGGTGGATAGCTATTCCAAATGGCTACCACCGCCACTGTACAGGTGCTTAGGGGGCTTTTTGCCACACACGGTCTCCTAGACGTTTTGGTCACCAATAATGGGCCCCAATTTACTTCTCGTGAATTTCAGATAGTCACCAGGGGCAACTCTATTAGGCATGTTACGGCGGCTCCATTCCATCCCTCGTCTAACGGCTTGGCAGAAGTTATGGTGAGATCTACTAAAGATGGCCTCCAGAAAATAATCAAAGGCAACTGGCACCGATGGCTAGCCTAATTCCTGCTCGCCCAACACAGCACCCCATGCACAACCACAGAAAAATCTCCGGCAGACCTACGTTGGGGGCGACGACTCATCACCAGGCTCGACAGGATGCACCCTGACAGAACTAACGCCGATGCTGAACAACCCTTCCCGCAAAGGTCCTTTACAAATGGACAAACTGTTTGGGCATGGAACTATGCAGATGGACCTAAGTGGCTCCAGGGTGTTGTCATCGACCAAACAGGACCCTTGTCCTATCTAATAGACACAGGTCGTAACAGTCACATCCGAAGACACGCCGACCAGTTGAGGAGCCGGAGCCCCACATGCCAGGACTCGCAACTCTGACACCAGAAAGTGACAGGGCCATTCAACAACCTGAACCCGGACTCTTCAACCGTCCCTTACTACACCAACCAGGACAGGGGGAAGGGGTGCAGGGAAATGAAACACCTCTGCGTCGCTCCAGCCGAACAAGACAACCACCAGCCTACCTACAGGAATACGAATGGGCAGGCAGCAATCAACAACCGAGGGGCAGGGCAAACACCAGTTCGGGGGAAGGGTAAGGGGTGTTATATATTAATGTTATTTTATATGTTAATGTTATTGTAATATGAGTTCAAGTTACAACGGTCACATGAGGTAAATAACGGCTGAGAGAAACACGCGGCAGTTTGACAGCTGTCAAACTGCCGCCGGCAAATGCGCAGGCGCAGCAGCTGACAGCTCTCAGCTGCTAGCTGTGGATCTTCAAAGCCACAAATTAAGATTTTTTTCTTAGGAGTTAATCCACATTATGCTATTTGGATATTATAATATATCTAGCAAATAGTTATATAACAACTCTAAACATTTCTAGATTGGTCTATCAAGTGTTAGCCAGGAAGTGTTGAAATTTGGACACATTTGATTTTTTTCCCCTTTTATAGATAATAACTACCCTGTACCAAGAGCTGTTTCAAAGAAGTTGATTTGTGAAGACTAATAACAGCTGTGACAATCTTTAATCAGTTTTCCACCTATGATATACAGCACACATAATTCTATGGTTGCTGACAGCACTTTGAAATGATTTTTTTGGACTGATTTATCTAACAAGCAGTACAAAATGGAGGAGATCCATTTGTAATATGACTGACAAATTTGAGAGAACTAGCAAGATCATTTTTTCCTGCCAGGATTTATGCCTATGGAAATGATGTTTATTGTATTGCAGAGGGCTCTAGATATAGCTACGTAAATGATATAGCTAAATGCAGATTATATCTACAGGAAAAATAATAGCTACTTACCTGTTGTTTTCTATATGTAAAGTCGCGTGCTTCACATAGAGATGGACACAGAGCTGGGGTAAAGATGAGTTTATTCTGAACAGAACAAACTGGGGAAACAGGGAAGCCTGGCATCTATTTGTATCTGCCCAGGTGGATGGCATCCAATCAGTTCAAACCTGGGCTTCCTGCCAGTGCAGGTAACAATGGGTGTAGATCCTGGCTTCCCACCAGGCTGACCATGCCTGGGGCTGTCAACAGCTTAACTCCTAAGGCTTATCCTGAGTGAGCAGTTATTGCCCAGAGCTGTCCAACCCCTCTGCTGATCTGCACCATCAGCCTCCTGCTGTGCTGTCCTTTGTGTATGCTGGGAGGCATACACTGCACCCCTTCCCCCATAGTGAGGAGGATCCTCTGTCGTTCCTTCTTAACTATATACAGCTTATTTACAATTTTTACATTTAACCCTCCAGATTCCTCCTCCCCCCAGGCTTAAGAGCGAACATAATCACTGAGGTAGCTGGGGGCTCTGTGTGTCCTGTTTGATCTTCTCAGGCTTGGCTCTGTAGTGGTTTCGGTTCTGCTTCCTGTTCCTTGGTCTGGTTGTGTTGGTCTGATTTGTGTGTGTGCATGTGTTTCTGTGTTGGCTCTTTGTGACCTGCTGCCCTCAGGCTCTTGCCTACTTTCCCTGTCAGCTCCCTGCCAGGCAGATGGATGCCCCAAAACCCTTCCTGCTGTTCTTCTGGGTGACTGTGACTGTGGCTGTGTGTGTGTTTGTGTTTGCTCTGCCTCCTCCCTTGCTGTTTCCATTGATTCTCCACCCGTCCTCTCAGGGGCTCTCTTCCTTAGTTGATCTAAGTGTCTCCTCCACCCTTACTCTGTAGGAGAGGGGGCCTGTCCGTTCCACCACTTCACCTGGCACCCATGGATGGCCTGTGCTGTAATTTCTGGCCCAGATCTGATCCCCTATGTTGAAACTTATTTTGAGGGTTGGGGGTTCTGTGTCTGCTGATACCCTGTCTGGGTGGAGTCTGTCTAACATAGTTATGAGGCGTCTGCCCCACCTGAGCTCCGCTGGGCTCTTTCCTGTGGCTGTGCAGGGTGTTGCGTGTTGATGGAGGAGGAATGTGGCCAGTCTCTGTTTCCAGTCCCCTTGTACTATTCGTTTGAGTGCATCCTTGGTAGTCCACACGAACTTCTCTGCCAACCCGTTACTGGCAGGGTGAAAGGGCGCTGAAGTGGCATGCCTAATCCCCAAGGTCCTCAGGAACACCTGGAACTCCGAGGAGGTAAATTGCATTCCATTATCAGATACTACTACATCTGGTAGCCCATGTGTGGCAAACACTCCCCTTAGTGCCTGTATAGTGCCCGCTGATGTCATGTTGGACACAGGTACCACCTCTAACCACTTGGAGTGACTATCCACAATGACTAAGAAGGTGTGTCCCTGAAATGGCCCCGCATAATCTATATGGACCCTGGACCAGGGGGTGTGAGTTTGTTCCCACTTGTGGACTGGAGCGTGTGCCTGCTCTGGGCGAGACCTTTGGCATGTGTAACATCCTGCTACCAACCCCTCTATGTCTTTATCCAACCCAGGCCACCACAGGTAACTCCTGGCCAGAGCCTTCATCCTTACCACTCCTGGGTGACCCTCGTGAAGGGACTGAAGGACTTTCTCCCTGAGTTTTGTGGGGATGATGACCCTGCTCCCCCACAGCAGGCAGCCTTTATGGGTTGAGAGCTTGTGCCGCCGCGTAAAAAATGCTGTGAACTCAGGTCCCGGTGACTTGTCCTGCCACCCGCTGCTAACCCAGGACTGAATTCTGCTAAGAATCTTATCCCTGGGAGTTTCGGCTGCTATGTCGCTAGCGTCTAATGGGCACTCAGCCAGCTCCTGTATTGCTAATATCTGATTAGCAGGAGCGGGATCCGGTCCAGCCTCCCTTAGGGGAAGTCTGCTGAGTCCATCGGCGTGTCCCATTTCTTTTCCTGGTCTATGGATTAGTTTACAGGAGTATGCTGAAAGAAAAATGGACCAACGGAGCATCCTTGGTGAAAGGATCTGTGGCATTTGCTTCTCCGTGTTGAATAATCCCAGCAGGGGCTTGTGATCTGTGTAAATGAGGAACTCCCTCCCGTACAGGTAGTCATGGAACTTTTTTACCCCCGCGACCACTGCCAGCGCCTCCTTATCTATCTGCGCGTAGTTTCTCTCCGCCGCTGACAGGGTCCGGGAATAGTATGCTATGGGAGCCTGCAAGCCGTCCTCCCTTAAGTGGCTGAGGACTGCCCCTATCCCATAAGGGGATGCATCGCACTCTAGGCAGATGGGCTGGTCCTCCCTGAAGTGAGTGACCGTTGCGTCCCCGGCTAGCATGTTCTTAAGGGTCCTGAACGCGCTTGTGTGTGTGGCAGTCCAGTCCCAGGGTGTTTGTTTGTCCAGGAGCCTGTGCAAGGGCTCCGCGATGGTTGCCTTGTGCGGCAGGAATGTATGATAAAAATTTAAGAGACCAAGGAACGCTTGCAGCTCCGCTTTGTTTTTGGAAATTGGGGCTTCCTTGATAGCCCTCACCTTGGAGGCTGACGGGTGGATGCCCTGCGCGTCTATCCTGAATCCCAGAAACTCCGTCTCCGTAACCCCAATTTTACACTTGTCCCTTTTCAGTCTTAGACCCACATCCCTAAAACAACCGAGTACCACTCTTAGCCGTGATGCCAGGACGTCCTCCGAGCTGGCCGCTATAAGGACGTCGTCAAAATACGGGCAAACCCCGGGGATCCCCTTTAGCATTTTTTCCATGACTTCCTGGAAAATCCCCGGAGCTACGCTCACCCCGAATTGCAGTCGGTTTACCCGGAACTGTGGGTGATGATGGTCTGGGCCCTTGCTGCCTCGGGGTCTACCGGCAGCTGCTGATAAGCCTGGGCAAGATCTAATTTCGCGAATACCGCCCCACCTTGCAGGGATGCCAGGATGCTGCTTACGGCGGGAACCGGGTACGAATGCGCACTTAACACCCGGTTAATTGTCCCCTTATAATCTGCGCAGATTCTAATGTCCCCATTATGCCTTTAACGGGGTAACTATGGGGGTCTCCCAGTCCGCCCCATCTACCGGCGTCAGCACCCCCTGTTCCACTAACTTATCCAATTCTTGCTCAATCTTATGCTTGAGTGCAAAGGGAACTCTCCTCACCTTCATCCTGACCGGTGGGACTAGGGGGTTTAATTTAAAAGAAATCGGGGGCCCGGTGTACTTCCCCAACCGTTCGTCGAAGACATCCGCGAACTCCCTGCAGATTCCCTCCAGGGAGGGGTGGCTCTGCGTTTGGTGGATCCCGGTGATCCCAATGCCCAACGCCCTGAACCATCCTAGCCCCACAAGGCTGGTCTGTTGCCCTTCGACGACCAGCACGCTCAACTTCCCCTTAAACCCTTTGTAGTGGACCGTCACCAGCGCCTCCCCCCTGACTTTAATCGGGGAGTTCTGGAAGTCTGAGAGGGTCAGTTTGGAGGGCCTCAGGGGAACCCTCTGGCCGCTCCACTTGCAGATCTCGCTGAAAGTCCGCACGGAGATAATGGATACGGCTGACCCAGAGTCAAGTTCCATTACGCAGGGGACCCCTTGAATTTTAACCCTCAGTTTGATTTTTGGAATAAGGGGTGGGTGTCCCCCAGTTTCGCAAACAGCCGACCGTCCCGCCGTGTGGCTAACCGTAAACTTCGGCGGCTACTCCCCTGTACCTGTGGCTGGCTGGAAATCCGACTCCACCTCGTGCAGACTGTCCCTCGGCCGGCTCCGACAGACCGCCGTGATGTGGCCGGTCTTCCCGCATGCTCTGCACTTTGCCGACTTGAACTGGCAGGTAGACCGGGGGTGCTGTCCTCCGCAGCTGGCGCAACGGGTAGATCGGTTGGAGGTTCCAGACCCGCAGCTGATGCACGGGGTAGACCGGTGTTGACCAAACGAGCTGGGCTGGGTAGACCTGGGGCCGCTGCCGCACTGCTGGGTAGACTGGGAGTGATGAGCGCTGCTGCTGGAGGGCTGGGTAGACCAGGGGCCGCTCGTCCCGCATCCGCACTCCTGATACCGCTGCTTGGCTGTCACTGGGCGTTGCTCCTTCACGCGGTCCCGGGAGTAGGTGGTCGATCACTGTTGGCAGTGGATGGCGTCTACCTCGAAGTCTCCTCCTTCTGCGTCATCGTGGCGGACAGCTGATGGATGGCCCCGTTCTCCCTTGCGTCGGACTCCTCCGCTACGTCCCAGGCTAAGAACTCCTCCTGGACGTCCCGAAGGGTCAGCTTCTGCTTGGCAAACATCTTCTGCCGCAGCTTCCGGTCCCTTAGCCCGCAGACGATCCGATCCCACAGACGGACTTCGAGGTTGTCGAAGTTGCAGGGTCTCACCGCTTGTCGCAGGGCAGCCATGTACTGCTTCGCGGTCTCGCCTGGACATTGGTCCCATTTCTCGAAACGGTACCGCCAAGCTATCTCTGATGTTTCGGGCTTAAAGTGTTCCATTAGCTTGGATATCAGCTCACTGTACCCGACGGCGTGAATGTTGTCGGGTGCGCACAGACCGACCGCCAGCTGATATGTCTCTGTGCCACAGCTGCAGAGTAGCGCCGCCGCTCTCTGTCAGTTGTCCTTGACCCCATTCGCCTGTAGGTAGCACTCGAGCTGACCTACGAACGCCTCCCATTCCTCAGGGTGGTTGCTGTTGAAAATGGGGTATTGTCCCAGTTGTGCCATTACCTCGGTCGGGGTTGTCCTGCGTCGGTTTCTGAGCTGCCGATGGGGGGTTCATCCGTGGGTAGCAGCGTTTTCCGGAGCAGGATCCCACCTTCGTTGCAAGTGTAAAGTCCCATGCTTCACATAGAGATGGACACAGAGCTGGGGTAAAGATGAGTTTATTCTGAACAGAACGAACTGGGGAAACAGGGAAGCCTGGCGTCTATTTGTACCTGCCCAGGTGGATGGCATCCAATCAGTTCAAACCTGGGCTTCCTGCCAGTGCAGGTGACAATGGGTGTAGATCCTGGCTTCCCACCAGGCTGACCATGCCTGGGGCTGTCAACAGCTTAACTCCTAAGGCTTATCCTGAGTGAGCAGTTATTGCCTGGAGCTGTCCAACCCCTCTGCTGATCTGCACCATCAGCCTCCTGCTGTGCTGTCCTTTGTGTATGCTGGGAGGCATACACTGCACCATATACCTCAGTTTTCAAGTTTAGCATGGAAGTAAACTTCTAGATCATCCTTCCATCTTATCTTAGTGTGGTGGCCACCATAACCTGGACTCACAGATATTACTGTAAATTATAACATGATCTCTTTGCTTTGCCATTGTGTGCCATGCACATCGTGCAACTGTAGACTATAAACCATAAAACCTGGGTAAGCAAACCCAGCCAATTGTATCTTATTCCCTGAACTAGAATTAAGCAATCATAGGTTAGATATGTCAGTTTAGTCACAAACTGTCTTTTAGTTTGCTTTATCAAAGCCTGTGCAACTAGTAACCTCTAGAGCAAGGGTGTCAAACTGCTGGCCCACAGGCTGGTTGCTGTTCTGTCCCAGCCTACATGAGTCCTTGTTATGTTCACAAGGAGAAACCTCTCTTCCAACAAGCAGGCAGGAAGCTGCAAGAAAACCGAACCCCTTTTATTATTCACAGACCCAAGTCAATGTCCAAGGCAAACAAACACAGTTCACAGAAACTTGATCCTCAACACGAATAGTTAGGCAACCAGCACCTCTCAAACCTTGCCTTTTATTATTCAGCCAAGGCATGGCTTCCTAATGGCTTCTCCTTTGCTTTGGGAGCTGCCCTATTGCATTCCTCTGTAGTTTCCTGGATCTATCCCTGTAAAGGATGTCGGCCCTGCCTCAGAGCTTTCAGGCATTGGGTAGCAGTCTTAATGGGGTCTTCATACATTAGACACATATAGTCACAATCCCCCCCAAATTATCCAACAATGGGCTAGGCTGGGCTGGCAGGGTTGGACACCAACGAGCTGCAGCACCAGAGAAGAGGCTTATCATAAACCCCACTTTATCATGGTCAGTGGAGAAATCAGCCACTCTCAGGCTGATAAAGAGCTGGCATTGGCCCAGAAAAGCTGGAAACATTTCCAAAGTGCCATCAAAGTTGTCAGGCACTGCAACTGGACACTTCTTTCTGGGTTGTGGAGCAGCAGGAGCAGAGGCTTGAAGCTGAGCCACTTGAGCTGCCAGCAAAGCCAGCTGCTGGGAGAGCTGGGCATTCTCCTCACGTAACTGGTCCACAGTAGTAGGGGTAGGAGGCCGAAGGTAAACTGTTCTGCCCCAGCCTATGTGAGTCCTTGTTATGCTCACAAGAAGAATCCCCTCTCTAAAAAGCAGGTAGGAAATGGCAAAAAGAAACAACCCCTTTTATTATTCACAGACCTGAGTCAATGTCCAAGGCAAAAAAAACACAGTTCACAGAAATTCGATCCTCAACACGAACAGTTGCCTTAGGCAACCAGCACCTCCCACACCTTCCCTTTTATTATTCAGCCAAGGCGTGGCTTGCTAATGCCTTCTCCTTTGCCTTTGGAGCCACCCCATTGCATTCCTCTGCCGTACTCTCTTTTCTCGTTGGCATTTTTGTGCATCCTAGATACAGTATCTCCCAGCTGTGATTCATCACTGTCCAACTCAGATTCCCACCACAGCTGTGTCTCCCCCTGAGCATGAGTAGAGGGGCCAGGCTCCTTGTCAGACTGTAAGTCCTGAAGGTTCTCAGAGCCTTCCTCTGACTCTAATGTCACTCCAGGCACCTCCTACTCCTCTGATTCCTCAGACTCAGCTGCTGGATCCACTGGCTGGTGAGGAATCACAACACTATCCTGTACCGCAAGACCATTCCCCCAGTTCTGCCGGGCCGGATGCGGTTGTGAAGGGAACTGTTTGAGGAATGCTGTCACCAAGGCAGGAGCATGTACAGTGGTCACATCCTCCCAGGTGAACTCCTCCAGTCCATAGCCCTTCCACTCAATCGGATACTGAAATCACCCTTTCAGCCAACAGGAGTCTCAAATACTGGCGACCTCATATTCTGGAGCACTCTCTCCATCATGTTGTTCTGGTGGGGGATGTTCTGATCACTGAAGTGGACACGCTGGTTGTTTGGGGACCAATAGAGACTGGTGAAAGACTGGATGTACTCCTAATGACCATGGCAAAGTTAATTGAAAAGTGACCGTGTTGATGATGGCTTTGATAGGGAATGGTCCTAGGTACTGGTGGTCTAGTTTCTTGGCAGGCTGGTTTGGTGGCAGGTTCCTGGTTGATAGCCATACCTGATCTCCCACCGTTAATGTAGGTATATCTCGCCTCAACCAATTAGCAACCTTCTTGTAATCAGCCTTGTCTAGTTGTCACCACACCATGTGATGAATATCCTGTAACTCAGTCAGATATTTGTTAGCTGCAGGAACTAGCGAGTCGAGCTATGAGAGGGGAAAAAGCCGGGGATGATACCCCACACTGGCCAGGAATGGTATCATCTGTGTGGAGATGTGCTGTGTGTTGTTAAACACAAACTCAACTACTACAAGATAGTCTGCCCAATTGTTCTGCTGCTGATTCACATAACAGCGCAGGTATTGCTCGAGAATTCCAATGACTTTCTCAGTCCCACCATCAGTTTGAGGATGATGAGCTGATGATAGGCAGATCTTTACCTCCAGGGCCTTCATCAACCCCTTCCAAAAATGGGCCATAAATTGAGCCCCTCTATGTGAAACGACCCTATCAGGGAGGCCATGTAGCCAGAAAACCTGTTGGATGAACATGTGGCTGGTGGCAAGCCATGGCAAGGAATGAAATGCACCATCTTGGTCAGCATGTCCACCACCACAAATACTGTCATGAAGCCAGAAGACGGGGGCAAATCCATCAAGAAATCCATGGACACTGCCCCCCAGGGTCTTTTGGGCTTCAGCAAAGGATGAAGTAGACTGGGTGGGGGCCCCGTCGCTGACTTGGCCTGCCTACACTGCATACAAGACATGACATAGGCCTGGATGTTGTGTCATACTCAGGGCGACCAGAATGTATGGGAGACCAAGTTCAGTGTTTTGAACAGGCCAAAATGCCCCGCTGCCAGATTATCATGACATTGGCAGAGAATGAGCCCTCTGAGTGGCCCTCCTGGAACATAGAGCTGATCACGATAGTTCAGGAGTCCATCCGTGATGGTCCATGGGGAGTCTGGCCCCAACTCCTCCCTTCGTTGAGCCACCCATGCATCATGCTGTTGGGCCTCCGAAATCCAAGCCCGTACATCTATTGGCTCCCAAACTGCAGAGAAAGACATGATGGGGAAAACTGTCCTGGGCAGAAGCTTGTCTTCCATATGGGAATATTCTGGCTTCCTTGACAGAGCATCTGCTCTTTGTTGCAACCGCTGGGTATGTAGGCAATGTGGAAATTGAACCTAGCAAAGAAGAGAGACCACCAAATCTGTCATTGGTTCAATTTCCAGATGGTCTGCAAGCTTTCTAGATTCTTATGGTCTGTCTGGACTTCAGTTTGATGCCGAGCTCTTTCCAAGTGATGCCTCCAGGCATCAAATGCCACTTTGATGGCCAGTAGCTCCTTCTCCCAGATGGTGTAGTTGTGCTCGGCTGGATTCAGTTTCTGCAAGTAGTACACACAAGGGAAGAGGTCACCACTGGGTGATTAGCTTGGAGTAACACTGCTCCAATGGCAATGTCAGACATATCCGCTTCCATGACAAATGGCCATTGTGGGTTAGGATGTTTCAAGATGGGTTCCTTCATGAAGGCTTCCTTTAAAGCCTGGAAAGCCTGTTGGTCCAGGGTACCCCAATGAAACTGGGTCTTTTCCTGCAGGAGCCAAGTGAGGGGTGCAGTCATGGAAGCAAAACCGGGGATGAAGGTCCTATAGTAGTTGACAAACCCAAGGAGTTGCTGGACATTTTTAACATGACATGGGGGTTGCCAACTATGCAGAGACTTGGCCTTGGTCAGCTCCATGGTGATGCCCTCAGGAGAAATATGATGACCTAGGAAATTGATGTTCATTTGATAGAAGTGGCACTTCTCCAGTTTGGCATACAAACGATGATCTCGGAGCCATTGCAGGACTTGACGGAGATTCTGGTGGTGCACCTCCTGCAAAGGGGAGTAGATCAGAATGTCATCCAAATAGATCTCTACGAACTGATCTAACAGATCCTGGAAGATGTCATTCATGAAGTGTTGAAAAACTGCAGGGGCGTTGGTCAGCCCAAACTGCATCACTGTATCCTCAAAGTGCCTGTACTGGGTGCTAAACATGGTCTTCCACTCATCACCCGACTGAACCCTAATGAGATTGTAGGCTCCTCTCAAGTCCAATTTAATGAA
Organism: Vipera berus; assembly: GCF_964194415.1. Taxonomy (NCBI): domain Eukaryota; kingdom Metazoa; phylum Chordata; class Lepidosauria; order Squamata; family Viperidae; genus Vipera; species Vipera berus. The sequence goes on along the minus strand of NC_138206.1, from coordinate 84,368,933 downwards.
GATTTTTGCCTCCCGGAGCCGTTCCAGAAGTTTGGGGATGAGGGGAAGCAGGTATCGATTATGTACCATAATGGTGTTTAATTTTCGATAGTCACAGCAAAGCCTCAATTCTCCAGACTTCTTTTTGACAAAGAGCACTGGTGTAGGCACTGGCAAAGATGTGGGCCGAATAAAACCCCAAGCCAAATTTTTGTCCAGAAAGTCCCACAATGCAGCCAACTCAGGGTCTGACATGGAATACAAATGCCCCACTGGGAGAGGCGTGTCAGGAACTAAGTCAATGGGGCAGTCATATGGCCTGTGTGGGGGCAATTGATCCTCCTCAGTCTCGCTGAACACATCAGTGTAAATCACCAGTTCAGAGGGCAGGGAGACCCCTGGGGGACTCACCACCTGGCCGGCACAGACTTGGTGGGTGTGGTTCACACATTGTAAACTTGGAAAGAAGACCAGGTTCTGGGACCAATAAATCTGTGGGTCATGCATCCAGAGCCACACAAGTCCCAAGACTAAGGGGAAATGCAGGTCAGAGGTTATGTAAAACTGAATAGCCTCCTCATGCGAGCTGATGGCCATACATAATGGTTGCATGGCCACCTTAATTGGCCCAGACAGGAGCACTCAGCCATCGATAGTCTCCACTAACAGAGGTGGTTCCACCGGGAATTGGGGAACAACCCATTTGGCCACAAATGCAGTGTCCATAAAGTTTGTGGTGGCCCCAGAGTTGACCAAAGCATCTACCGGAATCCCCTGTGGCTGCCTGGAAAGAAGCAAGCGTGCCGCCAGTGTCAAATGCCATGAAGGTTCAAGTGCAGCATCCGAAGGACATTGCTCAGTGTTGTTGGAAGCCCAACCAAAAACGTCTGTTAGTTGGGCTCGGGGTGTTTCCTGACAGATGAGGTTGCTTTTGTGGGGCAGACTCGGTAGCAGACACCTCTCGTTGCTTTTAGGGGCAGAAGGCAGCCAAATTTATTTATTTATTTATTTTATTACATTTGTATACCGCCCTTTCCCTGAGGACTCAGGGCGGTTTACAGGGAATTAAAAATCAAACATACAAAAGTTAAAAACCAAGTTAAAAAATATTAAATTCACCCTGTACTCTTAAAAACCCCAGTTAAAAATTTTCTCCTCAGCCTGGGCCCGGGAGCTCAAAGAGCCAGGTCTTCAGGCCCCGGCGGAATGATCGGAGGTCGGGGGTGGTCCTCAGCTCCACCGGCAGCTGGTTCCAGAGGGCAGGCGCTCCCACTGAGAAGGCCCTATCCCTGGGTGTCACCCGCCGGCAATCTCTTACCGGCGGAACCCTGAGCAGACCCTCCCTGTGGGAGCGCACTGGGCGAAGGGCGTTTGATGCCGGCAGCAGGTGTTCCCTCAAATAACCCGGACCCAGGCCATGTAGGGCTTTATAGGTGATAACCAGCACCTTGAATTTCACCCGGAGGGCAACCGGAAGCCAATGCAGCTCGCGGAGTAGAGGTGTTACATGGGAGTATTGGGAGACCCCCATTACAACTTGCGCGGCCGCATTCTGCACCAGTTGAAGCCTCCGCGTGGTCTTCAAGGGCAGCCCCATGTAGAGAGCGTTACAGTAGTCCAAACGGGAGGTCACAAGCGCATGAGTGACTGTGCGTAGGGCGTCTCGGTCCAGATAGGGACGCAACTGGCGCACCAGGCGAACCTGTGCAAAAGCCCCCCTGGTCACGGCTCCTATGTGATCTTCAAAATTGAGCCGTGAATCCAGGAGGACGCCCAAGTTGCGAGCCCTATCAACGGGGGGTAACACCTCACCCCCCATCGTTAGAGGTGGAATAACTTGGTTAACCCGAGATGCCGATATGCACAGCCACTCAGTCTTGGCGGGATTGAGACAAAGCCTGTTTCTCCCCATCCAGACCTGAACCGCCTCCAGGCACCGGGACATCACAGAGAGGGCATCACTGGGTTGGTCATCTATTCATTTCTGCCACCAACAGGCGAAGTCTGGCAGCACCTAACTCCACAGGCTTCTCCCGCAGAACCGGAGTCTCATGCACAGCTGGGGCTGCCCAGGTCTCTGCGGTGGCAGAGATGGATCAACCCATTGAGGTCCAGAGGAACATCCAACAGCTCCTCTGACAAGCCATCCTGGAAGGCGTCCATAAGTGCAGCTTCAGTCCAGGCTGAATCCTGGCTAAGCCGCCGAAACTCTCTAAAATAATAATAATAATAATAATAATAATAATAATAATAATAATAATAATAATAATAATAATAATAATAATAATAATAATAATAAGAAGAAGAAGAAGAAGAAGAAGAAGAAGAAGAAGAAGAAGTAGTTGGAAGGGACCTTGGAGGTCATCTAGTCCAACCCCCTGCTCAGGCAGGAAACCCTATACCATTTTAGACAAATGGCTCTCCAGTCTCTTTTTAAAAACTTCTAGTGTTGGAGCATTCACCGCTTCTGGAGTCAGGTTGTTCCACTGATTAACTCTTCTAACTGTCAGGAAATTTCTCCTTAGTTCTAGGTTGCTTCTCTCCTTGACTAGTTTCCATCTGTTGCTTCTTTCCTGCCTTCAGGTGCTTTGGAGAATAGCTTGACTCCCTCTTCTTTGTGACAGTCCCTGAGATATTGGAACACTGCTATCATGTCACCCCTCGCCCTTCTGTTCATTAAACTACACATACATTAGCACTGTGTTGGCTTTTTTGGCAGCTGCAGCACACTGCTGGCTCATATTTAAGTGATTGTCCACTAGGACTCTAAGATCCCTCTCACAGTCACTACTACTGAGCCAGGTACCCCCTATACTATACCTGTGCATTTGGTTTTTCTTGCCTAAATGTAGAACCTTACATTTTTCACCATTGAATTTCATTTTGTTAGATAGTGCCCAGTGTCTGTAAGTCCTGGAGCTCCTCAGAGCCTTCCTCTGTCTCTGTCACTCCAGGCCCCTCCTCCTCCTCTGATTCCTCAGACTCAGCTGCCGGATCCACTGGCTGGGGAGGAATCTCAACACCTGAATCATGCAGAGGCCACGCCCACCCCAACTCCGGCAATGCAAAAAAAGTCATGATGTATCATGACATGTCATGTGACATGATGAGTTTGACACCTGTGCTCTAGAGCTTTCAATCCTTCCATCCCTTCCTGCTGTACTTTGTTCTATATTTGTTACTTTTAAATATCCTGTTTGTGAGTATTTCAGTAAGCATTTGATTATCTACTGTGGAAAAAGGATGGGGCTTAAGACAATAAAAGCTTGTGCTTCTCAGAATGATAACCTAGCAATACTTGGAGGACCACAGTTTCCACAGTCCTAAGATCTAACTTTGGGTCTTTTCCAGCAAGATAACTCTTATGTTGGTATCATTAAATAGTGATCCACAATAGAATTTATATTCTTGTAACCTTGTGCATTGGACATACATTCTTCCATAAAAAGGTAAGGTCAGGGGAAACGATGAAATTCTATTAACCTAGGTCAGGGATAGGCAACCTCGGCTCTTTTATGACTCATGGACTTCAACTCCCAGAATTCCTGAGTCAGCATAGCTGACTCAGGAATTCTGGGATTTGAAGTCTATGAGTCATAAAAGAGCCGAGGTCTTCTACCCCTGACCTAGGGTCAAGAAGAAATGTTGTAATCATTGTCCTGCAAAGATATATCTCCAGCAGCTGGTCAAAATTTTATCAAATCTTCATTAAAGAAGATACATACACACACACACACATTTGGTTAGATTATTTCCTTAAAAACAATAGAATGAGATGAATAGTTAGACTTCACTCAAAGGAAGACATTTTTCCTTGTTCTATCTTTTCTGCAATGTTATTTGACAATTACAGCACATTCAAATGCATGCTTATTAAAGAAAAAAAAACCAAGCTCCCACTGAATTCATTAAATGGAATATATTCCATAGCAAGTGAGATTAGGATAGAAGCCTTAGTCAGATTTAACACTGGGTTTTTTTCAGCTCATCCTCAGTGTAGATGAGGCAGATGGCAACTTTCAGCATTCCTTTGCTAAGCTGGGAGAGTTGATTTACTGTATTATCTTGCTTTTAGTGGCAACTCTTTTATTTCTGATTGTGCCAATAATGTAGAAGATGAAGGCCTCAATAGATGGTCCTTTGTTTTTGATAATAAAATATGTTGTACATTAAAGAGACACTAAAGAGCAAAATAATGTAGCATTTCTCCTACAGTGCTTACTTCAACAAGAAGAGGTTGAGGGGAAAGCTATGGGTTAATTCTTCTCCCCCCTTTAGCTGAGTCCCTAGTTGCAGCTTGGAATAGTCATAGTGACCAAAGTCTTGGATAGCATGCTCCTTGAAGCTTCCCACTGTCTTTAATCCTGCGATGCAACTTGGTCTTCCAAGGAACTCTGGGAGATGAAACCCAGAAAGAAACCTAAAGTGCCATTGGAGGTAGACAAAAAATTGAATCCAACTGAAGTTAAATATTAGGAATTACAATATGGTGATTCAAGCAGCAAAATTCAGCTTTTTTCCAGCTTTTATCTTGTCAACAAATAGCCATTTCAGAGGTTTTTAAAAAAGTAACTTGTTCTGTGGTGGAGAGGGATGAATCACCAAATCACCTGCAAGAGCACTTTGAGAATTATTCTAGGAGGATATCGTTGCTCATGTTTGGATTCTGGGCAAGTCTTATTGAGGTATCAGAAGCAAAGTCTTGTGTGGTTAATGGGGTGACATTTGAGTTTTTTAATTTTATTTTAGGATTGTTTTCTATATGCCACTATATGCTATAGTCACTGTAGCTTTGAGTGGTCTTGTACAATTAATAAAATAAAATTTGAAGTAAATTAAAGAAGATGATGCAGATGTCCCTCAGTAAGGCAGAGTTAAATATATTACTGTTGGAGGCAAGGGTTAAGAATGATAGTGGAAATCTCCTTTAATGTGGAATGAGATAACATCCTTTACAGAATCTGAAAGGAAGGAGCTATTTTAGAAGTACTGGGCATGTTACATAGTACCTATTGCAATGCCAGGCAGCTGCTTCGGTCAGTCAAATGGTAGAGTTGGCCCAGAAGTTAAACATTCTATTGGCAAGACTCAAGAGTAAATGAAAGGGAAATGTAATCAGCTCTAAAGGCTTTCTCTCTTACACTTGAGTAAAATGGCTACTATTTGAGGCAAGTTGACAAGGCACTTGAATTCTTTTCAAGATTGGATTAGCCAACAAGTTCAATTATTCCTACAAGAAGAATAGTTTGAAAATTCAAATAATCCTTAACTCTGCTGCCCTGTGCCTTTTTAGTCTATATAATGTGTCTTAAATTATGCCTATTATATACTATTAGAATTGCCTCTATTATTTCATTTTTTTCCTTTTCCTTTTCTCAAGAGCAGGAACTGTAGTAAAATTGCTGTTTTTGTTTCAGTTGTATGATAGCCAGGGCTATGTTAATTAGCAGTATTTGTTACAATGAGTTCAAATTCCTTTTTGATTGATGCAGCTAGGACTCTGCTCATCTAACACTATTCTTTAGTACAGTTTGAATTTCTGGTTCTTTTAACTTCCAAAATTGTCATGGAGAGAAGCTAAAGCAACTTAAAAATCATACTGGAGTTTATTTAACAAAAACTTTGGATAGTTTCTTCTCATTAATTTTTGTAACTAGCCAAATAATATTAAGCTTTAGAGATGCAGATTGATATTCCTATTTGCTCATTTTATTTATATTGAATACCTAACTTCAATTAAATGGTCAAAATAGTTGTACAGCAAACATTTTACTGTCCTGAAGCAGTATAAATGAAAAATAAAATAAAATAAAATCAGCCTATTTTAAGTTCTTGACTAATTTTTTTATTTTTTTTATTTGGCAAAGTTTATAACCAAAATTTGTATCTAATGCTGCTTATGGACGCCTCATTGGGGATATCATAAGTTGGGCTCACATATACTGCACTTCATAAAATAATTATTTTGTCTAGATAAACCTGGTCAACTGTGCTAGAATTAAGCAATCATTAGTTAGTGATTTATGTGAACCTAGTCTCAAACTGTCCTTCAGTTTGTTCTTCAAAGCCTGTGCAACCAGTAATGTATAGAGATAAATTCTTTCCAGCACTAGATAATTGCTCAATTACATGGGCAAAGAAAATTATTCAAATATATAAATATTTATGCACTGCCATTATCTATACATTAGTGATTATTTTTATGGGAGATATATAAACTCTTGATAATGATCGTGCCATCTCCTGACCCACTGAGCAACTTAGCTATTCATGTAAATTAGCCCCCCAAATCCACCCAGCAATAATTGGGATGTGGATGGATAGTCAGTATGGATGTGAAATTTCTCCAGTCTATGGCACCTTGTATCATATGCCTATTTCCCAGGGCAGAAATTTCTTGTGTGCAGTCATCACAATTAGTTCTTGAACACTAAGGATTAAGTTTATTCCTCCGAGGCCAAAACAGGTCATGGGGAGAAGATGGGAAAGACACAGATGCTGAAAGATTGTTGTTGTTAGTTGCAAAGTCGTGTCCGACCCATCGTGACCCCATGGACAATGTTCCTCCAGGCCTTCCTGTCCTCTACCATCTTCTGGAGTCCATTTAAGCTCACATCTACTGCTTCAGTGACTCCATCCAGGCACCTCATTCTCTGTCATCCCCTTCTTCTATTGCCCTCAATCTTTCCCAGCATTAGGCTCTTCTCCAGTGAGTCCTTCCTTCTCATTAGGTGGCCAAAGATTTGAGTTTCAACTTCAGGATTTGGCCTTCTAAAGAGCAGTCAGGGTTGATCTCCTCTAGAACTGACCAGTTTGAACACATTGCAGTCCAAGGGACTCGCAGGAGTCTTTTCCAGCACCATAGTTCAAAGGCCTCAATTCTTTGGCGCTCAGCCTTTCTTATGATCCAACTTCTACAGCCATACATTGCAACTGGGAAAACCATGGCCTTGATTATAAGCACTTTTGTTGGCAGGGTAATGTCTCTGCTTTTTAACATGCTGTCTAGATTTGCCATAGCTTTCCTCCCCATGAGCAAGCATCTTTTAATTTCTTGGTTGAAGTCCCCATCTGCGATGATCTTGAAGCTCAGGAAAATAAAATCTGTCACTACCTCCACTTCTTCCCCATCTATTTGCCAGCAATTGAGAGGGTCAGATGCCATGATCTTGGTTTTCTTAATGTTGAGTTTCAAGCCAACTTTTGTACTCTCCTTCTTTACCCACATCAAGAGCCTGAAAGATACTTTCATAGATTAAATGGTGGCATACCATAGTACAAAAGCATCTCAGAATACTCACCATATAAATAGTCTTAAAATCTATCTGAAAAGAGCAAATGATCCTGATGCTTTCAGTACTAATGAGAGTTAGTACTTAGACAGATCCTGGAAACCAAATTTTGAAATTTAGAACTGCCAATATACCTCTAAAATGCTACTGTTTCTAAAAGCAGTTAGACAAGCAGAGATAAGCAATATGATGGGAAGAGAGATGTGGATGTGTAAGACATTTGCAACAAATCAGGCTTATCTAAAATGATGTGCTCCACTTGAATGAAAAGTAGCTTACTATCAAGAAGATCACAGAACAGCTTTTAAACAGATTTACCTCTAAAAGACAAGAGGATTTCAGAAGCACTTCATTCAAGAAAATGCAATCCTTGGAGATGGGATTTTGTTTGACTGATTTCTCCTACATACAATATATATGTTATTCAGGAGAATCACTGTGTCTGACAGTCATAAAAATCATATAATCAAAGCCTTACCCCCTTCTTAACATGCATTAAGACACATAAAAAGGGGTAGGGAATTTTGATCATGCAGCTGAGTACATCATCTTGATTTTTTGACATTCTTGCCTTTAATGTTCCTATTAAATAAGGTTTATTTTGATTCAGACAGCCTAGTTACAAGTAGAAATAATCTAATGCTTGGTTAAACTTTGTTACTGAAAAGGACCAAAGTTGATTATAATATAAAGGTAGTTAAGACAGAATTAAGCACTGGAACACTAAAATCTAAAAAAAAAATCTAAACAACACAGCAAATTTACTGAGCTACTAAAAGTATTAATCAAGTTATCAGTTAACTAAAACCAGTAAAATAAAATAAAAAAATTCAATAGTGACTAAAGTGATTTAAAGTGATTAAAATTTAAGCTCTATGGGTATGAATAAATACATATACCGGTAAATGGTTATCCCACACTGACTATTACTTAACTTTGTAAACTCATAAAAAATAGTTTAAAATTCTGCCTTGAAAGTCCATAAAATTCTATACAATGTAGGCCAAACTATCTGGTGACAAATAGAAATGGGGATTAAGCAAATTTTACCTACTCTCTTAGAGGTCATCTCTGACATGTGTGCTAAGGACATGAATAAGATCAGCATCTATTTTGCTGTGCTTGGTTGATAACAAATATATAATTAAATCTTTATGCCAATTTAATAAAAGGGGCAGTGAAGAAGGACAGGTTTGATTGATTCAATTTCCTCTAAAGGACATGAGCATAAATTATCTTGTTTAGAAAGGCTATTAAATCTGAGGATGGAGGTACAAGTTATTCTGATTGTGGAGTTCTAAAAATAAATACAATTGATCAAGAAAGCTAAAGATAAAAGGTTGTGTGAGAAAAAAAATCAAAGAAGATTATATAGAACTTAAGTTTACTATAACAAATATTTAAAAAACCTAATAGATTGAAGATAACAAATGCAAGCTGTGTAAGAAGATGTATTTGTCAAAAGGAACATAATGCTCCATACATTAGACTTTACAGATGGACAAATTATTTTATAAAATCACTGTGGGTGTCTCCCCAAAGGTTTTTGGAGGGTGCCTTAAAAGAAATGTAATACATTGGACTTCTTGTTACACACACACACACACACACACACACACACACACACACACACACACCACTCCAATTACTATTATTATTAATGATTTCAGTCACTCTTAGATAGAGTGAAAAAATCTATGTGACAAAGAGAGGTAGATGACTTAAATAATTTGTTGTTTTTAAAAAAAACACTACTCAGGAGGCCCTTTGAGAGGGTGTAACAAGCAAAGGAAAAGAAATAACAACCTTTCTCACAATTCTGATTATGTTTAGTGTCTAGGATCTATTCCAAGTTAGAAAACAAGTTAGAAACAGTAACCTTAAGCTATTATAGAAAATGAGTAACAGAATAACAGAGTTGGAAGGGACCTTGGAGGTTTTCTAGTCCAACCCCCTGCTTGGGCAGTAAACCTTATACCATTTCAGACAAATTATTGTCCAATCTCTTCTTAAAAACCCACTGTGTGTTGCAGGTTGTTCCACTGATTAATTGTTCTAACTGTCAGGAAATTTTTCCTTAGTTCAAAATTACTTCTCTCCTTGATTAGTTTCCATCCATTGCTTTTTGTCCTGCCCTCAGGTGTTTTGGAGAATAGGAAGACCCCCCTCTTCTTTATGGCATCCTCTTAGATATTGAAACACTGATATCATGTGTCCCCTAGTCCTTCTTTTAATTAAACTAAACATGCCCAATTCCAGTAATTGTTCTTTATAGTAAGTAGTTCATTACCCCACCCAAAAAAGTCCAAAAGAGTCATATTAGACTTCATAGGAGGGACACTGTAAATAATGCCAGTGTTGTATTTTAGTTAGTGAACATAATAAAAATTCTACTCATGAAGTGTTGATTAATAAGAAAAGTTTAGGGTTAAAGTTAGGGTTGCAGAAAATCAGTTGAGAGGTCAAGGGTCTTCATATTAGTGGAAGATCATTGAAATTTCCAATAATAGAAACTCAGTTCTATTTTAGATTAGGAAATAGGGCTTGAAGTCCAAGATAACACTAAATAGATTGATTGGGAAGTTCAGCAAAGCTAGTGAAGCCAGCAGAATAAGTCCTGTGCAAATGAAGACAATAAAAATAAAGTTTGGCAGAGAAAATGTAAGCAGAACACATATCTTCAATACCTTCTAAATATTTTTCCAACAGGAAATATACTAGGAGGGTCATTTGGTAGTTGGGTGACTGAAGTATTAATGATACAGTTAAGAAGGGCAGAGAAATTGCTGAGAAGCATATTTAATTCTGTGCTATATATTTTTTACTCTTGACTATGTTGGGCAGATGCCTGTGGCTCAGCTGATTTTTCTGGGATGTGGGTGGTGGCTGCTATTAAGACTTATCTCGTGGCAATAAGAGTGGCTTTTTGAAGATCACGTGGACCTTCTTGGGAAAGGAAGCCTGGAGGTGTAGCTTTAGGCCATGCAGAGGAATTTTTCTTGAATCTGGTACAATCACCCGATCCAATCCCAGTTGGATGCCAAGCATGGGATAAGTCCTGTGGTGATGCTCAGTGAGCAAACTTACCCAGTTATCTGGGAGTAGTTTGATCTGGTTTGAAGCAGTCAATAGGATCCTTCAGACAGTATTATAGATTCTGTTTGGGCTAATGTTTAAGCAAAGGCTAGAAAGAGGGAGATTATGAGTTCAAGTCCTGCCTTAGCCTTAAAAGCCAGCTGGGTGACTTTGGGCCAGTCAATCTTTCTCAGTCCAACCTACCACACAGGGCTATTCTTGTCAGGAAAATAGGAGAATAGAATAAGAAAAAAAATATTGTCATTTTAAATGTACACTAATCAGCATATATTAAAATGAAATTTCATGCATTCAGCTCTCAAAAAATACCATTATGCATATACCTAGTTACATACACATATATGACACAAAGAAACATCACAGTTAGTTAGTCACAGTCACATATGCATGGCAGAAAAAATAAGAATCCTGTGAGTTTACCAGATGGAACAAAGGAACAAAGCTGTTACAGAATCTAGTAGTCCTGCTGGAAATACTTTGAAAACTCTGCCCAGAGGGGAGAACAGAAACAGACCATGAATCGAGTGTGTGGGGTCTCTAACAATGCTTCAAGCTCTAAGCACATAGTGCTTATAAGGAGTGTCCTGAATAACAGGAAGTGAGCTTCATATTATCTTCTCAGCTTTCCTTACTACTCTCTGTATGTCCTTCTATCTGAGGCACTGCTACCATCAAACCAAACAGTCATGCAGTTTGTTAGAATGCTCTCAATCATGCCTCTGTAAAAAGTGGTCAGGACAGAAGGAGAAAGATGTTCTCTCCTCATCCGATGCAAAAAATACAAATACTGGTTTGCATGCTTCACTAAAAATAATGTATGAAGAGATCAAGTCAGTGTCAAGTTTCCGACATATGGGCTTTTCAAGTGACTCTGAGGCATTGTTTACCTTAAAAGTCCTTTATTCAGCCTAATACACCGGCAAATGCTTGTTCGAAGGAAGCTGGAATCTGAAATCTCTGCCCCCTTGCACAATATATTAAACACAATTCTCCACCTTTCTAATTTTGTCATTAATCATATTCTCCAATTAATTTAAAGAATCAGTTTCCCTTTTGTTAGACAACCTGCCAAGTTCTTATCTTCTTTAATTTCATATGGCCTTGAGGCACAATCTTCCTCCTCCCTCCTCCCAGCCTTAACCCTATCTCTTAAAGCAATACACAAGTTTAACATACAGTATGAAATAGCTGCTTCTTCATCTCTTGTCAAGCAAGAACATTCAATGTTAGCAGCATTGACATCCGGCTCCCCTTACAAAAAGGACAGATCCTGTAATGTAAACAAAGCACAAATTAGGAACTGGCTTTTGGTTTGTTGGGATGTTTCTCATAAAACCTTTTGATATGTCTGTCATCTTTCACATCAGTAGATTTCATCCTAATGGCTTCAGACAATGGGTATCCCTTCCATTGTACTAAGTACTGCAATTTTCCCTTAAAGATTCTAGAGTCAAGAATATGTTTCACTGACCTGCTACTACAAGGGGCCAGGTGCTTTCTTAGGGGGAGGTCTCAAAGTGGAGGCTCGAAAAGTTTTCAGTAAGCTACAATGGAACACCGGGTTTATTTTTCCCAAAAGTCTGGGGAGTTTCAATTTTACTGTGACAGGGTTGATGATTTTCACAATGGGGAAAGGCCCCAAGAATTTCGGTCCCAATTTCTTATTGGGTAGTTTAAGGTGTAACTATTTGGTCGACAAATAAACCTTTTCCCCAACTTGGAATGTTCTTTGGGGAGCTCTCTTTTTGTCAGCTTGCTTTTTGTAGGCCTCAAAAGTCTTTTTTAAGGTCACCTTTGTATTTTTCCAAACTTCTTCCCAACCCCTCACCCAATGATCAAGAGTCTGGGAAGCGGAGTGTAACTGAGGGTATTCCGGTATGGGGTTGAATTCTTTCCCTGTGGCTACATGGAAAGGAGTGTAGCCAGTGCTGCTATGTACTGAATTATTGTAAGCCACCTCTGCAAAAGGGAGGAGGTCAGTCCAGTTTGTTTGTTGGTAAGAGATGTAGCATCTAAGGTATTGTTCCACCATTTTGTTGGCAGATTCTGCGGCTCCATTAGTAGCCGGATGAAAAGCAGTTGATAGGCCTTGAGATGATCCAATTAATTTAAGAAAGTTTCTCCAAAATTTTGCTGTGAACTGCACCCCTCTGTTCGAAATTATTCGCTTAGGGGTGCCATGTAGTTGGTAGATATGTTTTAGGAACAACTTAGCCAGACGTTGAGCCGATAGAAGTACTTTGCAGGTGATAAAGTGAGCCTGTTTTGAAAACAGGTCTATCACAGTCCAAATGACTATTTCCTCTACTGTTGAGTAGGTCTATTACAAAGTCCATAGCTATTTCTTCCCATGGTTGAGAAGGTTTGGCCACCGGTTGCAGTAACCCAGGGGTCTTTCCTGGGATTCTTTTCATGGTGGCACATACAGTACAGCTCTTGACATAGTTTTCTACATCTCGTTTTAGTCCCGGCCACCAAAATTGCTGGCAAGTGAGATGTAGAGTTTTTAGATATACGAAATGTCCAGCCTGTTTGACATTATGGCTGTGTTTGAGGGCATTAAGATGAAGAATTTCAGGCAAGTACAATTTCCCCCCCCTTGTCAGCCAGACCATCCCTGCACGTTAGGGATGTCTGATTGTCTTTAAACCATTGATCAGTGAGGAGTTCTTGCTTTATTTTCTTTACCCTGGGGTCATCAGGATTAGGGGTCCTGCAAGGTGTGAGTTGGGCCACAGTTTGTGGACTGGGAATAATTGCCTCATTAACTTCTTCACGTTCGCTTTTGTACTGTGGCAATCAGGAGAGTGCATCAGCTAGGAAGCTTTTTCTTCCTGGTATGTACTTTAGAGTAAAGTTAAAATGGTTGAAGTACTGTGCCCATTGTACTTGTTTTGGGGACAATTTGCGGGGAGTTTTTAGTGCCTCTAAATTTTTATGATCTGTCCATACTTCAAAAGGCACCTTGCTCCCTTCTAAATAGTGCCACCAGTTTAATAGCCCTCCACTTAATAGCGAAGGCCTCCTTCTCCTAGACTGTCCATCTCCTCTCGCTTTCAGTAAATTTCTTAGAGGTGTAAGCACAAGATTACAGGACCCCACTTTTATTCTTTTGCAATAATACCATTCCAACTGCCACGTCGCTGGTGTCTGCTTGAATTATGAAGGGCTCCCCTGGGCAGGGGTGCTTTAGGACCAGTTCAGCTGCAAATAGACTTTTTAAATACTCAAAAGCTTTCTGACAACTCATAGTCCATGCTAGTGGTTGGCCAGGTTGCAGTTTTCCCCCTCCCTTGCCCTTTTTGAGTAGTTCTGTAAGAGGTAGAGCAATGTCGGCAAAAGAGGGAATAAATTGAATAAATTGTAGAAGTTGGCAAATCCTAGGAAGCTCTGGAGCTGTTTGCCGGTCTTTGGGGGCTCCTATTTGATTATAGTTTTTACTTTGGCTGGGTCCATTTCTTTTTTTTTTTTTTTATTGAAAAGTTTTAAAATACAGTTTTCCCTTAAGAAACCCCCCTTCCCCCTCCCTGCTCCCCCCCTACCTCCCCCCAACCTCCCTCCCTCCCCCCCTCCCTCCACCCTTCCCCTCCCCCCCCCAACTTCCCAGAGCTAAATACAAGGTATATATATAAAAAGCAATCATAAACAATCATATACTAACAACTATAAGTTCTAAAATCCATCACTCTCTAGCTTATATAGGATAAGACACACCTTAACAATATTAAATATATATAAAAAACTAGAATAAAAAAAACAAGAAAAAAAAACGAAAGAAGACTTATTCAAATGCTACGTAAAACTTCTTAACCCTATACTTGTTCTGGATAAACTCAATCCATTTTCTCCATTCCATAATATAGCGTTCTTGCGAATGATCTTTCAAATAAGCCGAAATCTTCGCCATCTCTGCCAGGTCGAAAACCTTTAAAGTCCACTCTTCTATGGTCGGCAGTTCCTCTTTCTTCCAATATTGGCCTATCAAAAGTCTTGCCGCCGTAATTAAGTTCAACATCAGCTTAGTGTCCACAACTGTAGCATCTGCAATTATTCCCAACAAAAAAAGTTGCGGACAAAACTTTATCCTCTGTTTAAAAATCTTCTGCATATTCCACCAGACTTTTATCCAAAAAGCCTTAACCTTTTTACAAGTCCACCATATGTGGAAATACGTTGCATCTTCATCACCACACCTCCAACACTTAGGCTGATAATTCGGATACATACTTGCAAGCTTTTTAGGATCTAGATGCCATCTATAAAACATTTTATAAAAGTTCTCTCTTAAATTTTGAGCTTGTGTAAATTTTACGTTCCTCACCCAAATCTTTTCCCACATGTCCATTGTAATAACTTCCTGGATATTTTGGGCCCACTTTATCATACAGTCCTTAACAAGCTCTGTTTCCGAGTCAATCTCTATCAATGCAAGGTATATCCGTTTAATATGTGCTGACCCCTGATTTCTAATCTGCTTTATCAAATTTCCATCAGTCATTGTAAATCCATTTTTCTGGTCTTCTTTCCACCTGGCCTGTAATTGAATATATTGAAACCAAGATTGAACAACCTTCTCTTCTCGCAAGAGGCTATATGATTTCAAACACCAAACATTCCTTTCCAGGCTTAAAATTTCCTTGTACGTAGTCACATCATGTTTGAAACCAGCATGTATATTTTCTATTGCGTGTTTTGGAATTACCCACAATGGTATCTTGCTGCTTAGCTTATGTCTATACTTCTTCCAAACTCTCAGCAATGCCTGTCTTAAAATATGCATCCTAAACACAGTATCTACCTTCTTATCATACAACAAATATGCATGCCAGCCAAACAACAAATCATGGCCCTCAAGATTTAATAACCTCAATTGCGTCAAATTAATCCAATCACTTATTCCTACTAATGCAGCAGCTTCATAATATAATTTAAGATTAGGCAGTTTAAGGCCACCTCTCTCACGAGTATCCTGCATAATCTTAAGTTTAACTCGTGGCTTTTTCCCTGCCCACACAAATTTATTGATACCTCGCTGCCATTCCTCCAAATTAGAGTCTTTCTTAAGAATCGGTATCATTTGAAACAAGAATAAAAATTTGGGCAGGACATTCATTTTCACTGCTGCAATCCGTCCCAGCAAAGACAATTGCAATTTTTGCCAACTCTCCAATTCCTTTTGAATTTTCCCCCATAGTTTTTCATAATTATTTTTATATAGCTTTGTATTAGAGGGCGACAAAATCACCCCCAGATATTTAACCCTTTTAACAATCTCAAATCCAGTTAATCCTTCTAAGAGAGCCTTCTGTGAAACTGTCATATTTCTAGCCAAAATTTTAGTTTTCTGTATATTTACTTTAAATCCAGAAACCTTCCCATATTGTGTTATTATCTCCATCAGGTCCACAACAGAGTTCTCTGGCTGGGTCACTGTAACAACCAGATCATCTGCAAATGCTCTCAACCTATAGTCCTGATCCCCAACTTGTATCCCTTTAATTTTTTCCGAGTTCCGAATCTTAACCAATAGTATCTCTAATGTTAACACAAATAACAAGGGCGATAACGGACACCCTTGCCTTGTGCCCTTCTCAATATTACATGCTACTGTCAGGCTATTGTTAACTATGATTCGGGCAGTTTGTTTTTGATATAATGCCCTAATCGGCTGTAAAAAATTTTCCCCAAAATCCATTTTATCTAGAACTTTCAACAAAAATTGCCAATTCAATTGATCAAAAGCCTTTTCAGCATCTAAAAAAATTAGCGCTGCAGAGATCTGGTTGTGCCTTTCCAAAAACTCTAACACATCAACTATATGTCTCACATTATTTTTCATTTGCCTACCACTAATAAACCCCGTTTGATCCCCATGAATCACCTGTTGCAGAACCCTCATCAGTCTATTAGCCAAAACCTTAGCAAATATCTTATAATCTGTATTTAAAAGCGATATCGGTCTGTAATTTTTAACTAAAGTAGCATCCTGGTCTTCCTTCGGAATCAAAGAGATAAAAGCTGTTCTCCAAGACGGAGGCACCTTTCCCCCCCTCTGGATTGTCTGGAACAGTTCCTTTAACGGTTTTATCATCTCTAATTGTAAGTTTTTATAATAGGCCGCAGTCAAGCCATCCGTGCCTGGTGCTTTATCCACCTTCAGTTCCTTAATAGCTCTAAAAATTTCTTCTTCTGTAATCAGTTGATTAATCCCCTCTTTTTGTACTTGCGTAAGAACCGGGATGCTAGCCTTCTCCAAATACTTATCAATAACTTTTGCATTAATGTCCTCTTTAGTATATAATTTCGAGTAAAAATCCACAAAGGCATCCTTAATAAGATTCTGTTGATACACAACCCTTCCTTTATACTCAATCTTATCTATATTAGATGCCCTTTGTTTTTTCCTCAGTCTATAAGCTAACCATCTGCCTGGTTTATTAGCATTGCAGAAAGTATTATGCCTAGCAAACCGCAGATTGGTCGCCACTTGGTCAGCCATTAATTTATCAAATTGTCCTCTTAACAGTCTAATAGCCTCCTTGATCTTCACATCCTCTGGGTTCAAAATCAAAGCCTTTTCTTTTTCCTTTATTTCATTCTCCAGTTCTTTCCTTCTAGTTTCCACTGCACGTCTATGTCTATTATTCATATATATCAACACTCCTCTCATGTAGGCCTTGCTAGCATCCCAAACCATATCCATAGAGGTACCCTTATTCATATTAATCTCAAAAAAATCCTTCATCCGCTGTTTGCATTCTTCCACATTTCTCTGATTTCTAAACAAATTCTCATTTACGCGCCATGAGCGCCTATCTCCTTTTTCCTTATCAATCTCCAACCACACTGGACTGTGATCAGAGATAATTCTTGCGCAGATCTTCACCTTTTTAGTTCTCAAAAGAAAATCATTAGTCAACAAAATAAAGTCAATCCTCGAAAAAGATTGGTGTCTATCAGAATAAAAAGTATAATCCTTCTCCTGCAGATGTCTCTCACGCCAAATATCTCGCAATTCCAGGTCATCCTTCATGTCAAAAAAAGATTTAGGCAGTCTAGCGTGACTTGGAATGCGCTTAAAGGCTCCAGCCTTATCCAACTGTACATCCATAACTCCGTTCCAGTCCCCCATAAAAATAAAGGATTTATAATCCAACTGGGTAAGCTTTGTATGAAGTAA
The DNA here is from genome assembly GCF_964194415.1 of Vipera berus. Lineage (NCBI taxonomy): Eukaryota > Metazoa > Chordata > Lepidosauria > Squamata > Viperidae > Vipera > Vipera berus. Next base: position 84,351,386 of record NC_138206.1, on the reverse strand, counting down.
ACTAAAAAAGTCAGCTTGTTGTTGATTCGGTGCATATAATCCAACTAAAAGCGTCTTTTTACCTGCTAACAACAGCTCAATCATAACATATCTTCCATGCTTATCTGCTTCGATTAGATCCGCTGTTAAAGCACTTTTAACATAAACAACCACTCCATTTTTCTTATTCTCTGCAGAAGCAACAAATTGCGTACCCAGCCTCGAGTTCAATAAGTACTTTTGATCCAAAACTCTAATATGCGTTTCTTGCAGGCATATAACATCTATCTTAAATTGTTTTAAATATTGAAAAACTTTCTTCCTCTTCTGCGGTGAATTTAGTCCATTAACATTCCAGGTTAAAAATTTAGTTGCCATGTATATCCTCGAAAAGCTCTTGGACCACAGCTTTGATAGGACTAGCTTCCTTAGGCCGTGCTCCTCCCACAGCTTGGCTATGAATGCGTTGTGAAGAATCTGAAGGCTTTTGCTGATCTTGTTCTTTTATTTTCTTTGCTCGTTTTAAAGCAGCACGTGTCACTCTTTGCTCTCTAGGATCATCCAAAGAAATTGTAGCTTGATCTCCTCCAGCACCAATTTCCTCTGTTTCCTCCTCTTGTTGTTCTTCTTCTCCAGATCCCTTTCCAGCTTCCAGAAGCGTTAATGGGGTTGCTTTTAAGACATTATTGTAGAAATCACGCGCTTGTTTCACAGTAATCAGCCTGTACCTTTTACCTTCATACATCACCATCAGCCCATCTGGAATCTCCCATCTGAACCTTATATCTCTTTGCTTAAGCTCTTGCACAAGAAATGTATAGTCCTTTCTTCCCCTTAAAATCCTTGGAGGAATTTCCTTTAAAACCAAGACTTCTTGTTCAGCAATCACGACCTTAGCATCATAGGCAGCTTGTATAACTTGATCTCTAATTTCTCTTTTTGCAAAATAAACCACCACATCTCTAGGCAATTTTCTCTGTCTAGCAATCCATGAATTCACCCGAAACACTTTGTCCATAGCTGCTCTTATTTCAGATGCTGGCTGGTTCAATACCCCTTCGAAAGCCTCAGAGATCAGCTGCTTTAAATCTTCTTTAACATTCTCTTTTAAACCTCTGATTCTGACAGCAAACTGCATCTGGTAATATTGGGTAAGGCTTAACTCCCTTTCCAATTTGCCTCTTACATTTTCATTCTCGCGTGCTTTTACTTCTAATATAGCATTCCTTTGAGCCAAATCATCCACTTTTTCATCTAAATCTTCCACACATTCCGCCACTTTATGCACTGAAGTCAAAATGTCTACCCTCATCACGCTATACTTCTGTTCCATCCTCTCTTCCATTCTTTCCTCGAATTTCCCCAATTTCTCCTCCATCTGTGCAAATTTATCAGCAATTGATTGATTAATTGATTCCAAAAGTACCTGGGCATGTTTATCCAGAGCATCTCGCAAATCCTTCGATGTCAGCACTTCAGGAGGGTGCAACGCCTGTAGTGATGATTGTTGCACCGGCGAGGATCCTCCACTCCGGAGAGTTTTAGAGGGAGGTTTAGCCGCCATCTTTTAATCCTCAATTATGACGCACTTTTAATTAAAGTTTAAAAAGTCCAACAAGTTCGAGAGTATAGTAAAATAATCCTCTTCACCTTTTTCCCTCTTGCACCGCTCTGCCTGCTCCTTTAAATCATAGTCCTTTCTTCAGGCAGGGATGGTTCGCAGACGCCTGGCTCTGCTCCAAAAAAATTCGGAGCAGAGACGACGGCCAGCTGGGAGCAACCCAGGCTTCGGGGGAGTTCGATCCTTCAGCCGCCCAAGCTCCAAGCTCAGGCGGCCTCGGAGAACTCTACCCCTACCTGGGGCCTCACCCCCTCCTCTTCTCCCGAGGAGGGGGCTTCAATTTCGCCCGAACAGCTGTTTCGGGCGAAAAAACAAACAGCTGAGCCGCGGGCAGCCAGGGGAGGCTGTCTTCGGCGCCGCGCCGCCACCGGAAGTCTGGCTGGGTCCATTTCAATACCCTCATTGGAAATTCTATAGCCAAGATAATCTAATTGGGTTTGGTGAAATTCACAGTTCAACAATTTGACATAAAGTTTGGCATTCAATAGTTTCTTTAACACTTCTCTGACCAGTTTTATGTGGTCAGTCATATTCGTACTGTATATCAGGATGTCATCAAGATACACCAGGACCCCTTTGTATAGGTGATCATGTAGGACCTCATTGATCAACTGCATAAATACGGCTGGGCCCCCCTGCAGTCCAAATGGTATGACCTTGAACTGGTAGCTTCCCAAGGGGCAGTTGAAGGCTGTCTTCCACTCATCCCCCTCCTTTATTCTCATCCAGTAATATGCTTCTCTCAGGTCTAATTTAGTGAAGATGCTCCCCTTCGCCACGTGGGTTAGTAAGTCTTTTAGGAGAGGGAGAGGTTATTTATTTTCCACACTCACAGCATTAAGACCCTTATAGTCTATGAAGAGATGAAGAGACCCATCCTTTTTCTCTTTGAACAACACAGGGGAACCCATGGTTGACTTGTCCTGCTCAATGAATCCCTTCGCTAGGTTTGTATCCACATATCACTGCATCTCCTCCATTTCAAGGAGGGATATAGTGTACATTCTTGGTCGGGGGAACTTGGTCCCTGGTAACAGTTCAATGGAACAATCATTGGGACAGTGAGGAGGCAAGGTATCACATTCTTTCTCACTAAATGCCTCTGCTAGGTCCTGGTACTCACTGGGGATGAGCAGCTCATCTGATGGCCATAAGGAAGCCATGTGCGCTCACTCATTGGGTGGGCTAAAATCCCCTGTAACATCTGTTGAATCAATGGGGGGATTGGGCCCTATGGGTAACCTCGCAATTCTCATTCCTTTTCACCACCAGATAAATGGCTTCCATTTGTCCAGCCAGGCTAGTCCTAGCATCACAGTCTCAGACATCTTTGGAGCTACCAGGAAGCGAATAAACTCCCAGTGCTCACCTATTTCCAGGTGTAAGGGCTCCGTTAATTGCATGACTAAATTCCCTCCCATTCGGGAGCCATCAGCTTGCTCAAACCTCACAGGTTTGGAGAGCGGCTTAGCCCGTATACCCTGTCTCAAGGCACATGACAGGCTAATGATGCATCGGGAGCAGCCCGTATCAACTAGCACTTTCAGGTCTACTTGTGCCCCTGGCTTTGGGATTATGAGTTTAGCAGGCAATAAAAAAGGTAGGATGCATCGACTCACCATTGGGTCATTCTCCCCTTCATCGTCACTGTCAAAACCGGGTAAAATGGGGGTGGGTCCGGTAAGTGGGCCAGCGTCCTCCTGTGTGGGGGATGTAACCTGGGTAATGGGCTCCTGGATAGCCCATTTGGACTTTTCTCTCGGTGGCTGCTGTGCAGGTCTCTTCCTCGTTGTTGGTTCTAGTCTACTCTGCTGTTGTGTGTAAGGAACTGGGCAGTTTGCTGCTTGATGTCCCTGCTGTCCACACTTGATTGGTGGACCTGTAGGTTGTCTAGGTCTTTCAGAAGTAGCAGTCATTGGGGGTTTTCGGGCTGGTGGTAGCCATCTGGGTTCTGGCTATGGTGCAGCTTCATGTGGGAGAGGCTTTTTATAGCAGGCGAGCTGGACATCTAATTTCACCGCTGCCTGGTACCATTCATGCAGCTGGTCGGGAACAGCTTGGTAGATACATGCCTGAGAAAGGTGGTCATCTAACCCTTCTCTAAAAAGATGAATTATTGATTGCTCAGGCCATCTCTCTATCCAACCTGCCATCTTTCGAAACTCCCGCACGTACTCTAGGGCAGGCTGGCCAACTTACTTTATCTTATGGATTTGTTCTTCCGCTTTGAGGGCAATGGATAAGTCCTCAAATCTTTCCCTCAGCCCAAGTAGGAAAATGTGGGGGTCCTCCAATTCAGGGGACTGCTCGTTATATAAATTGTTCAACCATGGTTGAAATAGCTGCTTCTTTATCTCTTGTCCAGCAAGAACATTTGATGTTAGCAGCATTGACAGTCAGAGTGTTAGTTATCTGTAGCCCCAGGTACTTAATACTATGGACCACCTCCACAGCTTCAGCCTTGATACCTGTACAAAGTGGAGTATGACAATGCTAACTCTTTCTAAAATCAACAATGATCTCCTTTGTTTTATTAACATTCAAAGTGAGGTTATTTTTATTGGATCAGTCCACCAAAGCCTTCACCTCCCTCCCTATAAGAATCCTCATTATCAGTCCCATATAAGACCCACTCTTGCCATGTCATCCACATACTTCACAATATAATTCATAGCACACTTAACACAGCAGTTGTGGGTCATCAAGATGAACAGTAATGGACTCAAAACACAGCCCTGTGGGGAACCCGTACACAAAAAGATGGAATTGGAAACGTTTCTTCCAACTCACACAAACGGGCCTATCAATAAGGAAGTCAAGTATCTAGTTATGTAAGGAAGTATTAAAAGTTTGTTCACTAAATGCTGAGGAATGATTGCACTGAATGCCAAACTAAACCAACAAAGGGTATTTGCATGTGAGTATTCTTCTCTTCCAGGTGCACCAAACTAAGATGAAGCACACAAGAAAGTACATCATCTATACAGCGGTTCTTCCAATAAGTAAACTGTAAGGAGTAAAATGTAGGGGGAAGGCACGAAACAATATAGTCCTTTAGCAGTCTCTCAAAACACTTCGTCATAATGGAAGTGAGTGCAATTGGACGGTAATCATTAAGGCATGTAATTATAGATTTTGGGAAGACTGGTACAATGATTGCAATCTTAAAACATGATGGAACCAAGAAGAATAGAGACAGGGATATTATCAAGACTTGCAAACTTTTGACTTCCGGTGGCTCCGCGGCGACGGAGGGAGCCTTCCCGGGCTGCCCGCGGCTCAGCTGTTGTTTTTTTCGCCCGAAACAGCGCCGATCAGCTGTTCGGGCGAATCCGAAGCCCCCTCCTCGGGAGAAGAGGAGGGGGCGAGCTCCCAGGTAGGGGTAGAGTTCTCCAGGGCCGCCTGAGCTTATGGCTTGGGCGGCTGAAGGATTGAACTCCCCCGTAGCCTGGGCTGCTCCCAGCTGGCCGTCGCCTCTGCTCCTGATTCTTGGAGCAGAGCCAGCCGTCTGCGACCACCCCTGCCTGAAGGAATGACTATGATTTAAAGGAGCAGGCAGAGCGATACAAGAGGAAATGGTAAAGAGGATTACTATGTTTTACTCTCCAGCTTGATGGACTTTTTTGGATTACAAATCTGAAGTGAAAGTGCGTCATATTTGGTAAAAGATGGCGGCTAAACCACCCCCTAAAACTCTTCGGAGTGCTGGAACTTCTCCCGTGCAACAATCACTATTGCAGGCGCTGCATCCTCCTGATGTATTGACATCAAAGGACTTACAAGATGCTCTTGAAAAACATACCCAGGTAATTTTGGAATCAATTAATATTAGATTTGCACAGATGGAGGAGAAATTGGAGAAATTGGAGGAGAGAATGGAGGAGAGGATGGAACAGAAGCTCAAAGCGATGAGGGTAGACATCTTGACTTCAGTGTGTAAAGTGGCTCGGTGTGTGGAAGAATTGGAGGAAAAGCTAGAAGACTTGACTCAAAAGAATGCTATATTAGAAGCAAAAGTATTGGAGAATGAAAATAAAATGGAAAAGGAACTGTGTCTTGCTGAATATTTCCAGATGCAGTTTGCCATTAGAATTAGAGGCTTAAAGGAGAATACTAAGGAAGATTTAAAGCAGCTGGTTTCTGAGGCTTTTGAAATAGTGTTGAAACAGCCAGCATCTGAAATAAAAGGAGGCATGGACAAAGTGTTTCGTGTGAATTCATGGATTGCCAGACAGAGGAAGTTGCCTAGAGATGTGGTGGTATATTTTGCAAAAAGGGAAACTAGAGATGAAGTTATACAAGCTGCTTATGATACTAAAGTTATGATTGCTAATCAAGAAGTTTTGGTCTTAAAAGAAATTCCTCCAAAGATTCTAAGGAGAAGGAAGGATTTTACATTTCTTGTGCAAGAGCTCAAGCAACGAGATATAAGGTTCAGATGGGAGATCCCAGTGGGGTTGATGGTGACGCACGAAGGTAAAAAGTACCGTTTGGTTACTGTGATGCAAGCGCGTGATTTCTACAATAATGTTTTAAATGCAACACCATTAACACTTTTGGAAGCTGGAAAGGGATCTGGAGAAGGAGTGCATCAAGAGGCCGAAGATGGTCAGATAGAAGACAACGGTGTTGGAGGAGATCAAGATACAACCTCGTTGGATGAATCTATAAAACAGAGGGTGACGCGTGCTGCTGCAAAACGATCTAAGAAGAGAAAGTAGCAGGAATCGCAGAAGTCTTTGGAACTTTTACGATATAGTCAAGTAGTCAAGTAGGGGAGGGGGGAAAAGATTTGGGTGTAGACGCAATATATTTCTATATTTGGTGGTTTTGTGGAAAGGGTGAGCTTTTTTGGATTAAAGTTCAAGTTTTGTTTGCAATTTTTTTTTCTTTTTTGTTGTGTTTGGAATAATTATAGATGTGGTACTGGAAGAGGAACGGTCGATTACAGAAGAGTTGACTTTAAAGTTTTTTGATTTGGGATCCTTGGTTAATTTGGAAAATTATTTGTAAGAATGTTATATCATGGAATGGATAAAATGGATGGAGTTTATTTAGGATAAGTATAGGGTTGAGAAGGGTTTTTTTTTTTTTCCTTTTTTTTGTTTTTAATATATGTTTAATACTATTAAGGTTTGTTTCATTCTATATAAGCTAGAGAGTGTCCTTTTCTTATTCTAGTTTTTTTATATATATATATTTAATATTGTTAAGGTTTGTTTTATCCTATATAAGCTAGAGAGTGATGGATTTTAGAATTTATAGTTGTTAGTATATGGCTGCTTAGGTTTGCTTTTTTTTATATATATATACCTTGTATTCAGCTCTGGGAAGTAGGGGGGGGGAGGGGGGGAGGTAGGGGGGGGAGGAGGGAGGGGGGAGGAGGGGAGGTAGGGGGGGAGGAGGGAGGGGGAAGGGGGGTTTTTCAAGGGAAAATTGTATTTTAAAACTTTTCAATAAAAAAAAAAAAAAAAGACTTGCAAACTTTTGCATGTTGACTTTCTGCAAGATATTCCAAATATCAGCTGTATCAAACTTAAGCACCTGTTCATCAGAAGGAGAAAGGGATGTTGAATACATTCACTGCCTTGAATTATTTGTAAAAATAATAAAGATGGGATACAAAATGAAATTCAATGGTGAAAAAAGTAAGGTTCTACATTTAGGCAGGAAAAATCAAATGCATAGGTATAGTATAGGCGGTACCTTGCTCAATAGTAGTAACTGTGAGAGCGATGTTGGAGTCTTAGTAGACAATCACTTCAATATGAGCCAGCAGTGTGCTCCAGCTGCCAAAAAAGCCAACACAGTGCTAGGCTGCATTAACAGAGGGATAGAATCAAGATCAAGTGAAGTACTAATACCACTTTACAATGCTTTGGTAAGGCCACACCTGGAATACTGCATCCAGTTTTGGTCACCACGATGTAAAAAAGATGTTGAGACTCTAGAAAGGGTACAGAGAAGAGCAACAAAGATGATTAGGGGGCTGCAGGCTAAAACATATAGGGAACGGTTGCTGGAATTGGGTATGTGTAGTTTAATGAAGAGAAGGGTGAGGGGTGACATGATAGCAGTGTTCCAATATCTCAGAGGCTACCACAAAGAAGAGGGAGTCAAGCTATTCTCTGAAGCACCTGAAAGCAGGACAAGAAGCAACGGATGGAAACGAGTCAAGGAGAGAAGCAACCCAGAAATAAGGAGAAACTTCCTGACAGTTAGAACAATTAACCAGTGGAACAACCTGCCTCCAGAGGTGGTGAATGCTCCAACACTGGAGGTTTTTAAGAAGAGACTGGACAGCCATTTGTCTGAAATGGTATAGGGTTTCCTGCCTGAGCAGGGGGTTGAACTAGATGACCTCCAAGGTCCCTTCCAACTTATTATTATTATTATTATTATTATTATTATTATTATTATTATTATTATTATTATTATTGTTATTGTTGTTGTTGTTGTTGTTGTTGTTGTTGTTATTATTATTATTATTATTATTATTATTATTATTATTATTATTAAACAAACAAATGGCCTACTATTGTGAATTAGATCCATGCCCCTTCTGGCTGGTCAAAGCCACTCAAGAGGAGACATGTGGGTGGATCTGAGTAATGATGAATTCATTCTTGATGCAGAGGGTGTTCACCATTCCTTTTAAAGAGGTATTGATGTGCCCTCTCCTCAAGAATCCATTATTGGATCTTACTGTCCCAAACAATTTTCATCCAGTCTCCTACCTCCCATTATAATTCCTGGGAAAATTTGGAGAAGGGAAATCTCAAGAGGCTGAAGGTGGACAGAAAGAGGAGAATGGTGCTGGAGGGGATCAAAGTATAACCTCGTCGGCTGTTGTTGGAGAGCAGAGGGTGACACGTGCCGCTTTAAAACGAGCAAAACAAATAAAAGAGCAAGACCAACAGAAGTTTATGGAATTCTCAAAGCGTACTTACAGCGAAGCAGTGGGAGGAGCACGGCCCAAAGAAGATAGAGGGGCTATTAAAGATGTGCTCCAACAGCTTCGGGATGCCACGCATGGCGACTAAATTTCTAACCTGGAATGTTAATGGACTAAATTCACCACAGAAGAGAAAGAAAGTTTTTCAATATTTAAAACAATTCAAGATTGATGTTATATGTTTGCAAGAAACGCATATTAGGGTTATGGACCAAAAGTATTTATCCAACTCAAGATTGGGCACGCAATTTGTTACCTCTGCGATGAATAAGAAAAATGGAGTGGTTGTTTATGTTAAAACTACTTTATCAGCGGAACTAATTGAAGCAGATAAGCATGGTAGATATCTTATGATAGATTTGCTGCTAGAAGGCAAAAAAACGCTTTTAGTTGGACTGTATGCTCCTAATCAACAGCAAGCTGATTTTTTTAGCTTACTTCATACAAAGCTTACCCAATTGGATTACAAATCATTTATTTTTATGGGGGATTGGAATGGCGTTTTGGATGTACAGATGGATAAGGCTGGTCTTTTTAAGCGCTCTCCGAGTCATGCCAGATTGCCTAAATCTTTTTTTGAAATGAAGGATTATTTGGAACTGCGAGATATTTGGCGTGACATTCACCTGCATGAAAAGGATTATACTTTTTTTTCTGATAGACATCAATCTTTTTCCAGAATTGATTTTATTCTGCTGACCAATGACTTTTTTTCTAGGATTAAGAAGGTAAAGATCTGTGCAAGAGCTATTTCTGACCATAGCCCAGTTTGGTTAGAGATCAATAAGGACAATAGAGATAGGCACTCGTGGCGCGTAAACGAGAACTTGTTTAGAAATCAGAGAAATGTGGAAGAATGTAAACAGCGGATGAAGGATTTTTTTGAAATTAATATGAATAAGGATACTTCTATGGACATGGTTTGGGATGCTAGCAAGGCCTATATGAGAGGGGTGTTGATATATATGAATAATAAACACAGACGTACTTTGGAAGCCAGAAGGAAAGAATTGGAGAATGAAATTAGGGAAAAAGAAAAGGCCTTGATTTTGAACCCATTGGATGTGAAGAGTAAGGAGGTTATTAAGCTATTAAGAGGACAATTTGATAAATTAATGGCTGACCAAGTGGCAACCAATTTGCGGTTTGCTAGGCATAATACTTTTTGCAATGCTAACAAGCCAGGTAGATGGCTAGCTTATAGACTAAGGAAAAAGCAAAGGGCTTCTAATATAGATAAAATTGAACATAAGGGAAAGGTTGTGTTTCAACAGGATCTTATTAAGGAGGCCTTTCTGGACTTTTATTCTAAATTATATGCTAAGGAGAAGATTAATGAAAAAGATATTGATGTATATTTGGAGAATGCTAGCATCCCGGTTCTTACGCAGGCACAAAAAGAGGAGATTAACCAATTGATAACAGAAGAAGAAATTTTTACAGCAATTAAGGAATTGAAGTTGGATAAAGCACCAGGTATGGATGGTTTGACTGCGGTTTACTACAAAAATTTACAAATGGAGTTGATAAAGCCGTTAAAGGAGCTGTTTCAGATAATTCAGAGAGGGGGAAAGGTGCCTCCGTCTTGGAGAACTGCTTTTATCTCTTTGATACCGAAGGAAGATCAAGATGCTACTCAAGTTAAAAATTATAGACCGATATCACTTTTAAATACAGATTATAAGATATTTGCTAAGGTGTTGGCTAATAGACTGATGAGGGTTCTGCAACAGGTGATTCATGGGGATCAAACTGGCTTTATTAGTGGTAGGCAAATGAAAAATAATGTGAGGCATATAGTTGATGTGTTAGAGTTTTTGGAAAGGAACAACCAGATCCCTGCGGCGCTAATTTTTTTAGATGCTGAAAAAGCTTTTGATCAATTGAATTGGCAATTTTTGATGAAAGTTCTAGATAAAATGAATTTTGGGGATAAATTTTTGCAACCAATTAGAGCATTATATCAAAAACAAACTGCCCGAATAATAGTTAACAATAGCTTGACTGAAGCTTGTAATATTGAGAAGGGCACAAGGCAAGGGTGTCCGTTATCGCCTTTGTTATTTGTGTTAACATTGGAGATATTATTGGTAAAAATACGGAATTCGGAAAGAATTAAGGGTATACAAATTAGAGATCAGGATTATAGATTGAGAGCGTTCGCAGATGATCTGGTTGTTACGGTGAACCAGCTGGAAAACTCTGTTGTGGACCTGATGGAGATAATAATACAATATGGGAAGGTTTCTGGATTTAAAGTTAATGTACAAAAAACTAAAATTCTGGCCAAAAACATGACAGTATCGCAAAGGGCTCTTTTAGAAGGATTAACTGGATTTGAGATTGTCAAGAGGGTCAAATACTTGGGGGTGTTTTTGTCACCCTCTAATACAAAGTTATATAAAAATAATTATGAAAGATTATGGGGAAAAGTTCAAAAAGAAATGGAGAGCTGGGAGAAATTGCAATTGTCTTTGTTGGGGCGAATCGCAGCAGTGAAAATGAATGTCCTGCCTAAATTTTTATTTTTATTTCAAATGATACCGGTTCTTAAGAAAGATTCTAATCTGGAGGAATGGCAGCGAGGTATCAATAAATTTGTCTGGGCAGGGAAAAGGCCACGAGTTAAACTTAAGATCATGCAGGATACTCGTGAAAGAGGTGGCCTTAAAATGCCCAATCTCAAATTATATTATGAAGCTGCTGCATTAGCAGGAATAAGTGATTGGATTAATCTGACACAAGAGAGATTATTAAATCTTGAGGGCCACGACTTGTTATTTGGCTGGCATGCATATTTGTTGTATGACAAGAAGGTAGATAATGTGTTCAAAGTGCATATTTTAAGACAGGCATTGTTGAGAGTCTGGAAGAAGTATAGACATAAGCTAGATTGTAAGATACCATTGTGGGCAATTCCAAAACACGCAATAGAAAATATAAATGTTGGTTTTAAACATGATGTGATTACGTATAAGGAGATTTTAAGTCTGGAAAGAAATGTCTGGTGTCTGAAACCGTACGATCTCTTGCGAGATGAGAAGATTATTCAAACTTGGTTTCAATATATTCAGCTACGGGCCAGGTGGAAAGAAGATCTGAAAATTGGTTTTACAATGACTGATGAAAATCTGATAAAGCAAATTAGAAATCAGGGTCCTGCACATATCAAACGGATATATCTTGCATTGATAGAAATTGATTCAGAAACAGAACTTGTTAAAGACTGCATGATAAAATGGGCCCAAAATATCCAAGAAGTTATTACAATGGACACGTGGGAAAAGATTTGGGTGAGGAACGTAAAATTTACACAAGCTCAAAATTTAAGAGAGAACTTTTATAAAATGTTTTATAGATGGCATTTAGATCCTAAAAAGCTTGCAAGTATGTATCCGAACTATCAGCCCAAATGCTGGAGGTGTGGTGACGAAGATGCAACATATTTTCACATATGGTGGACTTGCAAAAAGGTTAAGGCCTTTTGGATTAAAATTTGGTGGATTATGCAGAAGATCTTCAAGCAAAAGATAAAGTTTTGTCCACAATTCTTTCTGTTGGGTATAATTACAGAAGCTACTGTTGTGGACACTAAGTTGATGTTGAATTTAATTACGGCAGCAAGACTCTTAATAGGTCAGTATTGGAAGAAGGAGGAACTGCCGACTATAGAAGAATGGACTTTAAAGGTTTCAGACCTGGCAGAGATGGCAAAGATATCGGCTTATTTGAAAGATCACTCGCAAGAACGTTACATAATGGAGTGGAGAAAATGGATTGAGTATATCCAGAACAAATATGGGACTAAAATGTTTCATGTAGCATTTGAATAAGTCTTCCTTTCTTTTCTTTTTCTTTTTTTCTATATATTTAATAGTAATAGTGTTTGTAGTTATCCTATATGAGCTAGAGAGTGATAGATTTTAGAGTTTGTGGTTGTTAGCATTTGGGTGTTTATGATTGTTTTTTTTTGTTTGTATACCCTGTACTTAGCTCTGGGAAGTCGGGGGGGGGGAAGGGGGGAGGGCTAGGGAGGGATGGGTATGGGAGGGGGAGGGGGGATTGTTAAAGATAAAATGTATGTTAAAACTTTTCAATAAAAAAAAATATATAATTCCTGGGAAACATATTATCTGGAGCCCTTTCAATTGGGTTTTGGACTACAGTAGATATGGGACATAAACAACAATGGTTGCATTTTTTAGGATCTCTGGAGGGGCAGGATGAAGGTTGTATATACATCCTTGCTCTTTTTGACCTCTTGTGGCTTCCAGTACTATTGATTATGGTATTCTTTTGGGCGGATTTGGGGAGTTTAGGGTGGGAGTGAAATTTATTTCTCTGAGGCAAGACCCAATCATTGACAGGAAGTGAGAGGTCTAGTTCATGGCCCCTTTTTTAAAGGGGCCATCTATTTGAAATCACTAGTTGAGATAATCCAGCACCATGGGATCAGGTATAAGTATGTTGATGACATCCTGGGTGAATTATGTGATACTGTGGATGTCCTTTCACAATGCTTAGAGACTATGGAGGGATAGGGATAAGGAACAACAGGCATCAGCTTTTTTTGGGGGGCTCATCTATATTTGGGGGTTGATCATCTTTGTCCTTGGAAGGGGTTGCACTGCCCCAGGCAGATCCTGTGCATAATCTGAGGGTCCTCTTGAACTCATGAGTCTATTTAGAAGAGCAGTTGGCAGTCATGATTAGGAGGGCCTTTGTTATGTTTGCCAGTTATGTCCCTTTTTAGATTTGGAGGGCCTTCTCTTGGTTATTCCTGCCCTGGTCATCTCCCATTAGACTATTGCAATTTGCTATAGATGGGGCTACCCTTGAAGAATAACCAGAAGCTTCAGCTGATGGAGAATGTGGGTGCACAAGCAATTTTGGGTGCAAATTGGACCATATAATATCTTTGCTGAGTGAGCTACATTGGCTTATGATTTTTAAATCCCTATGTGGCATGGGGCAAGGTTACCTAAGGAACTGTTTTAACACCAACACATTGGCCCATTCCTCCCATCAGACAGGGAATGTATATTACATATCCTGTCAGTTATAGAATTAAAGGTAAAGGTTCCCCCGCACATGCGTGCTAGTCGTTTCCAACTCTAGGGGCCGGTGCTCATCTCCGTTTCAAAGCCGAAGAGCCAGCGTTTGTCCGAGGACGTCTCCGTGGTCATGTGGCCGGCATGACTAGACACCAAAGGCGCACAGAACGCTGTTACCTTCCCACCGTAGTGGTCCCTATTTTTCTACTTGCATTTTTACATGCTTTCGAACTGCTAGGTTGGCAGAAGCTGGGACGAGTAACAGGCGCTCACTCTGTTACGCGGCACTCGGGATTCGACCCGCCAAACTGCCGACCTTCCGATCGACAAGCTCAGCGTCCTAACCCACTGAGCCACCGCGTCCCTTGTGTTATAGAATTGGTGAGTAGTTAATTCTCTAAAAAGAACCTAGACTTGTGGAATAGTGTAGTGTTTTTCAACCTTAGCAACTTTAGAAATATGGACTTCAGCTCCCAGAATTCCAATCTAGCATGCTGACTGAGAAATTCTGGGAGTTGAAGTGCACACATTTTAAATTTGTTGAGGTTGGAATAGTGCCCCTTTGTTTCTTCAAAACCCCATTCTCCCTGTAGTCCTCATAATAATACCTTAATGGCCTCATTGACCTAACTAGACACATGATGTGTGATATCCATTTAAATACCTGGCTCTAAATTCAACCCAGTGTATATACATAAGTGCATAGCCCATCTTTTCCTCAAGTACTACCATTAAACCAGGTTGTGCTTCAGTGTAATGTGTCCTGGTCTCCAGATCAAACATACCCCTGAAAAGTTTTACCACATAAATAATATCAAAGTTTTTAAAGTAGTAGAATCCAAATGGGATTTGTAAAAAGCTCCTAAAGGAACACTGTAAAGTTAGTAAATACTTTAAAATAACAATAAACCTATTCCTGTTCCTATACTTCCTATACACTCCTATACTGAGTGCCTTTCATCATCTCAAACTTTGTTGGAGAGCCAAATGTTCTCAACACCCAGAGCAATAGGAGAATAATAATAATATTTTGTAGTACTGTTATTAAAATATTATAATTTATTAAATTTGTTGTATATTATCAGGACCACATGGAAGTAACCGACAGGATTCACAGCAACAGTCTTTATTGCAGGTAGGCAGGAACAAAGGGACAATGGAGCCTCCGGAGCCCCCTTAAATACCTAGCCAGGTACATTCCCCAAACCAATCCCCACATCTGGAATTCCCGCCGAATGCTGGCCAGTCAATCCGAGCCTTGACTGGCGCCACCTGTTGGTCCTAGTGGCTTGCTGTTATTGACAGTCCCCAGCATACACAACACCCCTTCCCCCATAATAAGAACAATATACACTCTACAACTCTACAATGGTAATTCCAGCTTCTATACTGTGTCGACATTCAGGGCCTCACATAATCCTCAAGATATATTGGTGACTTATGGGTCCTCACAGAACGTCTCACTGGTTGATCATCTGCCTGGGCGACCAACTCCTGGGATGGCAGTTGGCCTTGAAACTCCTTTCCTGCACGGTCATCGTTGGCCTGGCTAAACTGCTGGGTGGTCCAGTTCATAGTCCCTGGTTGTTGTTCTGTGCTGGCGTCTGAGAGTACTACCTGTCTCTCTTGACCGACCGTGGTAGCAACAGCAGAGCCCGTGGGTGGTGTTTGAAGGGCCTGATCACATTGCTGTTTCTCAGGGGCCCTCTTCCTCAATTGGTCAATGTGCCTTCTGACCTGCTGGCCCCCTTCCCCTTCCACAATGTATGATACGGGCCCAGTTTTGTCAACTACCACCCCCTGAACCCACAAGTCTCCAGTCCCATAGTTCCTGGCCCAAACCGGCTCTCCCAAATTAATTTCCTTCGTGGGGGTGGGTTGACCCACCTCTGTGGCCACTCTATCTGGGTGCAATCTGTCCAATTTTGTGATGAGCCGCCTGCCCCAATGAAACTCCACTGGACTCTTGCCAGTGGTCGTGCAGGGTGTAGTGTGTTGTGCCAGTAAGAATTGTGCCAACCTTTGGTGCCAGTCCCCACAGATGATGCATCTCAATGTTTCTTTGGTCGTCCTTACGTTTCATTCTGCAAGGCCATTGGTAGCTGGGTGGAAAGGAGTGGACGTGGTGTGCCTAATCAAGTTGGCCTTGGTGAAAGCCTGAAAATCAGCAGATGTGAATTGTGGGTCATTATCAGAGACTATGACATCAGGTAGACCATGTGTGGCGAAGAGCCCCCTCAGCATCTGCACAGTTTTTGCTGTGGTCATGCTTGTAACAGGGACTACCTCTAACCATTTTGAATAACTGTCTACCACCACTAGGAAAAGTTGCCCCTGAAATGGTCCCATATAATCCAAATGAATTCTCGACCATGGGGTGTGTGTCACCTCCCACTTGTGCACTGGAGCATGTGGTTGTTCGGGCCTAGACTTTTGACATCAGTAGCAACTTGCTACTTGTTCTTCTATTGCTTTATCCAGGCCGGGCCACCACACGTAACTCCGTGCTAAAGCCTTCATCCTCACAACCCCCGGGTGTCCTTCGTGCAGAGCCTGCAAGATCTTATTCCTAAACTTCTCAGGAATCACAACCCGGCTACCCAACAACAGACACCCTTTGTGCAAAGACAACTCATGTCTCCTTGTGAAATATGCCTGGAACTCTGTGCCAGGACTCCTATCTTACCAACCCAAAACTACCCATGCCAATATTCTGCTCAATATTTTGTCTGCTGATGTGCCATCAGCAACGTCTCTGGCTTGTAGAGGGCATTCAGGGAGTTCTTTTATGGATAAGATTTGGCCTGCCGGTGCTGGATCTGGTTCAGCCACCACAAGGGGTAATCTACTTAATCCATCAGCATGGCCCATCTCTTTACCTGGTTTGTATACCAATTTGCACGTATATGCAGAAAGAAATATGGACCACCTTAGCATTCTGGGTGACAGTATTTGTGGTGTTTGTTTATCAGTTGTGAAAAGCCCCAGCAGGGGCTTATGGTCAGTGAAAATGGTGAATTCTCTACCATACAGGTAGTCATGGAACTTCTTCACCCCAGAGACTATTGCCAATGCCTCTTTGTCAATCTGAGCGTAATTTCTTTCTGCTCTTGACAACGTTCTAGAGTACTAAGCAATTGGCCTCTGTTCACCATTCTCTTCCAAATGACTTAGCACAGCGCCCACCCCGTAAGGAGATGCATCACAGGCTATGCATAGGGTCTTGCTCTCAATGAAATGTGTGATTGTTGAACTGCTGGACAGTAATTGTTTGAGGGTTTTAAAACTCTTATCATGGACTGTGGACCAATGCCATGGAGTTTTATTGTCCAACAACCTATATAAAGGCTCAGCAATTGCTGCCTTATGAGGCAAGAATGCATGATAAAAATTCAGCAGCCCCCAAAAGGCTTGCAGCTCTGCTTTGTTCTTAGGGGTAGGAGCCATTTTAATGGCTTTTACCTTAGAGTCTGTGGGGTAAATATCTTGTGCATCAATCCTAAACCCTAAGAACTCTGTGGAAGCCACTCCAATACTGCACTTTTCTATCTTCAATTTAAGCCCAGCAGAACGGAATCTACTTAACAACTCCTGCAGCCTGTCAGCTAACTCCTCTTCTGACTCCCCTGCAATTAGGACGTCATCAAAATAAGGGCATACCCCAGGAATACCCTTCAGTGTCCATTCCATCACTTCCAGGAAAATTCCTGGGGCGACAGAAACGCCAAATTGTAGGTGATTCAATCTGAAAGCCCCCTTGTGAGTGACTATCATTTGAGCATCTGCCGTTTCCTGGGTAACCGGCAGCTGTTGGTAAGCTTGTGCTAAATCCAATTTAGCAAACACTGCACCAGACTGAATAGCAGAGAGAACGTGCTTAACTGACGGAACCGGGTATGCATGTGGGTTTAATGCTCGATTGACAGTAGACTTATAATCTCCACAAATTCTAACCTCACCGTTCACCTTAAGCAGAGTTACAATGGGAGTTTCCAATTCTCCCCCTTCCACTGGTTCCAGAACTCCCTGTTCCACTAATTTTTCCAATTCACTCTCAATCTTATGCTTGAGAGCGAATGGAACTCTTCTAGCCTTAATCCGCACCGGCAGTACATCGGGCTTAAACTTAAACTTAATAGGGGGTCCTGTATACTTGCCCAGCTTGTCATCGAAGATGTCTACAAACTTCTTGCAGACGGCTTTGAGGCTTGTGATCTGTGTGTTGTTAACTCCTCCCAACCAAATGCCCAGAGCATCAAACCAATCCAGTCCCACTAAACTAGTTCTCCTGCCTTCAGTAACCAGTACATCTAATGGTCCCCTGAAGTGTTTGTATTCCACTAATAAGGTAGCCTTCCCCTTCATTTTAATTGGGGCCCATTGAAAATCTGTTACACGTATGGGTGTGGGCCCACTTTACCATACAATCTTTAACTAATTCCGTTTCTGAATCCAATTCTATTAAAGCATTATAAATTCTCTTTATATGCGCTCAATTTTGAACTTTAATCTGTTTTACCAAATTTTCATCCATTAATGTAATACCAACCTTCTGATCTAACTTCCACCTAACTTGCAATTGAGTATACTGGAACCAAGACTGTACAATATTTTCTTGTTTTAACTCAACTAACGACTTTAATTGCCAATCATTCCCTACCAATCTAAGTAATTCCTTATAAGAAATCGTATCCAAATTCACACCCATAGATACACCCTCTATTGCGTGTCCAGAAATCCCCCAAATTGGTATTTTATAATTCAACTTATAGTAATACTTTTTCCAAACACACAATAAAGCACTTCTTAAAATATGAGATTTAAATGCCTTGTCAACTTTTTTGTTATATATTAAATATGCATGCCACCCATATAATAGGTCCCATCCCTCAAGATAAAGTATTCTTTTATTTGTTAAATTAAGCCAATCACTGACCAGTGTTAAAACCACCACTTCATAGTATAGTTTCAAATTAGGCACCTTAAGTCCTCCTCTTTCCCGTGCGTCTTGTAAAATCTTAAGTTTAACTCTTGGTTTTTTCCCCGCCCAGATAAATTTATTAATACCCTTCTGCCATTCATCCAAATTAGCATCTATTTTCAAAATAGGTATCATTTGAAACAAAAAGAGAAACTTTGGTAAAACATTCATTTTAACAGCTGCAATTTTCCCCAGCAAAGATAATTGTAATTTTTTCCAATTGTTTAAATCCTTTTGTACTTTTAACCATAACATCTCATAATTATTCTTATATAATTTTGCATTAGAGGCTGTAATATATACTCCCAAATACTTAACCTTTTTCACTATTTCATAACCTGTCAATTTTACTAACATTTCCTTTTCATTCATGGTCATATTTTTAGATAATATTTTGGTCTTATTATTATTTACCTTAAAACCAGAAACTTTCCCATATTGAATTACAATTTCCATCAAGTCTATAACCGATTGAATTGGTTGAGATAGTGTAACAACCAAGTCATCCGCAAATGCCCTTAGCCTACAATCATTCTGCTTTATCTTTATTCCCTTTATTTTGGTTGATTCGCGAATTTTAATCAATAAAATCTCCAATGTTAAAACAAACAACAATGGTGATAGGGGACATCCCTGTCTTGTACCTTTTTCAATTTTAAATGCATCTGTTAGTCCCCCATTAATTATAATTTGTGCCGATTGTTGTTGATATATAGCCTTAATAGATTGCAGAAATTTATCCCCAAAATTCATCTTATCCACAACTTTCAATAAAAATTGCCAATTCAAGTGATCAAATGCTTTTTCAGCATCTAAGAATATCAATGCCGCAGAGACTTGGTTGTTCTTATCCAAATATTCTATTAAATTTACAATTTGTAGTACATTATATTTCATATATCTTCCATTTATAAATCCAGACTGATCACTATAAACAATTTGTTTCAAGACATGCATTAATCTATTTGCCAATATCTTTGCAAAAATCTTATAATCTGTATTTAAAAGCGATATAGGTCTGTAATTCTTAGGCTGGGTAAGGTCTTGATCCTCCTTTGGAATTAGTTATATAAAAGCCCTTCTCCAGGATGGAGGCACTTCCCCTCCAGCCTGGATATTATTAAATAATTCCTTTAAAGGTTCTACCATCTCTTCAAGTAAAATTTTATAATAAACTGCTGATAAACCATCTGTACCAGGAGCCTTACCCACTTTTAACTGTTTAATTGCTGAAATAATTTCCTCAGAAGTAATTAAACGATTCATCCCTTCCCGTTGTTCATGTGAAAGCGTAGGAATATGCACTTCCTGTAAATACTTATCTATATCTAAAGCTTGTATATTCTCACTAGCATATAACTTTGCATAAAAATCTAAAAAACCCTTTTTAATCAAATTTTGTTGATATATTTCTTTACCCTTGTATTCTATTTTGTCTATGATACGTAACTTCTGTTTTTTCCTTAATTGAAAAGCTAGCCACCTACCAGGCTTATTTGCATTATAAAAAGTATTATGTTTCACATATCTCAAGTTAGTTGCAACCTGATCCGCCATCAACATATTAAATTGCTCTTTCAACAAATTTATTGAAATCCTCAGTCTCTTGTCTGATGGATTCAAAATAAAAGCTTTCTCCTTCAATTTAATCTCTTCTTCCAATTCTTTATGTTTCTGCATCTGCTTATACCTATGACCATTATTCATATGAATCAAACCCCCCCTCATATAAGCTTTACTAGCATCCCACTCCATTTCAATCGGTGTACCTTTATGCATATTCAAAACAAAAAATTCTTTCAAATAATCTCTACATTTCTCTGAGAGCACATCATATCTGAATAAGTTTTCATTCAATCTCCAAGATCTTCTGATCCCGTCTTCCCTAAACAACTCCATCCATACAGAACTATTATCTGACAATGTCCTAGGAAAAATCTTGACATTCTTCACCCTGGAAATAAGATCACCAGTAATTAAAAAAAAATCAATTCTAGAAAACGATTGATGCTTGTCCGAGAAAAAAGTAAAATCTCTGTCCTCCAAATTTCGCTCCCGCCAAGAATCTCTTAATTCCAAGTCATCTTTCAAATCAAAAAAAGCTTTAGGCAATCTAGAATGGTTAGGAGAATTTTTCAAAAATCCCTTCTTGTCCTTGCATGAATCCAAAAGACCGTTCCAATCACCCTTCAAAATAACAGATTTGTAATCCAAATGAGTTAGTTTGTCATGTAAAAACTTATAAAACTTTCCTTGCTGTTGATTAGGAGCATATAATCCATTTATTATTTTTTATTTTAATCCCATTTATATCCCGCCCTTCTCCGAAGACTCAGGGCGGCTTACAATTTAAGCACAAACCAATGTGCTTAGCAATAGCCTTCATTCTATGTATATGCCTGCTTATTAGGGCTTTCGCCCCCCCCCAAGTGGCATTATTACAAAGTCAGCTTATTGCCCCCAACAATCTGGGTCCTCATTTTACCCTGCAATTCTCTTAATGTTATTTTCATGGGGCATCTTTATTCCTTCAGTTTTCACTATTTTTCCTTGTATGAGAGTAAGTGTGGCACATTTGTCCAAGCCAAACTCCATTGCAATATATTGGCCATATATACGGACAGTGTTCAGCAGTGATTCTATTTCAGATGATGTTTTTCCATATAGCTTCAGATCATCCATGTAAAGGAGGTGGAATAGTCTGGCAGATGTTTTTGATGTTTGATAGCCATGTCCTGAGTTATTCAGTATTGTTGACAGATGAAACAGTGCACTAACAAATAGTAGTGTTGATAATGAATCTCCTAGAAATATTCCTCTCTTGATATTAACCTCTCCCAGTCTTTCACCATTGACCTGAAACTGTGTCTTCCATTGTGCCATCGTTCTTTGCACAAATTTTCTGATGTTTTTACTGATTCCTGTTATTTCTAGGCATTTGATTATCCAGTCATGTGGCAGAGAGTCAAATGCCTTTTTGTAGTCAATCCATGCCACATTCAGGTTGGTCTTCCTTTTCTTGCAGTTTTCCAAGATTATTTTGTCTATTAGGAGTTGATTTTTTGTTCCTCTGCTATTGGGGCGGTTTCCTTTCTGCTCAGGTGGAAAGAGATTATTTTCAACTAGATGCTGTTGTACTGCATCAGCTACCACACCAGTTAGCAATTTGAAAGTTGTTGGTAATTGGCCTGTAGTTGCCTGGTGTTGCCGGATTTGCTGGATTTTTCATTATTAGGTAGGTTTTCCCAGTTGTTAGCCACTTTTCAGTTTCTCCTCCTTGTAGTATATTGTTGAACTGCTTGGCAATGAGTGGGTATATAACCCATGCAGTTCATCTTCACTTGGTGCTAACCAATTTTTGATCTTTCTTGCTCTTTTTTCTACCATTTTTGTTGTTATTACTAGTTCTTTCATTTCAACTTCTGTTTTATTTGCATCCACCTCTTTTAACCAAACCGCATCCTTGTTGTGTTTCTTTGGGTTATCCCATATCTGCTTCTAGAACTGCACTGTTTCTTCCTTGTCAGGTACTGACTGATTCATTGCAGTTTCTCCATTGATGGATTGGTAGAAATGTTTCTGATTGGATTGAAATTGGATGTTCTGCCTATAATTTGCAATTCGAGCTTCGTATCTACTGATTTTCCTGGCTATAGCTGTTATTTGCTGCTTTATTATTTCCAGTGCTTCTTTGATCTTCCTTGTTTCTAAGTGGTATTTCTTGATTAGGTATTCTTTGGTCTTCTTGTTCTTCAGCTTCTTTTCTCTCATCTGTTTTTGCTTGCTTGCATGTGATCTTAACTTGCTGATCTTATTTTCTAGTTGTTGTTGTTGTTGTTGTTGTTAGCTGCGAAGTCGTGTCTGACCCATCGCGACCCTATGGACAACATTCCTCCAGGCCTTCCTGTCCTCTACCATCTTCTGGAGTCCATTTAAGCTCACGCCTACTGCTTCAGTGACTCCATCCAGCCACCTCATTCTCTGTCATCCCCTTCTTCTATTGCCCTTGATCTTTCCCAGCATTAGGCTCTTCTCCAGTGAGTCCTTCCTTCTCATTAGGTGGCCAAAGTATTTTCTAGTATAACCTTCTATTTTTGTGGTGCACTGTTTGTTTTTCTTCTTTGTTCATTTTGCATCCCAGGTATTCAGTTATAACTGCAGCTGTGCTGTACATTAATAGGTTTGTTTCTTGCAGTGAATTGGTGCTTATACTTGATATTACAGTATTTGCATCTTTTAATGCTTGTGCTAGCTGTTTTTTTGGAACAAGCTTCAATGCAGGCAGCCTATTGTTTTTGTGCTGTTCTAGATGCTCAGTTATTCTTTGTTTCAACTCTTTCATTTCTTTAGTTAGAGGGCTTTGTTTTTCCTGAGGAAGAGGTGCCTGGTTTCCAAATGAGAACAGCTGTATATCTCTGCTCAATTCCTTCATTTCCAACTCCCCCTGGCTTGCGTCTACATTCTGAATTACTTCTGGCAAGGCTTTGATTTCTTTGCCCTGGGTAAACCTTTGCTGTTTGTCCAATTCTGTTTTTGTGAATACTTTATTTTGTATTATAAATTGGCGTTGATCTGCTAGTCTCTGTTATTTCTGATTCTGGATGTTGTTTTTTGCAGAACTGGTGCATTTGTTTTAGATATCCTCTTTTAGTTGGACTTGATCTGTAATAACAGATCATTATTTCTTTGTTTTCAATCACTGTTTATTTGCGATGGGTAAACACCTTTTCTTCCAGTAGTTCTGAGCCCTGGTTGCTCAGCCAGCAGTCCTAAGTCCTGTAACCCATTTTTCGCCAGATATCCAGGAACTCCAACATCTAGTGTGGCAGCCCCCTCAAGTGTTTTGGTCAAGAGGCTTCTGCTGCCACTCTATCTGGATGCAGCCTGTCCAGTTTTGTGATCAAGTGCCTCCCCCGTCGTAATTTTGCAGGGCACTTCCCAGTGGCAGTGAAGGGCGTGGAATGCTGGCAAAGTAAAAAATCTGTCAGTCTGTGATGCCAGTCTCCAGTTACTATGCGTTTAAGTGACTCCTTTGTGGTCCTTACCATACGTTCAGCTTGACCATTACTGGGCGGATGAAAGGGGGCAGACGTTGCATGTCTGATGAGGTTTGTCCTTAGAAAAGCCTGAAATCCAGCAGCAGTGAATTGAGCCCCATTGTCTGAAACTAAGACATCTGGCAGCCCATGTGTGGCAAAGAGTTTTCTCAGCACCAGATGGTCCTAGCAGTAGTCATGTTTGCAACCGGGATTACTTCAAGCCATTTAGAATGGCTGTCTACCACTATGAGGAAGAGCTGTCCCTGAAAGGGCCCAGTGAAGTCTATGTGAATTCTAGACCAGGGAGTGTGCGTTTCCTCCCACCTGTGGACTGGAGAATGTGGCATTTCAGGCCTTGATTGCTGGCATGTAAAACAACCATGCACCTGTGCCTCGATGGCCTTGTCTAGGCCTGGCCACCATAGGTAGCTTCTTGCTAAAGCTTTCATACGATGGCCTTCATGTAGTGACTGTAAAACTCTATCTCTCAGTGAAGTGGAAACTATGACCCTGTTTCCCCATAGGATACAACCCTTGTGAGCTGATAGCTCACAAAATAACTCTGGAATTCAGAGCCTGGGCTTTTAGCTAACCACCCTGTGTGCACCCATGAAAGCACTCTACTGTTTTATCAGTAGCTGTTTCTGCAGCTATGTCCCCTGCGTGGAGGGGAAATTCTGGCATATCCTGAATGGACAGGATTCTGGCTGCTGGGGCTGGATCTGGTTCAATTAGTGGCAGTGGGAGTCTGCTCAGGCCATCAGTATGGCCCATTTCTTTCCCAAGTTTGTGAACCAGTTTAAACGTGTAGGCTGATAGAAAAATAGACCATCTCAACATTCTTGGGGAAAGTATGTGGAGTGTTTGTTTGTCTGTTGTAAAGAGGTCCAGTAGTGGTTTGTGGTCTGTGAAGACCGTGAAGTCCCTGCTATATAAATAGTCATGGATTTTTTAAATTCCAGCTACAATGGCTAAGGCCTCTTTGTCAATTTGAGTGTAGTTACGCTCAGCAAAGAACAGTGTCCTTGAATAAAATGCAATAGGAACTTGTGTTCCATTCTTCTCTAAATGACTCAAGATTGCCCCCACCCCATAAGGGGATGCATCACATGCTAAACAGAGTAAATGCAGTATTGGGGTTTCTTCAACCGAATTTTGGGATTTTGGATTGATGCTAACGGCATTCACCCAGCTGAGTCCAAGGTGAAGGCCATTCAAATGGCACCTAGCCCTAAATCAAAAGGAGAGCTACAAGCATTCTTGGGCCTCCTCAACTTCTAGCATGCATTTCTGCCTAACAAGGCTGCATTGGCAGAGCCACTTCACAGGCTCTTAGATAAAAAAGCTTCATGGAAATGGATCAGCACTCACGAGAAAAGCTTCCAAGACCTAAAAGCACTTTTGTCGGTTAAATCTACTGTCACTCTCTTGTTGCTTGCTGCTGCGGTGCTGAGTGTCGGGTTGTTTGTGCAGCTTGTCGACTTCAGCATCTTCTTCATCTAATTCTTCAGTGCATTCGGCATCCTTGTAGTAGACGGTTTCTTCATGCTGCATTGTTTTGGCGGGCCGGATTGTTCGGACGGCTGCCCCGGCGGCTTCATCTGCCATGACTTTGTCCTGGGCTTCAGTGAATGACAGGATAGCTCTAGCAAAATGTTTTTGCTGCAGCTCTCGATTTTGTAGGCCGCAGATGAGCCAGTCTCAAAGTCGCTCTTCGACATCAGAAAATTTACACAGGCATGCAGCCTGCCTCAAGGCCGCAATGTACTCCAACGCGGTCTCACTGGGCTGCTGTATTCATTGTTTGAAGGTGTAGCGCCAGGCAATCACTGACATCTTTGGTTGGAAATGTTCTCCAAGCTTCTTCTTTAGATCAGCATAGGAGACTGATTCCAGAGGCGTTGGCATGAACAGGTTTTCAGCCAGATCGAATGTTGCTGGGCCGCACACACAGAGCAGCGTGGCAGCCTTCAGTCCATCTACTGCAACCTGGTTCACCTGGAGGTAGTTTTCGACCTGGGACAGGTACGATGGCCATTCGTCTGGTTGCTTGATGTCAAACTCTCGCAGCCTGCTAACCTTGGGCATTCTTCTGGTCTTTGCGGCTGGTTCCTGCGGCTTCTGATCCTGCTTTTCTGATGCTCAGGGACTGATCCACTGAGCGCATTGTCACTAGCGTATCTGGCTACCCAACCGTAGGGGGGGGGAAATGCCTTTTTCCTCCAGGCATGCACTGCCTCTCCCCTAGTGACTTTCAGGTCCTTCAGAGAAGCAGGATCCCACCCTCGTCGCCAGTGTTGTGTAGTGAATTCGTTGTTCAGGAATGAAGACGAGGCAAGTGAGTTCAGCAGTGGTCATGTTTATTTGCTTGCAGGATCTGAACTGAGGAACTGAGCTGCAGCCTGCAGCAATTTATATCCTGGCCCCTAGGTGGCAGCCAATAGGTTTAAAGCAACCCATTGCCACCTAGGGGTAGCCAATAGCAGCATTGGAGATGGGGGGTCTCAGTTGCTGGGAGCTGTTAGCTAGCTCCAGCTTACCACGTGGTGTTACAATTAAGCCCAATACAAAACACTGAGGAAGAGGTGCCTGGTTTCCAAATGAGAACAGTTGTATATCTCTGCTGGATTCCTTCATTGCCAACTCCCCCTGGCTTGCCTCTACATTCTGAATTACTTCTGGCAAGGCTTTGATTTCTTTGCCCTGGGTAAACCTTTGCAGTTCGTCCAATTCTGTTTATGTGAATACTTTATTTTGTATTATAAATTGGCGTTGATCTGCTATTCTCTGTTATTTCTGATTCTGGATGTTATTCTTTCCAGAACTGGTGCATTCGTTTTAGATATCCTCTTCTTGTTGGACTTGATCTGTAATAACAGATAATTATGTCTTTGTTTTCAATCACTGCATATTTGCAATGGGTAAACACCTTTTCTTCCAGTAGTTCTGAGCCCTGGTTGCTCAGCCAACAGTCCTAAGTCCTGTAACCCATTTTTCACCAGATATCCAGGAACTCCAACATCTAGCACGGACCTTGTTAACTTGGCCGACATCTGAGCCGGTATGGCATTCTGAAATTTACATCTCACCATATTTTTTATGGGAGAGACACTCTTTGACTCCTCTGATGAGAACTGTCCAGTATGGTTGAACCTCTGGCATAGCTCTCATCTTCCTCAGAGTACACAAGCCCCACAACCACATCAAGGTAGTGCCTCACTGGGGGATGATGATGATGATGATGATGATGATGATGATGATGATGATGATGATGATTTTCATTTACTCTTTACTTGTTGGCTCTCCAAAGGATGTGCTGTATTCCTGGTCATGCTCCACCAGAGCTTTGATACCAGGGAACATCTTGCCTTGTTCAGCAGAACTTACTTTTGAGAAGATAAGCAGAGGATTCTATCTAGAAATCAAAGTGTATTTAGATTAGTGGAATGTAAGTGTTTCCTGTGTTGAACTGATTTTGCCTTAAGCAAGTAGACTCAATCAGATTGTTTCTCAGGGGTGAGGGTGGGGAGTTACAAGACAAATGTCACAAGAGATTTCCAAACTGGACATAAAGCCTGAATGTTCTTTTTATACTTTTTAAATATTGTTTGTTTTTCAAAAAAAGAATAATTGTGCTTGGAGCCATGAGGCTTCTGTGAAAATCTCTGATGCATGTTCATTCTGTAGCAAGCATTACACTGGAGGAAAAGGAAGGAGGGCTCTGAGCCTGGAGCAGTAATGGAATTGCGAGAGGTGGAAGAAGGGTATTTTAAACAACAAATGCAAGGCTGGAAAGAAAAGAGAGGGCCATGACATCACACATGTGGCTGTGCTAGGAGGGAGCACCAGAAGCAATTGATGTCCTACTAGGATTGAGAGTTGCAGAATTTAAAAAGCAGGTTAAATAAATCTGAGGAAGCAAGCACCTCCTTCTTTCATAAACCTATAGCTTTAAATGGATTGTTTTTGTCTAGATATCAAATGTCATTATTTATTTCTTGATCACAACCTTCATTTCAGTGATATTATTATTCTTATTTGTGGGGCAAAAGATTAGGTTTGCAGGGAAATTCAAAGTTTGTAGGCAGCATCAGCCATCAGTATGACCCTGTAATGTTGAAATGTATGAAATGGAATATGAAATGCCTGCAGCTGTTGGATAATATACCTTTAATATTTTTGTTTGTTTGTCTATTTATTTTATTACTGTTTACTATTTGCTGCATGCAGTAATAACTGATATGCTGAAATAAACCAGTGTTTGAAGTCCTGTGTCAAAACATAACACCATCCTCACATTTTGGGGGAGCAAAGGGGAGATCAGCTTTTAAGGACCTCTTTCTCTTTTATTGGGCGGACAAAGTGGTTTTGTTCTTTCAGATCTAAGGAAAATAAGGAAATAATCCCCATAATGTTGCAAAATAATTTCTTTCTCAAAAATTGTCAAAGGATCTTTCCTTTTCTTCTTCTCTTCCCAGAGGAGGGCAGTACAATGGCTTTACTCTCAATCAGAAGTCTTGATTAGGAAGGGCATGTGTGCATTATATCTGAAGGCAAAAAGGTGCTTTGGAGTTCACGGGGACATCCAAAAAGCATCTGCCTGCAGCCATGTATTTGCATCTTTTCATGAGACTGCAAGGCTACTGGAAAAAAATCATGTTTGATTTCAAGCTTTGCATGTAGGTGTGATTGGGTATTCATGTATACTCCAAAAGGTATTTCTGAAATCTTGTCATGAAAACTCCATGGACTTGCCCAGATAGTCATCATAAATCAAATTCTATTTAGCTGGAGACCGCTGATTATCTTTTACCTTCTTTTGTTAGAAAGGCTTAATACAATTCTTGCACAGTTTAAGAGGTGTGCTTAAAACAAATTGGCCTTTCATTTCTAGAGATCCTGGAAGAAAAACAAAATTTGATTTATGGTGACTATCTGGGCAAGTCCATGGAGTTTTCATGACAAGATTTCAGAAGTGGTTTATCATTGCCTGATTTTTCAGGCTGAGACAGAATGACCAGTTAATCAACTGGCATTATGCCTAAGGCAGGATTAGAAATCCTTGTCCCCTGGTTTCTTGTCTGGTGCCTTAACCACTACAGAGGCAGGAACTAAAGATGGCGGACGTGCAAGATGGCGGATGTGCAGGAGGACGTGCTGGGCTGAGCTCTGCAAGTTCCAGAAACCAGGCATCCTAGGAGCCCCTCAGGGGTGCTTTATGCCCTCTGTGTTGGGGTGATAGTGATGGGCAATGAGTTAGGCAGCTAGACAATGCTGTCTGCTGCCTGCTAATTTTACCGTTGGCGTTCCGCTGGTCTGCTGGTCTGCTGGTGTGCTGGTCTGCCGGGCTCGGCGTTCGCGGCATTTTCCTATCGCTTCAGGCCGTCCTCCGGGCCGTTCTCGGCAGCGTTTTCGGGGTTTTCAGCGGTGGCGGCGGCGTTTCCGGCGGCGGCAGTGCCAGCGTCTCTTGGTGGTTCCCGACTGTTGGCGGTGTCGGTGGAGGCGTTTGCGGGCCGTTTCGGGCCGTCCTCTGGTTGTCTCGGTCCGCTCTCGACTGTGACGGCGACAGTACTTTCGGACCACTTTGACGGTGGTGGCGGCGGCGGCGGCGTTGCTCCCGGGCCATTCTAGGCCACTTTTGACATCGTCCACCGCATTTTGGGTCGTTTTTCGGGCCGCTTGCGCCGCTGGCGCCTAGGCCTTCTCGGCCCGCTTTCCTCCGGCGGCGTCGTCGTTTCTAGATCGTTCTTGGCTCCGGCGGCGTTCCGGCAACAACAGCGATGGCGACGGTGTTTGCAGCGGCGTTTTCGGCAACAGCAGCAGCCTCGGTAGCTCGGTGGTGGTATGGCTGTCAACCTGTTTTTGTCTCCTGATTGCTCTGCTTACCCCAGACGGCCTGGCACCTTCAGTGTTTCTGGTGGCCCCAAAGGTTCCTGGGTTAGCCGGTTAACCCCGGTGGAGCCCAGTGGAGCCCAGTGGAGCCCAGCGG
Source organism: Vipera berus (assembly GCF_964194415.1). Lineage (NCBI taxonomy): Eukaryota > Metazoa > Chordata > Lepidosauria > Squamata > Viperidae > Vipera > Vipera berus. Next base: position 84,321,768 of record NC_138206.1, on the reverse strand, counting down.
ACTCTGGTTGTTCCGGAGGAGCCTGAAAGACCTATTGTGAACTGGTCGGTGCCGTTGGATTCCGACGGGGCCTGGAGGGAATTAGTAAGCCTGGAGGAGTTAGACTCTGTAGACCACGCTCTGGAAGGCCCCAATTACTGTAGAACTGGGGGCCCATGGAGCTGTGGCCAGGAACAATCCCCTGGAGTGGCGGAGCGGCGGAGGACTTGGTTGTTAACAGAGCAGACTATCATGGCTTTACGAACTATTGCCTATTGTCTACACATCTTCCCCAAAGGACTCAGAGGACTCTGGGTATTAGCCACCGTGAGAGGGTGGCTTGAACTTACACCTGCTGCCCCTAGAGGTGAGAGCTCTATGGGGCATGCTATACCCAGAGTGTGTGTTTCAGACCACCCACCCCCCGGGAACAGGCTCCGCGACCGTCGTGAGAGGACGGTGGTCGGCCTGTCCTGGGGGTTCACCCAGCTGAGTGGCAGTAGCTGGGTGGAGGGTCTGGACACCCATTTATCCTCTGTTTGGACCCTCCTTATTAACTATGGACTGCCTTTCACCTGGATTTGCTCCTTATGCCTTGTTTCAGGTATTCTTTCACGGACTTGTTCGCCCTCAGGGGTGCTCCCCCTTCCTGGGTGCGACCCACCTTTCTAGCCACTTATAATCTCGATGAAGGGCCTGCTTATTGGGACCCTGAGAGATGTCTGGGCACGGGTAGGGGCCTCCGACATAAATCTAATAAGAGGCCCCTGGTTAGTTTCTTATCTAATTTTTTGGGGGGTTAGGGAGTGGGGAGGGTACTTCTTTTGGTTGTTTGGACAAGGGGGGCAGTCCAACAACCACTGTTCAGGCCAGGTCCGGGATTGATCGCAGGGGGGGAGGAGCGGGGGTCGGTTGCCTCTGGGACTCCAGGGCTGGTCGTGGGACTACCCATTCCCACGACGTTAGGGAATGGCAGCAGGTGTAGGAACAGAGGGCTGTATCGATCTCAGGGAAGGCCTCTCCGCTGCTTGCAAGCGGTGAGGCACTCCGACCCTCTGGCTCTGCCCCGAGGTCCCGGGAGTGAGGATGTGCAGCCCCCTGAGCTCCGACTGGTGTACTTGAATGCCAGGTCTGTTGCTAATAAAGCTCCTCTCATCTGTGACCTGGTCGAGGGTGAGCAGGCGGACCTGGCTTGCATCACAGAGACTTGGTTGGGCCCAGAGGGCGGTATTCCTCTGGTTGATCTTTGCCCACCAGGTTTCTGGGTGCTACACCGGCCTCGGACTCAGGGTAGGGGTGGGGGAGTGGCTGTGGTTATGAGGGAGACCTTGTGTCCGCGGGAGGCCACCGTTCCCCAGATAGTCGGGTGTGAGTCTCTCTTCCTGAGATGCGGCCCTGGTGCGCAGTTGGGCTTGCTGCTGGTGTACCTTTCGCCTAGTCACACAGCAGCAGCCCTGCCTGAGCTTCTCGATATCCTCTCTGGGTTGGTGATTGAGTTCCCGAAACAATCTACCATCGCTGGGAGGATCATCTGAGTTAGCTCGGGAGTTCATGGCTTCCATGACGGCCATGGACCTGATGCAAGTAATTTCGGGACCGACTCATGTGGGAGGCCACACCCTTGACCTGATTTTCTTATCTGGACAGTAGTTAGATGATCTTGGTGGGGGCTCCCCAATTGTTACGCCCCTGTCATGGACCGATCATCATCTCCTGCGGTTGGTCTTCCGTTTTGCCACTCCCCACCGTGGGTATGTGGAACCAATTAGATGGTACCGTCCCAGACGCTTAATGGATCCTGAGAGGTTCCAGGCAGCGCTGGGGTCCCCACCTGCCTCCTTCGCTCACAACTCGGCAGATGCCTTAGTGGAAGCCTGGGAAAGGGCAGCCACGGAGGCTCTTGACCGAGTTGTACCCTTGCGGCCCCTGACCCGGTGCAGATCCCGTCGAGCTCTATGGTTTTCCGCGGAGCTCCGGGAGATGAAGCGTTGGAGACGGGGCCTATAGAGCTGTTGGAGATCCAGCCGATCCGAATCCGACCGATTGCGACTAAGAGCCTATATTAGGTCTTATCTCGCTGCGATAAGGGTGGCGAGGTCTAATCACTTTGCTACCCTTATCGCGTCCGCAGATAATCGCCCGGCCACCCTGTTTAGGGTGACTCGCTCCCTCCTTAATCAAGAGGTGAGGGAGGAACCCTTGCAGGGTCGTGCCGAGGAGTTTAACCAACATCTGTCGGACAAAATCGTTCGGATTCGGACCGGTCTGGACTCTGACTGGGCAGAGTCTGACGATCAGGACACGGGCGGTCTTGTCGATATTACCTGGGAGGAGTTTGATTCTGTGACTCCGGAGAAAGTGGACAGGATTATGGGGAGGCTGAGCTCCACCACATGTTTATTGGACCCGTGCCCTTCCTGGCTGGTTTATGCAGCCCGGGAGAGGACACGAAGCTGGTTCCTCTGAGTGAGGGTAGCTTCCCCGCCGTCTTGAAAGAGGCGGTGGTGAGGCCTCTCCTCAAGAAGCCTGCCTTGGACCCAGCTGTGTTGAACAACTTTCGTCCAGTCTCCAACCTTCGCTTCCTTGCGAAGGTTGTTGAGAGTGTGGTGGCGCATCAGCTCCCTCTGGTCCTGGATGAAGCGGATTATCTAGACCCGTACCAATCGGGTTTCAGGCCCGGGTACAGCACGGAGACAGTATTGGTCGCGCTGGTGAATGATCTCTGGAGGGCTCGGGACAGGGGACATTCCTCTGTCCTAGTCCTATTAGACCTCTCAGCGGCTTTCGATACCATCGACCATGGTATCTTGCTGTGGCGTCTCAGGGGATTGGGAGTGGGAGGCACGGTTTTGCAGTGGTTCTCCTCCTATCTCCTGGGACGTTCGCAGTCGGTGTTGACAGGGGGGCAGAGGTCAACCTCGAGGTCTCTCATTTGTGGAGTTCCTCAGGGGTCGGTCCTCTCGCCTCTCCTGTTCAACATCTATATGAAACCGCTGGGTGAGATCATTCGTGGCTTTGGAGTTGGGTATCATCAGTATGCTGATGCTACCCAGCTTTTTATTTCGACCCCAAACCACCCCAGTGATGCCCTCAACATGATGTCCCGTTGCCTGGAGGTGGTTCGGGTCTGGATGGGGAGGAACAGACTTCAACTCAACCCCGACAAGACTGAGTGGCTTTGCATACCTGCATCCCGGGTTATTTCGGATATTCCATCTCTCTCTATGGGGGGTGAATTATTACCCCCCGTAGATAGGGCTCGCAACTTGGGAGTCCTCCTAGATTCACGGCTCACTCTTTAAGATCACATAGTGGCTGTGACTAGGGGGGCTTTTGCCCAGGTTCGCCTGGTGCGCCAGTTGCGGCCCTATCTAAGCCGGGATGACTTATGCACGGTCACTCATGCGCTCGTGACCTCTCGTCTGGACTACTGCAACGCTCTCTACATGGGGCTGCCCTTGAGGACCACCCGGAGGCTCCAACTGGAACAGAAAGCAGCCGCGAGAGTTGTGTTGGGAGTTTCCCGATACTCCCATGTTACACCTCTGCTCCGTGAGCTGCATTGGTTGCCAGTTGTCTTCCGGGTGAGATTCAAGGTACTAGTAATGGTGTTTAAGGCCCTACATGGCAGGGGTCCGGAGTACCTTAGGGAACACCTGCTGCCGGCATCAACTTCCCTTCACCCTGTACGTTCCCACAGAGAGGGCCTCCTCAGGGTGCCACCGATCAGAGAATGTCGATTGGTGGCCCCCAGGGGGAGATCCTTCTCTGTGGGCGCCCCGGAGCTATGGAATCAGTTACCGGTTGAGCGCCCGATCTTCGCTCCTTTCGTCGCGATCTAAAGACATTCTTATTCGAACAAGCCGGCCTGGCCTGATGGGGGATTGGTGGGGTTTTTTATTGTGTTTTAATATTTGCATTTACTGTTTTTAGTGGGCATATATTTAATTCCTTTTTTAACTTTTGTAACTTTGTATTTTTTATTCTTGCCCTGTTCACCGCCCTGAGTCCTTCGGGAGAAGGGCGGTATATAAATATTATTAAATAAATAAATAAATAAATAAATAAATAAATAAATAAATAAATAAATAAATAAATAAAGTGGCAATAATGGAACTGAAGAAGAAATAGAGTATGGTGTACCAGATATAAACCCTAATCTTCAAATCATGTCTTACAAGAATGACAGTTTGAAAAGGTTCTTGCAAACCAAGCAAACAAAAACCTATTAATCTTGTGATTTCCCAGAAGATTTAAGTTCAGAATGACATAATTATGAAAATGTTTAACATGATAACCTGGTATTGTATTTGAGACAATATTAAATGCTGCCTTTTTGGTTTTCCTTTCACAGTGAAACCCACAGTCATTGATGTTGACATCTATGTTAATAGCATTGGCCCCGTGTCATCAATAAATATGGTAAGTGTGACACAAACAATTATTTTATTGGCAGGGTTGCTTCTTGTATCAATAACCAAGTTCTTTAATTTTTCCTAAATGTGAGGGGAAATGTTATGGCTGCAGATATCATTCTATTTTCTGTTCTTGTTCTGTATGCCTGACAAGTCTTTGTCCTTTTCCCAAAGGGTAAAAATAATGCTCAGCAAATAGCATGCTGTGATCTGTCTATCACAAAAGTATGAATATTCAGTTTATCTTCAAAAATACAGAATTGAAATAAAGCTATGGGCAGAGTACAGGCGTTTGTTCTCCCCCAATGCAGCAAACTCTGGGAAATAATGTTGTTGTTTAAAAAAAATGACAATAAAAGCTAATAGCACAACCCTTTGTGTATTTGCTCCAAAGTAGATTCAGAGATGTATACTTCTGTGTAATTGTGTCTAACCTTGTGAAGTTTTTTAATGTGGAGTTTTAAGATGTTTTGCTTCTGAAAATCTTGGTTGCTATTCCTTGGAAGTCTATTTGATGGTTTACATAGAGAAGGCAGAGGAGGGCAATTAAGATGACAAAAAATCTGGAAGAAAAAATTCACAAGGAACAGTTGGAGATGTTGGGTACTTTTAGCCTGGAGAAAAAAATAGACTGTGTGGGAAATATAACTGTTTTCAAGTATTTGAAAGGCTGTCATATAGTAGATAGGATGGCTATCTATCCTCATAATTCGATCTCTTACCACTGGACTGTTTTCTCTGAGGGCTGAGGTCATACTCCATAATCCAATGTTCAGAACTGCAAATCTTTACTCGATTTAAGAATCAAAATTATCTTACACTGTTTCCAAAACTCTGTTAAAGGATCCCCTTGATGCAAAGTATCACATAAAATAAAAATTCAGGTATTAAAACCTCTTTAAATTATTTATAAAATTCCCCTGACAATACATAAGGACTAGAAGATTTTCCATTTAGACTGAAATGGAAAACCTCAGAAATTTCTGAAATGTAAAAAAAGAGAGTTGATACATAATACATTGGATATCTTCTAGATTTAGTTCTGGGAATGTTAATCTATTTAAAAATTGATTATTTTTTATTACTTGAAGAATATAATTATTGTAAAAAGTTTAAATTATTCATTTACGCCTTTAATTTTGTATACAATTTGACATTGCTTTTTAAATTGTATTAATACATATTTTTTCTTAGCTTTTTTCAGTTTATTTGCCCATAGTTTAGAACTTTTATTTACATGTTCATAATATATTTACTGAGATATTTTTTCTGTCTTCAACACTTTTTGTAAATAATATCTGATCCAGTTCTATTATAGTTTGTTAATAAATTGTTAGTTCCCAAATAAAATTTATCTCCCTTTTGTGTTTATGTTTTCAATCATGCTGATCTAATTTATCTACCTACCTCTAAATACTGCTTTTATAGCATCCCACCATGCTCTCCTAAAGGTGCTTTTCTAAAAGGCAACTGTATATTCTTCAATTTTTTGCTTTAAAATAATTTTTCTTCTCATCCAAGAAGCTTCTTCAGCTTCTTCAGAACTGAAGAAACTTCTTGGGTGAGAAGAGTAACCTTTTCAAGGAAAAAAGCCAAGAAAGTCCAGTTGCTTGTTGGAAAAGCATCTTTGGGACAACCATGACCTGGACGATTGAGAATCTCAATCATCATGTTCTTAGTAATGTTTTATTTATATTATTTTCTTGAAAAAGATATTCTCAGAGTTTAGATAAGTTGTTGCTTTGCTGCTTCACTATATAGTATTATGGGATTAAACCAATTATAAGTAAATGGAATAATCTCTTCTAATTTAAATGTGATAATTACTGGAGTGTGATCTGATCTAAAAATTGGTTTGTTGCAGGAAATTTGAGAAAGTTTTAGATATCCAAATAAAGTGTAGTATGATATTTATATCTATCTGAATAAAATATATGTGCTTTTGTTGCAGAGTTCACAATAGTCCATATACTGTATCTATGAATCCATGACTATGCATTAAATTAAATTAAAGTCTCTTGTAATTTCCAATCTTAGGCTTTAATGTATCAATATTAAAGTCTTCTCCTATTGTAAATGATCCAAGTTACCATTTTCCCTATTCATACTTTTTATAGGAAATTGATTTGACCTCAGTTATGAGACTTTTATGTATATGCCAGAGTTAATGCATTGTTATCTATTTTAATTTTAACTATATGTAAATAAAAGGAAATAATTGTATTTATTGTCATGATTCTACTTATTATTTTTAAAAGGAAATCTCTAACTTGTGTTCCAAAGACCAGAAAAAGGTTATGTTCATGATCTAAGATAAAAGAACTTCTGGTTTCATATATTCCCAAATGCAAAGGCTCTGACTGAATTTTCTTACTAAAATCAGGCTGATGGATTTTTAAAAAAGGATTTTTTCCCTATATATTTCAAACTTCTAAAGCCCTTTGAAATATGTCTGTCTTTTAACGTTTTGGCAAGACTTGATAATTCTTTTAGGCATTTGAGAAAATTAGTAAAAAGAAATCCTTTAGTTTTGTTTTTAAAAAGGTAAAGGTAAAGGTTCCCCTGCACATGCGTGCTAGTCGTTTCCGACTCTAGGGGCCGGTGCTCATCTCCGTTTCAAAGCCGAAGAGCCAGCGCTTGTCCGAGGACGTCTCCGTGGTCATGTGGCCGGCATGACTAGATGCCAAAGGCGCACGAAACGCTGTTACCTTCCCACCGTAGTGGTCCCTATTTTTCTACTTGCATTTTTACGTGCTTTCGAACTGCTAGGTTGGCAGAAGCTGGGACGAGTAACAGGCGCTCACTCTGCTACGCGGCACTCGGGATTTGACCCGCCAAACTGCCGACCTTCTGATCGACAAGCTCAGCGTCCTAACCCACTGAGCCACCGCGTCCCTTAGTTTTGTTTTTACTTATGTATTAATTTCCCTGGATTTTTAACTTTTTAAGGTTGTTTTATAAATTGTTTTAATTTAAATTATATTAAAACACTTTGAATCTTTAAAAAAGATTCTTTCACACAGAAACATAGTAAGTGAATTTGTGTTCCATCTACTCAGAAACTAATTCACTTCTTTTCCCTGTGGGATGCTCATCCACAAATAAAGCACAAAGAATTGCCAACTGAATAATATTTGAATATATTTTACTGAACTGAAAACATATACACATTTGTGCTTTCAAAGCTTTGTGTACCAATAATATTGGCAGCTTAACTGGAGTATGCACATTTAGTGATAGAAAAATAAACATATATGTAGCCTTCCTTCCTTCCTTCCTTCCTTCCTTCCTTCCTTCCTTCCTTCCTTCCTTCCTTCCTTCCTTCCTTCTCCCAACTGTCCTCCAATCCTCCAGGAGCTCAAGGCAGCCTACATAGCACATCCTTCTGCAGAATTCCCCATAACAATCCAGCAAAGTCATCTGCCCAGTCAGAGCTTGACTGACCCAAAGTCATTCACTGAGCTTCCATTGCTGAGGGCAGACTCAAACCTGTTGGTTCTGTTGTGATTCAGGGTCAGCCTGTGGGTTCGGCAGTTGGGTCGGACGACTCAGAGGAGGAGGAGGGGGGTGTTGAAGAGCTTGCTGAGGGGATTGGACAGCTTGATGAGAGCCCCCAGCAAGGCCCCTCTCATCTGGTCACGATGCAGACCCAGCTGTGTGAGCCTGACACTGTGGATGAAGATGACCCACAGCTGGCCCTGTTCAAGGATGCCCGACGCAGGAGGCAGTCAGTCAGGAGTAAACAGAGGAAGGCAATGGGGCACCTCGGAAGGAGGCACAGAGAGGCCACGACCAGAACTGTATTTAAGGGGAATGTGTGGGAGGGCTGGTTTGCTGAAGGCAACCGCTTGGATTGTTCCTGCTTCTTAGCTCGTGTTTTATGGTTGGTGTCTTGTCTTGCTCTGTTTTATGTGAATAAATTTGGCAGGCATAATTCCAGCCTCTTGCTGTTTGTAAAGGGGTTGTCCCTGCTTTTGCTGCAGGGCCGGTAGCAGGCTGGTACAGAACAGGTTCCTAATATATTAACCTCTAGCTCATATTTTTCTCTCAGGGTATTTCTGTCTTGGAAAGTGGATGAGAAGATTTTTGAAACTCTACTTTCTCTGGCAGATGCTTGTGACAGGACAGCAAATGAACAAATAAGCATTGGCAGAAATAATTACAGTAGGCCTGTTGTTTCTGGGTCAGGAAAGAAAGATATCTGTTGGCAAGAAGACAGTGAACAGGTGGATGCTGATGAGGAGACTGTGGGGAAGAAGGTGGTCACCAGCTGGTGAAAGCAAGTGAATAGGCAGGCAAACAGTGAGAACATGAGTGATGGACCTACATTGACTGGCAATAGATTGAACACAGGTGCTTTTATTGATGGTATCTCTTCTGTCTTTTTTTCTTGACGGGAATTCTTGATATATATTTTTCTCAGCTACTGATTACTCTTATTTCTCATTGGTATCTCCAAATCTTTTACTACCTTATGTATTTATTTATTTGCTAGATTTATAGCTTACCTTGTTCATTCACCAGATTCATTTAACAACCATGTTGCTAACTTAAAATCTGAAGTGATTCACTCATCAACTGTGGCAAGAAAAGTCATAAAATGGGGCAAAATTCAGTTTACAAATATCTCACTTAGCAACAGAAATTTGCAATGCTCAATTGTGGTGATAAGTGGAGGACTACCTGTAGTTTGTCTGTTTTTTAAAAATTTGTCTACTTCAAAGAAATCATTTTCTAAAGCTTTGGGTATCTCCAGATTGACCATAAGAGACAATCAACAAATGCCTAAAATGTTCTATGCATTATCAGGATTGAATCAAATTTGTGAAAATAGGAGACCTGGCGCATAAGCAGAAGAAACTAAATTTAAAATGAAAGTGAAATTTCAAAAGTGAAACTTTAAAAAATACTTATAACTATTGAAAAATATTGCCATAATGATGAATTGCAGTTCTTCTAACCATATACGGTAAAATCTAATAAGTGTGATATAAATAGGCATAATGTGTTTTGGTTTCTATGTGTAGGGAATAGTACAATAAGTCTTCACAATATGTGTGTGTGATTCTTTAAAGAGAATACTTACTTTTCCTTCTTTCGGGAGCATGTTACAGAAATTGATGAAATAATTGGCATTCTAAAGCAGACATGTCAAAATTGCAATGTCACATGACATCAAACAATGTATCAGGATGGTTTTGCCATTGCTGGCAATGGGGTTGGCGCGGCCTCCACTTGACACATCCGGTCCATGGGCCGGCAGTTTGACACCCCTGTTCTAAAGTGTGATGCCTCCAAAATTTTAAACAAACATTTAACCATATTCAAACAAATGTTTCTTTTTTAAGTATTCTCTCTGATAAGTCCTGTAATGTATTGGGGTTTTTCTTGTTATAAAGTTCATGTGTCTGTGATTGCTGCTAACGGTTGCCTGTGTAACAGCTTGGGGGTTTTACCCAGACTTAGAGTCTCCTGCTCAGCCATTGGCTGATTTATGCAGGAACTGTATTACTTTAAATCTATTGGCTGCCACCTAGTGGCCAACCAGATAAATAGCGCTGCAGACGCACTTCACTCCTGTTCCAGCAGCTCAATAAAGCATGTTCCTGTTTTCACCTACTCATCTCGCCTCGTGCTTCAAACCAATACAATACATAACACTAGCAACGAAGGTGGGATCCTGCTTCCTGCAAAGAGCTGCAACAAGTCACTAGGGTGAGGCCAGCAACACGCCTGGCTGGGAATGCGGTTCCCCACCCTCCAGTCAGCTAGTCCCCATGCTAGCGACCACACGGCCCTGTGGATCAGCTCCAGGGCCAACCGGGAAGCAGGACAGAAGAAACAACTCTCTAGTCACAAAGACCTGCCGGAATGGCCAAGGTTGGAAAACTAGAAGAATTTGACGTCACTCACCCAGAGAGATGGTCGTCATACATCACACGGGTCGAGAATTACTTAAGAGCAAACCAGGTTTCCAAAGATGGCCTTAAGGCCGCAACCCTCCTTTGCATCTGCAGCCCAGCAACCTTTGATATTGTGGAGAATCTCATCGCACTGGCCCAGATAGAGTCCATATCATTCATGGACTTGAAGAAAACACTCGGTGAGCATTTCCAGCCAAAGCTATCGGTGATAGCATGGCGACACACATTTGAACAGTGTTCAGCAACTGGGTGAAACAGCCACCGAATTTATCCCGGCATTGAGACAAGCTTCATGTTTGTGCCAGTTTTTGGACCTGGAGGAGAGGCTTCAGGACAGGCTCATTTGCAGCATTTGGAGCAGAGAGTTGCAACAGAAAATCTTTGCCAAAGAAACTCTCTCGCTCCAAGAAGCTCTCAAAGAAGTCATGCCAGATGAAGCTGCCGGAGGCACTGTGAAGGCCATGTGGCCCGCCAAAAGCACAACGCATGAGGAAGAAGTCCACCATGAGGATGCCGAACTAATGGAAGAAGACGACCTCAACCAAGAAGTCAACAAGGTCCAGAAGCACCACAGCAAGGACATGAGCACTCTTGATAAGGTAGTTCCCTCTCTTCGGTGCCTGGGCTACGGAGGCCGCCATCTTCGAGCGGACTGCAAATTCCAAATGGCCACGTGTCAGGCTTGTGGGAAGACAGGCCACATTGCATCCATCTGTCGGGGTCTCCAACAGGACCACAAGCAGCACGATGGTCCAAGGAGAGGTACCGGGGCCCTGGGGCAATTCAGAGTAGGGTTCTGCTCCAGTTGCAGAAGTGTCTGCTGCACAGGAGCTCGAAGGCCCCTCAAATCCAAATTTCAACTTCAGGTCAAACTGCAAGGCATTCCTTGCAGGATGGAGCTGGATACTGGCTCGACAGTGTCAATTATTTCTCTGAATACCTTCAGACAGGTCTGCAGTAGCAGCAAGAGGTGGGCCAAGCTCAGGCCATCCGACATATTCCTTACCGATTTCCAGAATTCCCTGGTCAACATCAAAGGTGAGGCCACATTGGCCAAGTTCAAGGGGTTTTCGGGGGCCCTGAATGTGGTTGTGGTGGAGGGCCAGAGAACAAGTCTCATAGGCCTTGATTGGTTTGATGCCATGGGAATCCAAGTTACAGGGATCAACCAGACAAAAGCGGCAAACTTGGCGTCAGTGTGCAAGGAGTTCATGGACGTGTTTGACACTAGCCTGGGTCAGTACAAGGGTCCTCCGATAGCCTTCAAGCTTGATCCTGCTGTAAAACCCATAAGGATCAAGCCCCGCAGAGTGCCATTCGTGCTTAAGCATAAGATTGATGCAGAGCTGGACAAGCTAGTAAACCAGGAAATGTTACAGCCTGTAGATGGGGTGGGGGAGTAGGAAACTCCCATTGTCATGCCACTTAAGGTTAATGGGGAAATCAGAATCTGTGCTGGTTACAAATGTACCCTTAACAGAGCCTTGCAGCAGCATGCATACCTGGTGCCAGTTGTGAGCCACATCCTGGCATCACTGTTCACAAAATTAGATTTGGCTCAGGCTTATCAATAGCTACCGGTTGATGAGGCCATTACAGCCACACAAACAATCGTAACTCACAGGGGGGTGTTCAAAGTCAAACACCTCCAGTTTGGGGTTAGCGTGGCCCCAGGAATATTCCAGGGAGTAATGGAGCACACGTTAAAGGGCATTCTGGGGGCTTGCCAGATCGCGTCGGAAGGAGTGCCCGACCTTCGCTCCTTCCGACGCGATCTGAAGACTTATTTGTTCGAACAAGCCGGCCTGGCCTGATGGGGGATGGTTTGGGATTTGGGCATTTCGTTTAATTCTTTTTTAAGTTTTGTATCTTTGTACTTTTATATGTTTGCCCTGTTCACCGCCCTGAGTCCTTCGGGAGAAGGGCGGTATACAAATAAAGGGCGGTATACAAATAAAATTATTATTATTATTATTATTATTATTATTATTATTATTATTATTATTATTATTATTATTATTATTATTATTATTATTATTATTATTATTTTGATGATGTGCTCATTGCCAGTGAGTCCACTGAGGTGCTTGCCAGGATGCTGAAGGCCATCCTCCAATGGTTCCGCTCCGTGGGACATAGCCTCAGAAGGGACAAATGTAAAATTGGGGTCCCTTTTACTGAGTTCCTGGGTTTCCACATTGATGCTGATGGCATCCACCCCACCAAATCTGAATTGAGAGCCATTCAGATGGCACCTTCCCCCAAGTCAAAAGGAGAGCTCCAGGCATTCCTGGGCCTCCAGAACTTTTACCATGCATTCCTACCTAACAAGGCCACAGTGGCAGAGCCGTTACACCAGCTCTTGGATAAGAACGTCTCATGGAAGTGGACCAAGGTTCATGAAAGCAGTTTCAAGGCAGTAAAGGCATTACTGTCTTCTAATTCAGTGCTCACTCGTTTCAATGAGAATTTGCCAGTCTGCCTGGCCTGTGATGCATCCCCTTATGGGGTGGGGGCTGTTCTAAGCCATTTGTCCAGAGATGGGACTCAAGTCCCAATTGCATACTACTCACACACCCTGTCAGCTGCTGAGTGAAATTACGCTCAAATTGACAAAGAGGCTCTGGCCATTGTGGCCGGGGTAAAAATAATCCATGATTACTTGTATGGCAGGGAATTCACAATATTCACTGATCACAAACCATTATTTGGGGTTGTTCACTACTGACAGATAGACCCCCCAAATCCTTTCACCTAGAATTCTAAGGTGGTCCATTTTCCTGTCTGCCTATAGCTATAGGCTGACATTTAAACCTGGCAAGGACATGGGCCATACTGATGTCCTAAGCAGGCTACCATTACCACACGTAGACCCAGATCTGGCTCTAGCCTCTCGCATCTTGTCAATCCAAGATTTAGTTCACACAGGGTGGCTAGAAAATAGCTGTGGACCTGAATTCCAGAGTTATTTTACTCACTCCCTGACTACTGGTCTACACATCCCAGTGGGCAAGTTGGTAGACCACAATGTGCCTGGATCTCCCAGGCGTTCTTCAAGGTCGTGCAGACCACCACCATATTGGCAAGATTTTGTGCTTAAGTGATTTGTAGAATGTGTGTTCATTCTAGGGGGAAGGGTTGTAATGTATTGGGGTTTTTCTTGTTGTAAAGTTCATGTGTCTGTGATTGCTGCTAAGGGTTGCCTGTGTAACAGCTTGGGGTTTTTAGCCAGTCTTAGAGTCTCCTGCTCGGCCATTGGCTGATTTATGCGGGAACTGTATTACTTTAAATCTATTGGCTGCCACCTAGTGGCCAACTGGATAAATAGCGCTGCGGACACATGAGCACTTCATTTCTGTTCCAGCAGCTCAATAAAGCATGTTCCTGTTTTCACCTACTCGTCTCACCTTGTGCTTCAAACCAATGCAATACATAACAAGTCCCATCATCTATTTTCTTGGTTTCCACTTTAGTCTTTTTCCTTTACCCAGTATCTTTCTTAATCAATGTATTTTTCTTAATCAAAAAGTTTTTCCGTATGTTTGTAAATGTTGCTGTAGATATAAAAAGTAAATCAGGTAAAGTGTCTTTGTACAGGGCTTCTGCCATTCTACATTTGTTGAAAATCTTTTTCTTTTTATTTCTCTCTGCTTCTCTTACCATTTCCTTTCTCTCTGATGTTCCCGACATCTCTACAGTCCATTTTATCCAATCTGTTTTCTTGTCCTCAGATTTATTTTGTAGTCTTAAGGGATAAGTTGTTTTTTCCAATTCTTGTGAATTTTTCCCCCACTAGGATTAAATCATGTTTCCTTGTTTTATTAAGGTCCATCTTTACATTTCTATTCTCAATTCTATATCAATTTATCTGTTTTATCTGCTCCTTCTATGTTGTTGTTTTCTGTGAAATTTTTGTTGTAGAGTTAACTTAGAAAAAGATTGATTTATATTTTCAAAGTTATTTTGGATTTCTTTGTGGTTTAAAGTCATTGTTATTTGAATTAGTTGCAGTATACTATATATCTCCTCCTGTGAAATATCTAAGTTTTCTTGATATGTTCTTTCTACATGTCTCTGATCCATGATGGCCAAGAATTTGAGTTTTTCTCTTCCTTTCTTTTCTCTGCAAATAGCTTTAGAGTCCCAATTAAATAGATATTTGTAATCCAAATAGTTCAAAAAATATTTTTTCTGAAATTTATAATTCTCTGTCTACAGCCCAGATTATTGTCTTTTTTTGTCACAGCTGTTCTTTGTTGTTAAAACTTTGAAGGTCACAAACACAGATTAGCTTTTCCCAGGTTTTGCCAAGTCTTATATTAAAGTCATAGCTATCATAGTCTTCATCCGCCACTAGGTGTCAGCAACTATTTGTTTTTCACTTCCATATATTTTGATCCTCCATAAAAAGATTAATTCACTGCTTCCGTTAGTGTAAGGGTGGGGTGGAAATCCCCCTCCTTCCCTTTCAGATGTATTTTGCTTCTTGGGAATCTTTTCCAGGAAATTAAATGTAGAATAGAAAAGAGAAGATCAAATTCCTCACCTAGTTTCAAGCACGCTGTTCACAGTTGTGCTGGTTAGTGCCTTTGGACTTTGGTTGCTAGTAGTTTGGGGTGGTCAATGCAATATGGCCAACCTTTCTCCTGTCAGGTTAGAAGGTTTTCCCCAAGTCAAACAGAATGGCTGTCACCATTCCAGAATCACTGGAGCACCCTTCTTTCTTCGTTGCCTCTCTGGGGCAACTTAAACCCATTTAGGATCCCCAGGCAGGGCGAAATTAGCTGTGGGGTGTGGAGAATCCACAAGCCGGCAACCAGTCGCTACCAAGCAAAATCCGGAAGTCAATAGTTAACATATTATTTTTGTCATTTATAGATTTATATTAATGGTTCATATTTATGTACATCTAAAAGCTTTCACACTAATAGGCCTCTATAAACACTGCTATCAAATGCTAACTAGAGGTTTTTCTTCAGAGTTGTTGACACTTAATTGCTATTGAAATCAAATTCTTCTGTTAGCACTAATTTGTTTCATTGATTTCCATAAGATATAAGTACATCTAAGCATTCTTGGAAGTCAATAATTAACTGTTATTGAGGAAAAGATTTCTTTTGAAAGCATTAGTCTGTGAGGCTGTGTTTCTTTCAAATGTTCATTAGGGAAGTGCCGTAGAATCTGTGTGGTGTAACATTTTTCTGCTATTTGTTAAAGCAATTCAACTATGTTAAATCTTTCACACAAACCTGAAGAAAAAAGAAGCAGCTGTTTTCAGGAATCTGCTCATTAAATTTATTATGACTCTTAAAGCAGTATCACCTTCTTCTCAAGTTCTCCAGAAACCTCAAAAAGAGACAGATTGGTTTAAATAATAGCAACAGACTGCATTTTGGAAACACAAAACTGATGTGTTACATGCACATACTATCTTTGATATATCTTTTATCTTGGAACCATCTGTTTATGTGTGAATAAGAAGTTAAAACTAGAGAAGGAAAACTAGTAAATAAAGTAAGCTAAGCCAAACACAACATACTGTAGTCACAGTAAAACCAGATATATCTTGATTTGAGATTTAAATTGAGGGTGTGGCAATTGTCATTTGGGAATCCCTTATAACCCTCAGGGGTGCTTTTCCATAGGTTTCTCAATATAAGATCTATTCCCTAGGTTGGGATCTAGAGGTCAGTAGTCCTCAACTTGCAATGGTTCATTTAGTGACCCCTGAAAGTTAAAACTGCATTGGAAAAAGTGACTTATGACCATTTTTCACACATGTCCATTGCAGCATTCACATGGTCTAATAAAAAAATCAGACGTTTAGCAACTGAATCATATTTATGATGGTCGCAGTATCCCAAGCTCATGTGATCACTTTTTGCAATTTTCTGACAAGCAAAGTCAACAGGAAAGCCACATTCATTTAACAACCATGTTACTAACTTAACAACTGCAGTGATTCACTTAACAACTGTGGCAACCAAGGTTGTAAAATGGGGCAAAACCCACTTAACAAATGTCTAACTTAGCAACAGGGATTTTGGGCTCAATTGGTCATAAGATGAAGACTTCCTGTACCAGTTTCCTTGCTGCACAGCGACTTCTTTGCCTGAACTTCTTGATTCCATTTTTTGGCTTGGCAATGGGGGGTGGGGCTTCAATCAGCCTTCCCTAGGAATGGGGTCTATGGTAGCTTGGGTAGAGGTGATCTGGGGAACCTTTTGCAGGGGCATGCAAATGAATTTGCTTAGCATCCTCTGGATATATCATTCTCAATTGGATGTTGGTTTTGCTGAAGGTCCAGAATAATGTCTGGGAGGTAGTCTTGCCTGTATATCTGGGAATGGTTTGAGCCTGTTGGTCCTGACTAAGTAACAAGGTCTTAGGATTGTAAGCCACCTGCTTTTTAGATCTACGCCTCTGATGGCTTGTAAAAGTAGCTTAGGAGGTGTTATGTGAATGGGTTCTGGTGGTGGCTAATTCTTTGAGGGGGGGAATTATTCTTTACTTCTTAAAGATCTCTTAGTTTGCTCCTTTCTTAAGAAGCCATTGCTAGATCCCATATACTGGACAATTTTCATCCAAAATTTAACCTTCCCTTTTGGGGGAAGGTGATAGAGAAGGTGGTTGTGCAACAACTTCAGAGGACCTTGGAGAAGGCTGATTATCTGAATCCTTTTCAGTCAGGATTCAGATCAAGGTATGGGTTGGGAACGGCATTGATCATACTTTTGGATGATATTTGGAATGGGCTGAATGGGGTCGAGCATGCATCATGGCCCTACCTGGCCTCTGAGTGGCTTTCAATGCCATCAACCATGGTATCCTTTTGGATTGGCTCAGAGGATTGGGGGTATGTGCCTTCATGTTGTGTTAGTTCCTTTCCTTTCTTCAGAGTCAATTCTAGTTGATGATGATTGAGAAGAGGTCCTGTCTTCAGCCACTACTTTGTGTAGTATACAAAGTTTGGCACTCTCTCCTCTCTTTTTTAACATTTATATGAGGTCACTGATGCTCATATAAGGCTCATTCAAGTTGTGCTCAATGAGGAAATAGGAGTTATGGCTAGCAGGCCCTTTGTACAGCTTCAAGTTGTATGCCAGTTGTGCCTGCTCTTTGGATAGAAGGCTTTGCTCATAGTCACTCATGTCCTAGTCATTTCCAGATTGGACTGTTTTAATGCTCTATACATGGGTCTGCCCTTGAAGAAGCTTCAGAAGCTTCAGCTGGTGCAGAATGCAGCAGGAGAGCTGCATTGGTTGCCAATTTGCTTCCAAGTCCAATTTAAGATGTTGGTTTTAACCTTTAAAGCCATTCATAGTTATCTGAGGGATCACATATCCCCAATTATATCAGCCCAGCTCATTAGATTCAACAAAGCCATGCTGTGGATACCATCTGCCAGGGACCTACATTTGGTGGATCTAAAGTGTCAGACCTTCTCTGCTAGGGGATCTGCAGAGTGCTCATCCTGCATGTTAGGTTAACTCCATGCCTTTTGATGTTCCAGAAGTCACTTAAGACCTATTTTATGCCATTAGGCTTGGAGGTTGCAAGGAAGTGGAGCTTTGCTTAGGTGGTTATTGAGATGGATGTACTCATTCTCTCTCTGCTTTGGGTTTACATATATTTTTCAGTTTTAATCATCTCCATTTTAGTACTGATTTTTCTATTTTTAATGTCTGTTTTTATATACACATTCTTTTTTACTGACTATCATATTAACACCCAGAGTTAATCTTGTGAGATGGGTGGCTATATAAATTTCATTAATAAAATAAGTAAATAAATAATTTCAGAATCTTTAGGAGCCACAAGCCACCTTTTCTTAATTTTACATTGATCTGAAATTGCTGCAAACAGAAGTCATAATTCTTCAATTTTTAGATAAATTTTAATGGCCATAACTGGCAATTAGTAAAGAAAAGGTTTGTTGTGGATTGTCTGCCTAGAGTATTTCCTTATAGGTCTATCCATATTAGATTATAATCCTTGTAGTGTTAACGTATAATACTGATAGTATTATAGTGTGATAATTCAATTCAGCTATTAAACTCACTGATAATGTATTCTTGCCCTTGTTAAACATATTGTGCAGGTGTTTTATAAAGTAAATTCAATTTCCTGTGCATCTTTCTAGTTGAGGAGTATAAGATAAAAAGATAATGAATATATTTATTAAAAGTTGAAATTATAAAACTAAATTTGGGGAGGGATGATTTATAGAATCACATTTTGCTTTGAGATTGCTTTAGTGTTGCTAAGGCAACTGGGGACTTTCAAGAATCAAGCTCCAATATTTCCTTTTGGCTATACAGGAATCTATATCATACTCATGGAGTCTTTGAAATCATGCAATCATAGGAAAAAATGGACTCGTATGTTAAAACAAAGTGGGGAAGATTAAAACTGATTAAAGGAAATATTTATTTATATGGTTATTTATTTATTTATTTATTTATTTATTTATTTATTTATTTATTTATTTATTTATTTATTTATTCAATTTCTATAGCCACCCATCATAGTCAATGACTGGGCAGCTTGCAATTCAGAAAATAAATTATCATTAAAAATGCTAAAACATTTTAAAACAGTAAAAACACTAAAACATCAGATTAATACCTAAGTTATGGATTTTATGACTATCAAGGTAGTGATAGCCATTGATTTAGTTGGTTTTAAGAGAAAATTGGACAAAACTATGTAGGGCCGTTAATCAAAATGTTAGCTTGTACATAGTTTGCCTTGAATATCAGTTGCCAAGAAACAACAATGGCATATTGTTACCATTCTTCTATCCAATTTTGTAAGCTTTCTAAAAGCATCTGGTTGGTTACTGAGTGGCACAGAATGTGAATCCAATAGTCCATTGGTCCAATTGTACAAGGATCCTCTTATGTTCTTTTTTTTTCTTCAGTTCTCAGAGTCTACCTGGGCAAGTCCTTACAGTTTTCTTGGCAAGATTTTTTAGAGGTGGGTTGCCATTGCCTCTTTCTTGGGGCTCAGAGAAAGTGAATGCCCCAAGGTCATGCAGCTGGATTTGTTCCTAAGGCTCATAGTTTCCCGGTTTCTAGCTTGATGCCTTAACCACTAAATTCCAGTAAATTCAGTACCGTGTTAAAAACAACAGTGTTGCTATTCCTGTCCATTTTTATTTGAAAACTGGTGATAACACTGTCAGGATAAAATAATGTTCCACATGTCATGGAAATGAATGTGACTGTCACAGTGTTTACAAAGTACAATCTTAGAGTCATCTAGAGTCATCTAACATTTCTTCAGGCACTGACTATGATCACTAAATTCTTCCTTATTATCTTTAAACTAAATACAAGTTTAAGATTCACCCAAAGGAACAATTTTTCATGCTACATCCAGTTTTCACTAATCAACCTGTTGGTTTGTAATTGGGAGGGAGGAGGGAGTAAAAATGAGCTATTTGTCAAACCTAAATCTTTGACAGATTTCTCTTTCTCCTGGTTTTCTTGATGAATTATATACTTTACTTTGACCCAGAAGTGTTATTAACTATTCCAGTACTTTCTTTTTTGTATCTTTTCTTTACTGAATTATATTGTTATCTATAATCATACATTTTTCAAAATTAAATAACCTGGTGTGTTTTTTTGTCCACATATTGAATGGCACAGTGGAGGGTCACTTTCTAAAAGTTCAGAATAGTTCCAAATAACCTTTTATTAAGACTGTCCATACTTAAAAGATTTGTTTCATAATATAAGCACAGCAGTTGTACTTCTCTGCTATTTATTCAGCTTCTATGTGAACCTGAAAAGATAAAGCAGTGATCATTAAAGCTGCTTGTCCTTTATGTGAATTTTAAATCAGCATCATCATTTTTCACATATCAAACAGCAGGCTGAATTTGTCTTGCTTTGTCACAAATCCAAACTATATTTTGTCAGACCATCCTATAAATTATTAGTGATGGACACATAGAAGTCTTCTCATATTTCACTGTGTGTGTACTGTACATGTGCATGATTGTTGATTTACTTTCTATGCTTTAGAAAATAGAATAATAGGGTTGAAAGGAACCTTGGAGGTCTTCTAGTCCAACCTTTGCTCAAGCAGGAGACCCTATACCAGGGGTAGGGAACCTTGGCTCTTTTATGACTTGTGGACTTCAATACCCAGAATTCCTGAACCAGCCATGCTGACTCAGGAATTCTGGAAGTTGAAGTCCCCAAGTCAGAGACAAGGTTCCCTACACCTGCCCTATACCATCCTGGAAAAATGGCTATCCAATCTCTTCTTAAGAACCTTCAGTGATAGAGCACCCAAAACTATGGAGGCAAGCCATTCCACTGATTAATTGTTCTCATTGTCAGGAAATTTCTCCTTACTTCTAGTTTGGATCTCTCCTTGATGATCTTCCATCTGCTACATTTTATCCTGCTCTTAGATGCTTTGGAGAATAGGTTGACTCCCTCTTCTCACTGAGAGCCCTCAAATATTGGAGGATACTATCATGTCACCCCTAATCTTTTTCTTCATTAGACTACACATACCAAGTTCCCTCAATTATTCATGATAACTAATTGAAGGTAACTCATGTTGGATCCCCCTGGGAGTAAGGTATGGCTATTGAGTTAAAGATACAACTCATTTTGTAAAATGAGTCTTTGATAGACTATGATTGTTTAAGTGGACATATGTGAGCACATTTCCTATTCTGTTCCCTCAACCCCTCTCTCTGTCTACATATATGTCCAAGCAATTGTGGACACCATTATATTCCAGAAATGCTTTAATCAAGATGTAGCTACTCTTGTGCAACTCAGATAGTTTGAAGATCAATCTTATTTAGCCATTGCCAGTTTGAGTATGGATAATAATGAAAGATGGGAAGTTAGAGTTTGAACATTTGGTGAACTATCAGATTGCCTGCCTCCACATTTAATCCATCCTATCAATCATGTCTGTGAGTAATTTACATAAAAATGCTATTTACATTATAACTTTTATTTTCTTAACAATGTCATTTCTGGGATCCTGTCAGGAATCACTAATATTTATGGTCACATTTTTCTTAAGAAAGGAAACATGAAAGCAAAATAAGACATGTTAGTAAGGCAGGAAAAAACTTGAAGAGTACTCAGGCTTTGCTGACATTCACCTAGACCACGGGTGTCAAATTCGCAATGTCAGGTGACATGTCATAACGTATTGTGACTTTTTTCCCATTGCTGGCATATCTGGCCCACAGGCTGGCAGTTTGACACCCCTGATCTAGACTATAGAAAAGGTGATGGCTGCACAATTTTTGATAACTGAATAGCTGTACTGATCTTTATGTGTCATCACTATCTCTGTGGATATTATCCATGATAATTTTACTAATTTTATTACAGTGATTTGACCAGAAACAGCATGTATTATATATTATTGATTTTATTTATTTATTTATTTGGTTTTTTTATATTTATATTTTTATATTTATATTTTTATTGGTTTAATTAGTGACACTTTAATTTGTTAATTTGATTTCTAAGCTTACTCATATATTTGTTATATTTGTCTGACTTATTAGTCTTAATGTTCTATATGCCTTATAATCTTTTCAGTTAAAATTCCTTGTATTTCCCATTTATTTATCTTAATCCTACAGGTCTAACCTAAAGATATATGGGTATATTTATTTCATGATTTGATATGTGCTGGTTAATGACTGCAATAAAGGTTCCTTGCATATTACATTACTGGCAAATATTCATATGACTATTTCATTTTGTCAATTCTGTCATTCTAAACTTGTCTTAATCATCAGAATCTAAGAACGTAAGAAGAGCTTTGCTGGATTAGACTAAAGCCTCTTTTATGCCAGCACTTTGTTTTTCACAATGTTGGGTGTCACAAATTTATTTTTTTTTTGGGGGGGGGTGTCTCACAAAATGGCATACAAGGCATATAAAACAGTGGTGCTTCCACTGCTGTGGAATTAACCTGTGAAATATACTGCAAATAATAATTCACACAATACTGTGCTATGTGAAAAAGCATTTTTTTATCTGTTCTAAATCTCTGCCCAATTAGTTTAACTGAATGACATTTGAACTTAATGTTTTGAGAGATAGACCAAACCTTTTTGTTCCACACTTTCTCTATGCCATGCAAGTAACCTTGTTTCAAATTAGAGAGCCCCAAACATTTTATCTTTCAGACATAATGATTAGAACTGTATATAGGATTCCTTATCAAAACATCACATAGACATATTTAAAAATTTGCAATATTGACAGTCACTTTTCTAATGATCCCTTCATGGATGTTGGCTTTTTTACAGCTATCACATACTGAGTTTACTTCTTACAAAAATTGGACTACTCACTGTGATCCATAAACTGTTTTCCTGGTTAGCTAAAGTTATCTCATATCATCAGTATACTTACAAAAGTTAGGATTTTTGTTCACATATATATCTCTTCATCCTAAATTGAATCACATTTGTAATTTGGTTGACCATTCACCCAGCATAGAATGTCATCTATGCAGTAGATCTTCACAATCACTTTTGGATTCAACACCCAAATAATATAGTGGCATTCAACTTACAGTTTTCCCTAAATTAAGATTGTTTACATGTGTCAAAGGAAAAGTCTTCATCATGGTTCAGTCCAAGCCGGGAATAAACAACATGGCGACTGCTTTAGAAAGAAGGTTGCAGTTTATTGAAGAGGAGAGCCAGACAGAAATATGACTCTGGAAGAAAAGAGAGTGAGCACATGTAGGGAATGGGTTTTTATACCCTCTGGGGCTTTTGTTTGCAGTTGTTTCCTGCTCCTGCTTGAGGCTTTGTATTTTCTGTGTCATGTATTCTGACCTCAGTCTGGGTGTGCCCTTTGGCATCTGTGGGTTAATCCTATTATGTCTCAAAGGTTATATCCTGCTTCCCTGGGGTTGTGGTTGATGACTCTTAGATTTTTGGTGTTGCTTCTAGGGATCTTTCTTCCTAATCCCAGTTTCCTGATTCCAGTCTTTCTGACAAGATTATCACATCTGCAATTCTGCAGACTTCGTTTCTGCTTGGGACAGAGAGACTTGGGGGCAGGGTTGGTTTCTGATTTAAAAATCCTTTAGGGAAATATATTCTGCCCTTTTAATATTTCCTTCTCTGGGGTGGGGCTGACTTCCCACAAATCCACCCTTTGTGCCATAAGTGTGTGAATGACACACTTACTGGTACAAGATTAAAACTGATCTGGTCAAGGAGACTTGGTAAACAAGCTTTAAATTGTTAAGCCAAAAAAGGGGGGAGACAGTAATGGAGGCAAGCAGAAAAAGATCCCTGCAGTGGCTCCCAAAAGGGGAGCTTCCAACGCATAAAGTTCTAAAAGTCAGGGCAAAAATTTTGTTAGGTGGAAAAGAAATTTATACTTTCCAATATTCTGTGCCAATTATTTTCAAATGTTGGATGTCACTTTGAGCTTCCAGTCAGGTTTTGAAGCACATTCCTCTCCAAATTCTTCACAGCCATGGTCTTCATCAGTACATAACCACTGGATGCCCATTTTCAAGGGTTGTTTCTTTTCTTAGCTCTTAGTTCAGTGCATCCAGGTTAGTGATGCCCAATTGTGGTTAGCCAGTATGCAAGCCAGACTATTAAATTTTTCTTAAATTGCACATAGTGAGCCTTAGGTCTCCCAGTCTGAGTCCACCAGTGCAAGATATTCAGGGCTTAGGTTTGGAGATCTCTTTTCTGCTACTTCCCTAGTCAGGGCATATGAATTGCAAATCACCTGAGGGGGCCTGGTTCCCTCCCCCTTGGAATTTGCAGGAAGTTGTACATGCAAAGAATCAGGCTGGAGTACAGGGCAAGAATCAGGCTGGAGTTTTACTGAAGGTAGGTGAAAGAGATAGACTCAATGTGATTATGAATGGTGTGTATGCATGTGTGTGTGTGCAGCTACTAATACAAAACAGGTAATACAAGCATTCTGGAAAAGATTTCCTCCCACCAGACAGAAATCCAAGGTGTTCAGGACTTGCTGTGCCAACTACTCCCAAATGCCATCACTCCATAAATACATTCAACTGGCTTATTACAATACAAATGGGGCAAGAAAGAAAACCTTACAATGAGTTTGCACCCTCCCCCCATAGTCTTCCCAGTTTTCTTCTGAGGCTTCATGATGGGACCAATGGATCAAGGACTCCTTTCTTCCTCTGCAGCTTTCACAGGCATCTGTATAGGGGGTACCTTGCTCAATAGTAGTAACTGTGAAAGGGATCTTGGAGTCCCAGTGGACAATAACTTAAATATGAGCCAGCAGTGTGCTGCAGCTGCCAAAAAAGCCAACAGAGTGCTAGGCTGCATTAACAGAGGGATAGAATCAAGATCACATGAAAAGGGCGGTAGACGAGAAGGAGAAGGGCGGTATAGAAATATCGGGAGAAGGGCGGTATAGAAATATTATTAAATTAAATTAAATTAAATTAAGTATTAATACTACTTTACAAAGCCTTGTTTGTTTATTTATTTATTTATTTATTTATTTATTTATTTATTTATTTATTCGGTTTATATACCGCTCTATTCTCTAAGGACTCAGGGCGGTTTACAAGGCAAAATTTAAAAACAATCCAATATAAAATTAAAATAAAATTAAATTAAGTCTAGCCGCAAAAATTAAATCACAATTTAAAAACATTAAACCCCTCAGTCCAGACCAGATAGCTCAAAGAGCCAGGTTTTTAGGTCCCGGCGAAATGAACGAAGGTCAGGGGCAGTCCGGAGTTCCGTTGGCAGTTGTTAGGGACACACTTGGAATACTGCATCCAGTTTTGGTCACCATGATGTAAAAAAGATGTTGAGACTCTAGAAAGAGTACAGAGAAGAGCAACAAATATGATTACAGGACTGGAGGCTAAAATATATAAGGAACAGCTACTGTCTAGTTTAATGAAGCGAAGGACAAGGGGGGACATGATAGCAGTGTTCCAATATCTCAAGGTTTGCCACAAAGAAGAGGAAGTCAAGCTATTCTCCAAAGCATCTGAAGGCAAGACAAGAAGCAATGGATGGAAACTAGTCAAGGAGAGAAGCAAGCTAGAACTAAGGAGAAATTTTCTGACAGTTAGAACAATTAATCAATGGAACAACCTGCCTCCAAAAGCTGTTAATGCTCCAACACTGGAAGTTTTTAAGAAGAGACTGGACAGCCATTTGTCTGAAATGGTATAGGGTTTCCTGCCTGAGCAGGGGCTAGGATTAGAAGACCTCCAAGGTCCTTTCCAATTATTGTTGTTGTTGTTGTTGTTGTTGTTGTTGTTGTTGTATACACACACATTTCTCTCACTCCCCTGAGCCTTAAAATTAAAATTTTGAGGTACTCACCTTCACCTTCTTTCCAAAACAGCCCTTGAGCTCAAACCCCAAACTCCCTTTATTACCCTGGCTCCACATGGTTAGGGCCTGGGAAACCCATCCACAGACCCAACAGGTCTGCTGCCAGCAAGATGGGGCTTACCAGTCTATTGGAGAGGTTAGCTTGGAGTCCCATCTGGGTCACAAATTGTTGAAGGAAAAGTCTTCATCATGGTTCTGTTCAAGCCGGGAATAAACAACATGGCGACTTCTTTAGAAAGAAAGTTGCAGTTTATTGAAGAGGAGAGCAAGACAGAAAGATGGCTGTGGAAGAAAAGAGAGTGAGCACATGTAGGGAGTGGGTTTTTATACCCTCTGGGGCTTTTGTTTGGAGTTGTTTCCTGTTCCTATGAGGCTTTGTATTTCTTATGTCATGTATTCTGACCTCAGTCTGGGTGTGCCCTTTGGCATCTGTGGGTTAATCCTATTATGTCCCAAAGGTCATATCCTGCTTCCCTGGGGCTGGGGCTGATGACTCTTAGATTTTTGGTGTTGCTCCTAGGGATCTTTCTTCCCAGTTTCCTGATTCCAGTCTTTCTGACAAGATTATCACATCTGCAATTCTGCAGACTTCATTTCTGCTTGGGACAGAGAGACTTGGTGGCAGGGTTCTTTTCTGCTTTCTGCTTTAGGGAAATATATTCCGCCCTTTTAAGATCTCCTTCGCTGGGAGGGGGGGTGACGTCCCACAAATGGATCATTGACTCCATTTTTTACTTTCTCCATGAGAAAATTGTCCATTTATTCCTATTCTTTACTTTTGCTCTCTTTTTAACAACCAAGCAGTTCATAATAACAGATTCTTTTATTCAATGATCTGTAATTTTAATCAAGAATCTTTAAAGATATTTTTTCCAAAGACTTTTTAGGACATTTTTTATCCCACCTTTATTATTTTGATAAATAACTCATGCTGAATACCTTATTCTTTTCTCCTCTATTTTCACCACAAGAACAACCCTGTGGGCTGAGTTGGACTGAGAGAGTGACTGGCTGTCAGACTTCAAAAAACAAGAAAGACACATGGTGATTCTTCCAAACAGATTTCTTTATTTTTCCATACTTATAGACAGAATCTTGCCAACTGAAGTGCCCTACCATCTCTAACAAGCATATAGTCTGACAACTATTACGGTGGGACTATTTTCACCCTCCTTCTCTCATACAGATTATTCTGAACTGAACTGCCTCTTTATCCGCTAGAATGCACACCCTCCCTCCTGCAATTCCAGAATACATTCCATCACATCAATCCAAAATCATTCAGCCTGGTTTCATGCCTAAAGCATGACTTACATTCACAATCTCCTGGTTTCTAACCAGGTGCCTTAGCCAATAGACAATGCCACCTCCTCAACACTGTTGTGGATGATCTTAAAATACTCTGGTGAAAGATTTACATTTGTGGAGTTTTCTCTGACTTTTTTTCAGCAAGGCTTTTTCTTTGATTATGGTTTTTGTCCATTTGCCTACAACAAATATTAAGATGACTGAATTACTATTTTCTGGAACTGTCTTGGGACTCTTTGAACATTGGCATTACATTACGTACCTTCCATTCCTCTGGCACTAGCATGCAGCATCTTTACCCTGCTGAACTGGATCAGCCAGGCAAAAACTGCTTGTTATCATCTAACATCTTTTGTGCTGATTTTTGTTCCTCTGATTAGAAAAGGATTTTCATTCTGACTTTCTAATTTTTATAGCTTTGTGGACATTATCAGAAAGGGCTGTTATTCAGGACTTGGTTGACCCTTTTCTTCACTGTATAATACATTCCAGCTGAGCTTTCATTACTGTAGCTTTAAATCACTTGAAGCACAATGAAGAAATGTTGTCCTGTTATTTTCCATTTATTTTTTACCAGTCCTCTCATTTTTTAAAAGTTTCCCCTTTTGTAATCAAATATGGCTGAAAATGAGATGATGGATGAGATAGAAAAAGAAAAGTCTTAGGTTTCTATAAAGCTTTCTCCCAGAAGAATCAAGAGAGATAATTTTTAAATTGCAGAAACTAGAAGCTATTTGCAATCTATATCATTGTTGAATTGCTCAAAACGTTGGTGCCCTTACTTCATTAAAACAAAGAAATGGATTCTGAGGAAATGAGAGTTAAGTAGTAGGCTACAGTAGGCAACAAGATTTCTGTGTTTGGAGATTTTTGGAATAATTAGAAAAGGGGGAAGGAAGGCTTGTCTGAATCAAAATTCCTTCCCCAATGTAGAGCGAAGCCTTTTTTGATTCTTAGAACAATGAGATTCTTTTTTCAGTTTTATAGGACTTACTATAGATAAAGCTGAAAGGCATTCTATTTTCTAAGGGTTCCTCTTCCCTTTTTCTGAAGAGCAAGTAGAATAGGAAAACCACCAGGACAGATAAAGCTTTTGTTGCATATTTTTGGTGTTTGGTGAGCTTGTAAATGTGTAATGTATATGTACAAACGTTATTAACAAGTAGAACCGTTTATTCCGCTTATTTCTATGAGGTAAACACCACTGACAGGGAAACACGCGGGAACTTTGACAGCTGTCAAAGTTCCCCGCCAGGGCGCAGGCGCAGCCATCTGACAGCTCGCGGCTGTCAAAACACCAAAGCCGGCTCACCATGCGGAAAGAAGAACTGTCAAGACGCGACGGCGGTGATTGGTCCAGCTAGACGCGGCGCCAAAAGAAACGATCCTGATTGGACTATACTGACAGCTGCTGGCTATAAAAGCCGGACAAGTTATTCTGTTCTTTGCCTTGTTCCAAAATAAATCTTAGTTAAGTAACCTGTCGTCCCGAGTGGTCCTTCGGCTACTTCAAAATGGAAAGTGAGTATAGTAAGATTTGCAGAAGCTTATAGTATCCATTTTGCAAACTTGCCCAAAAAATGTTTTTTGGAGAAAAAAGAAACTTAGAGAACTTAAAGGGGACAATTGGTTATTTGAAGTCTTATAAAATAGTCTTGCCCCAGAGATTTGGATGATCCCAATCCTGCTAGCCTTCAAGAAGGCCTTCAAGACCTGGCTTTTTCATCAGGGACCAGGATGAAGATATTATCTGGGCCTGGTATTTTATTATGTCTTAGAGTTTTGCTTATAGCTTTGGTTGCGCTATATTGCATAGTTTCTTTACTTGCTCCACTTTATATTTTATATATTGTTATATAAATACAATAAATAATATACAATAATCAGGGCTTTTTTGTCATAGAATGCTCAGAACGAAGTTCCGGCACCTTTTTTGGATGGAACCTTGTAGGTTAGGCAAGGCGGGTTGTATGACATGTGTGAGTTCCGGCACCTTTTTCTTTTACAAAAAAAGCACTTACAATAATTATACATTGTTAACCACATGGTTTAGATACATTATTATATCTAAATAAATATATCACTTATTTATTTCCAAAACATAAGTAGGTTAAAATTCTTGGGGGAGCCTTGAAACTATATTTCCATTCAAGATACCACTTAGAAGTTGTACATTTTGTACTTCTGTGTTAGTTGGCTAATTATTATGTGTATATTAATTCTAGACTAGGTGTGGATGGTTTTCCTTGTAATACTTGCAGCTCTTTTGCAGAAGAAAAGCAGCATGTCAATATTACTCTATGGGTTGATGGTCCCTTTGACAGAGCAATGCCATTTTTTTTCCTTCTTTGAGATATTTGTGTCCATCCCATTTATGTGTATCTCAGTGTGTGATGTGTATGAGATATTTGTGCTCATCCCAGTGATGAGCAATGAAGAGTCTCAGAGAATGGGGTAGACAATTTGCTATTTCAGTGTGGTATGAAGCTTGGCAGAAAGAAGAAATAAGAATGCTGGCAAGGCTGATTGAACCAGCTTCTAAATAATAAAAAAACAGGTTCTCATTAGGGAATATCATCTCATTTTTGTTTTATAAAGTATTGCTTTGAACATTTTTCTTATATATTTTCACTTATAAAGGATTAAAGGTAAAGGTAAAGGTTCCCCCGCACATGCGTGCTAGTCATTTCCAACTCTAGGGGCCGGTGCTCATCTGTTTCAAAGCCGAAGAGCCAAGGCTTGTCCAAGGACATCTCCGTGGTCATGTGGCCGGCATGACTAGACGCCAAAGGCGCACGGAACGCTGTTACCTTCCCACCGTAGTGGTCCCTATTTTTCTACTTGCATTTTTACGTGCTTTCGAACTGCTAGGTTGGCAGAAGCTGGGACGAGTAACAGGCGCTCACTCTGTTACGCAGCACTCTGGATTTGACCCGCCAAACTGCTGACCTTCTGATCGACAAGCTCAGCGTCCTAACCCACTGAGCCACTGCGTCCCATTATAAAGGATTAACCATGTCTTAATTTTAAGGACTTTCAGTGAAATTACTGTGTAAAATAACTAGCTGTTTGAGTGATATTCTTTCACCAAGCTACTCATGGTCAACATCTGATACAACAGAATATTTATATTTATATTTATTAAATTTTTATACCGCCCTTCTCCCGAAGGACTCAGGGCGGTGTACAGGGCAATAAATATTAAAAACGAAGTACAAAAGTTAAAAAACAATTAAATATTATGCCTGATATAAACAGCAATTAAAACCATGTTAAAAACCCAACCCTTAACCCATCAAACCAGTTTTTAGATCCCGCCGGAAGGAGCGAAGGTCGGGGGCCATCCGGAGCTCGACCGGCAAGCGGTTCCACAGGTCTGGCGCACCCACAGAGAATGCCCTCCCCCTAGGGGCCACCAATCGACATTCTTTGATCGGAGGCACCCTGAGGAGGCCCTCTCTGTGGGAGCGCACTGGACGGAGGGAGGTTGACTCCGGCCGCAGGTGTTGCCATAGGTAATCTGGACCCATGCCATGTAGGGCTTTGTAAGTCATTACCAACACCTTGAATCTCACCCGGAGGACAACCGGCAGCCAATGCAGCTCGCAGAGCAAAGGTGTAACATGGGAGTATCGGGAGACTCCCAAGACAACTCGCGC
This sequence comes from Vipera berus, assembly GCF_964194415.1. Classification (NCBI taxonomy): domain Eukaryota; kingdom Metazoa; phylum Chordata; class Lepidosauria; order Squamata; family Viperidae; genus Vipera; species Vipera berus. The sequence goes on along the minus strand of NC_138206.1, from coordinate 84,291,110 downwards.
GGCTGCATTCTGCACCAGTTGGAGCCTCCGAGTGGTCTTCAAGGGCATCCCCATGTAGAGAGCATTACAGTAGTCCAGATGAGAGGTCACGAGCGCATGAGTGACTGTATGTAAGGCATCCCGGTCCAGATAGGGCCGCAACTGGCACACCAGACGAACCTGGGCAAAGGCCCCCCTAGTCACAGCTCCAATATGCTCTTCTAAAGAGAGTTGTGAGTCTAGGAGGACCCCCAAGTTGCACGCCCTATCTACGGGGGTAATAGCTCACCCCCCATGGCAAGAGATGGAGTAATCTGAATTTCCCGGGATGCCGGCATGAACAGCCACTCAGTCTTGTCAGGGTTGAGCCGAAGCCTGTTCCTCCCCATCCAGACCCGGACCACCTCCAGGCAACGGGACCACAGGAATGTGGTCTTATAACAAAAAGTTTCCACTGTGTATACTGCTTCCATCTTTCGGAGACAGGATTTATATTATTTAAAACTAAGGATTCAAAGACTTTCATTTAGTTTGCAGGTTGATGTAGGCTGGCTTAATTAAATGTCCTCTATTTGAATGTGAAGACAATCATTTTTTCAGACTGGGGTTTTTCAGTTCTTGGTTTGAACTGTGATTACAAAAAACATGTACATGGAGGGAAAATAAAAATTAAATTATGAAACTTGAATACAAATCAATTTTCAGTGAATTTTCATGGTAGAAATTTGGTGAAATACACTTAAAGTTGAGTATATTGTTTGCATTACTGAATTATGTTGGATTTATTTTAAATAATTATCTCTGTTTCCTCCAAACACAAATAGTTTGTGTCCGGAGTGAATAATATGTAGCCTTCCTTCAACTGTAATCAACATGGCAAATAAGGTTGATGGATTTTGGGAATTAGACTTAAACAGTATTATCAGAGTCACATATTTCTTATTTTGCATTACAAATATTTCTGATCTTTTTTATATTCATTTATTTTTATTTTATTCATTTGTATCTTACCTTTTTTTACAACTCTATCTTCCCCTCCCTTGTACCTTGCAGCTGCCATTATCATTCTTTACCTTTATTTTTTTTAAAAAAAACAACCTCTTGGTTCCTGGCCTTTATGCACTGGAACTTGTATTTTTAAGAATGTTTATGTGTAAACTAGATTTGAATTTGTATGTTAGCAATTGGACAGATAGATTAACTAAGTAGACACACCTTATATGCAAAATTTGATTTCAGAAAAATGATGTAATCTTATTGTATATAAGATAATAATCAATATTTTTATATGTAATTTTCAATTATTTATCCAGGACAAGAGCTGATTCATATGCTGATCAAGCAGTATTCATATGAGCTTTCTTTCAAGCACTTAGTTTCTCATTTTCCATTATTTCCTACTTTCCATACATGTAGTATTTCCACTTCGCTCTTTGTTCAAGTCTGGAGTTACAAAATAAAACCAATCCCCTACCCTTAACAGTATTTTGATTGAATTCTCTCAATCCTGGTTTTAGCGTTTCATTTTATTTCTCCACATAACGTGACAGATATTTTTAAAAACAGATGTCTGAAAATGAATGCTTTCTGGTTAAATATTATTCTATTCTCATAATAAAATATGCACTCCCCCCCACCTACCTTTTAGCGGCCTAACAAAGCAGGGAGTATCTGCAGCTGTAGGAACACTACAAACTAATGTTCTTTGGCAAAGCTCTTTAAAATGAAATTGCTACTATATTTTCCAATTATAGTTTAGACAGTAAATAAATCACTCTTATATGTCTGTGTGTACACTTACATGGACACCCAAGATTTTCATAGCTATAATGGAAATGGCATTTTAGTTCTGGAACTGATGTCCAGCAGGGCAGTCACCCCTTACTATATAATGCTATAATGACTTGCAAGAAAAATAAATCTCCACAAATTTCTTTCTTGCACAAAACAGTATGGTTTATGGAAGTATATAGATGTTAGTGGCAAATGGAATCAGCTGCATCTCTGACTTTTTGCTAAAAAAAAGTTAGTGAAGTGAAGCAGTGTTCATCTGGAAAAGTGCATACCAAATCAGCATATATTTGGCAAAACTGAGCACAAGGCAGCATATATACTAGTGATAGTTATCTTTAATTAAGGAGCATATATGGAAAATTGCAAAGAGAAAGCATGTTAAAGATTATTGCATAGGAAAGTGTAAATAACAGGCAGTTAAGTATATTTCAGGCAAAAATCTGTAGAACATTTAAAAAAAATAAATTGCACAATGTGCTAAACCATTAACAGAACAAAATAACCTATGAGTGCAAGTTTGTTTATTTATTTATTTGGGAAATGTATATGGCCACCTACTCACTCACAGCAACTCTTAGGCAGCTGAAAAGCAGTAAAAACATAATATAGAAAAAAACACACAATAACCTCCACTCCCACCCCTACTGTGTGTGACAACATACAGCCAAATGAATCATTTGATGGGCTCTATCCCATTTTGGGATGCCCAGGTCTGCTGGCAATATAAGGGTAGATAATGTCAACAAATCTTTCCACTCAGATACATCTGATAATTTGCCACAAATATAATTGGCCACAAAGGCCATTTGCACAACTCCACCTTTTATGCTAATAGACTAGATAAAAAAAAGATATGGGGGAAAGGGGGATAGCATGGGGCCACATGTTTGCAGTACTCAATCCTGTTATCTCCTCTGTAGTTGCTTTTAGTGGGTATCTTTTTGTTTAAATCCACTTTTAGTAATTCTGATCTATACTTTAAAATTTGGATTATTACTTATTGTATATTAAGGATTTCTGGGATCCTGGTCTTTAATCTGAATCATGTTTATTTAATTTCAATATTTTATATATCAGTTTATATATTTACACAACATTTTATGTTATCTTTATGAACTGTTTTAAAATAATTTTTCTGCTCTGAATATTGCATAAAAATGGAATAAATAAACACATAAATGTTTCATGCCACTTGGTTGGTCAAACCCAAAAACTGAATTGAAAACTTTAATTTTAGGTTACAAAGAAAGGACTGATGGACTGCAAAAGACTACCACCATTTTATGGCATTCAGAAATATTATGATATTTATTGGTACCCAAATAATAATCATAAAGGGTAAATACCATGCAAAGAATAATAAAAGAGGGTTTGACCCCTTGACCTTTTCAGCATATTGTAAGGATTTATGGCAATATAGCTCTTAAAATCTGTTAGTTTTAACATTGTGCTTTATCCTTCCTAATCTTAATAATCCAGCAGAATTTCTGATAAAATATTTTTTTGAAGCATTTCATTTGGATTTCTATTATTAGATTCTTCTCAGGCATTGCATTAATACAGGCTTTCTGTTGTGTTGTCCATCTTCTGTCATGCTTGCTTCTCCTTTAAATACATGGGTACTCCTCGCTACATCTGGCAAATCTTTGCAGTCACTTTTATTCTCATTCAGCATTCTGTGAATGCCCTCAACTGCATGAGCTCACTTACACAGTGTCTTATTTCTGAACCTATAAAATCAGTTGGCTTCCTTGAACAAATTATGATCCAATTTAACTGTACTCATTAGAAGCAAAATATACCTCTTCAGAAAAAAAAATCCTGTTCAATTTATTACAGTCATATTCAGTGGGTGGTCTTTCTAACAATATCTCTTTCCAACAGTACATTTACCTGCATTCCTGCTTGATTTCACAGTTTCATTACAGTTATGGAAACAGAGATATATCCAAGAGAATAGGGTGATCGGGTTATGCATTATGTAACAAAAGAAATAAAAACAAACCAAATGCATCATCCTAAAAGGACACAGATTCATTATTTACATGAGAGTGTGTGTATATACCTAAAATAAAAAGTAACTATGGTAACAAGACATATCATATTATACCAGAATATAGAATATTTGGACTCTGACTTGCGTGTCTGCTTAATCTGCCACTCAAACACTTATTCTGTATAGCCTACTCTCCGAATCTCATGCCATTAGGTTATTAATTCTACATTGGTTATGTTTTGCCATAAATGCCATAGTACCTGCCTCAAAAAAAGCAGAAGCTATTTATATTAATAATTAATAGAGGATTATTATGAAGGAAAGTGGCAAGAAGGTGACAAATAACAGGGAGAAAGCAGAACTACTTAACTTGTTTTTTGCATCTGTCTTTACACAAAGGGAAGAAACAGTCCAACCTATCAAAAACAATACCGTAAAAAAACAGATTAGAAACACAAGTTAAAATAGGCAAGAAAATGGTGACTGAGCATCTGTCCACCCTAGATGAGTTCAAATCACCAGGAGCAGATGGATTACACCCCAAGCTTCTGAAGGAACTGGCAGATGTGATCTCAGAACCACTGAAATATATCTTTCAAAGATCCTGGAGCATCAGCGAACTACCAGAGGACTGGAAAAATGCTGGTGTAGTTCCCATCTTCAAAAAAGGGGGAAAAAGTGATCCAGGAAAATACTGACCTATCAGCCTGACCTCAATACCTGGGAAGATTCTGGAAAAGATAATCAAACAATGAATCAGCGAGCACCTAAAGGCAAACAAAGTCATCACTAAAAGCCAACATGGGTTTGTCAAAAACGGATCATGCTAGACAAATCTTATTGCATTCTTTGACCAGGTGACAAAATTAGTGGACCAGAGGAATGCTGTGGATATAATTTACTTGGACATCAGTAGAGCATTTGATAAAGTAGATCACAACCTACTACTGTACTTGATAAGATAGAAAAATGTGGGTTAGACAGCATCACCACCAAATGGATTTGTAGTTGGCTGACTAGCCGTACTCAGCATGTGGTCCTCAATGGAACTGCATCTACATAGAGGGAAGTGGCATGGGTCCGGATTACCTACGGGAGCACCTGCTGCCGGCATCATCTTCCCTTCGTCCAGTGTGCTCCCACAGAGAGGGCCTCCTCAGGGTGCCGTCGGTCAAAGAGTGTCGACTGACGGCCCCCAGGGGGAGGGCGTTCTCTGTGGGCGTGCCAGACCTTTGGAACCATTTACCGGTTGAGCTCCGGATGGCTCCTGACCTTCGCTCCTTCCGCCGTGACCTAAAAACTTACTTATTTGAACAAGCCGGCCTGGTCTGATGGGTTTGGGGTATTTTAATATTAATTTTATTAATTTTTATTGTAATTGGGCTACTTATTTAATTCTTTTTTAACGTTTGTACATTGTATTTTATTGTATTTATTGCCCTGTACACCGCCCTGAGTCCTTCGGGAGAAGGGCGGTATAGAAATTAAATTAATAAAATAATAATAATAGTGGGGTGCCACAGGGCTTGTTCTGGGCCCAGTGCTCTTCAATATCTTCATCAATGATTTGGATGAGGGGATAGATGGGGAACTCATCAAATAGGCAACAGTACAGAAGATAGGCTTAAGATACAGAAGGATCTTGACAGACGTGAACATTAGGCGCTTCTAACAAAATGAAATTCAATAGTGAAAAAAGTAAGGTTCTACATTTGGGCAAGAAAAACCAAATGTACAGGTATAGTATAGGGGGTACCTTGCTCAATAGTAGTAACTGTGAAAGGGATCTTGGATTCCTAGTGGACAATCACTTAAATATGAACCAGCAGTCTGCTGCAGCTGCCAAAAAAGCCAACACAGTGCTAGGCTGAATTAACAGAGAGATAGAATAGAATCAAGATCACATGAAGTGTTTATACTTATCCCTTGGTAAGGCCACACTTGGAATACTGTATCCAGTTTTTGTCACTATGATGTAAAAAAGATGTTCAGACTTTAGAAAGAAAATAGAAAAGAGCAACAAAGATGATTAGGGGACTGGAGGCTAAAATATATAAGGAATAGTTGCTGGAATTGGGTATGTCTAGTTCAGGGATTCCCAACTGGGGTTGCTCGCACCCCCTGAGGGGGCAAGATGATATTTAAGGGGGTGCAAAAACTTGGGTTTTCAAACTTATATTGTATATGCATAATTCACTGCCGCTATTTCAAACTTTTATAAACGATGCGAGAATATATCATAATATATATCAGAAGCATTCTACAGGGGCGGGGTATAGAAAAGGTTGGGAGCCACTGGTCTAGTTTAATGAAAAGAAGAACGAGGGGTGACATGATAGCAGTGTTCCAATATCTCAGGGGTTGCCACAAAGAAGAGGGAGTAAAGCTATTCTCCAAAGCCCCTGAAGGCAAGACAAGAAGCAATGGATGGAAACTAACCAAAGAGAGAAGCAACCTAAAACTAAGGAGAAATTTCCTGACAGTTAGAACAATTAATCAATGGAACAACCTGCCTCCAGAAGCTGTGAATGCTCCAACACTGGAAGTTTTTAAGAAGAGACTGGATAGCCATTTGTCTGAAATGGTATAAGGTTTCCTGTCAGAGCAGGGGGTTGGACTAGATGACCTCCAAGATCCTTTCCAACTACTACTACTACTACTACTACTACTACTATTATTATTATTATTATTATTATTATTATTATTATTATTATTATTATTATTATTATTATTATTATTATTATTATTATTATTATTATTATTGCAAGGAAAACCAAATGCACAGGTACAATATAGGTAGTACCTCGCTCAATAGTAGCAACTGTGAGAGGGATCTTGGAGTCCTAGTGGATATTCACTTAAATAAGAGCCAGCAATATGCTGCAGCTGCCAAAAAGACCAACAGAGTTCTAGGCTGCATTAACAGAAGGATAGAATTGAATGAATGAACCTATATTGTCAAAGTACAACCATGTATACATTGAGATTGGCTGAGCCTCCCTTCGTGCCCCCACCCCCAACTTACAGAGACACAAACCCTCCATCTTATTACACCATGTGAGCTAATTGCACAATGCACCGGCCTCACAAGTCAATTATGCATAAAGTGTATAAAATTATTTCCCATTCAAAAGCCTAACAGCCCATGGATAAAAGCTGTTCTTCAGCCTGTTGGTACGGCTGGCTATACTCCTATATCTCCTACCTGATGGTAGGAGAGTAAAGAGATACCGTCCAGGGTGTGAGTCGTCCCTGAGAATTTTCCTCACTCTTCCAAGGCAGCGAGCCCTGGCAATGTCATCCAGTGGTGTCAGGGGACAGCCCACAATGTCTTGTGCTGTGCTCACTACCCTCTGTAATACTTTCCTATCCACTGCTGTCAGACCAGCATACCAAACCACAATAGCATACGAGAGAACGCTCTCTATAGCAGACCAGTAAAAGAGGGTCATAAGCCATTGTTCTACCCTGTTCTTCCACAAGATGCTGATAAAGTGAAGTCTCTGTTGGGCCTTTCTGGCCACCTGGGTTGTATTAACTTTCCAGGTCAGATCTTCGCAGAGGTAGACTCCCAGAAATTTAAAGGAGGAAACTCTCTCCACACAGTCCTCCCTGATGTAAAGTGGGGCAGGTTCCTCCTTTTTCCTCTGGAAGTCTAGCATCATCTCTTTCATCTTGCTGATGTTCAGGTGCAAGTTGTTGTTACAACACCATATGGATAGCTTTTGTACCTCCGCCCTGTATTAAGATTACATGAAATGTTAATACCACTTTATAATGCCTTTGTAAGGTCACATCTGGAATACTGCATCCAGTTTTGGTCAGCATGATGTAAAAAAGATGTTGAGACTCTAGAAAGAGTGCAGAGAAGAGCAACAAAGATGATTAGGGGACTGGAGGCTAAAACATATAAAGAATGGTTGCTGGAATTGGATATGTCTTGTTTAATAAAGAGAAGGACGAGGGGTGACATGATAGCAGTGTTCTAATATCTCAGGGGCTGCCATAAACAAGAGGGAGTCAAGCTATTCTCCAAAGCACCTGAAGGCAGGACAAGAAACAATGGATGGAAACTACTCAAAGAGAGAAGCAACCTAGAACTAAGGAGAAACCTCCTGACAGTTAGAACAATTAATCAGTGGAACAACCTGCCTCCAGAAGCTGTGAATACTCCAACACTGGAAGTTTTTAAAAAGAGATTGGACAGCCATTTGTCTGAAATGGCATAGATTCTCCTGCCTGAGCAGAGGGTTGGACTAGAAGACCTCCAAGATCCCTTCCAACTCGATGATGATGATGATTGTGCCTTCAAGTCATGTTGACTCCTGGCAACTATCTGGATTAGTCTTTGCAGTTTTCTGGGCAAGATTTCAAAAGTGGTTTTGCCATTTGTCTCCTTCCTGAGAAGGTGACTGGCCCAAGGCCACCTAACTGTATTTATGCCTAAGGATAGACTAGTTCTTTGAGCTTGGTTGTTTTCTTGTAGATGTTTTATGACCCCACCAGATAAAATCACCAGTGCCATCACCAGTGCTACTATTATCTAGTTAACTATTGAAATGTCTGCAAGGAAGCAACCAAACCCACAGACACCAAGGATTGTACATTTAATAATCAATTCTTCTTTTCAGTAATGTAGGCATTATTAACCAACTATTTATGAACCAGAGGCAAATCTCATTGTAGTTTAATCATACCTTTTCTGGCAGAACTTTAATAATATTTTATTTATTTTAAAATATTGCATCTTCTGATGATATTTTCGTTAGTTGCCCTAAATGATGTGGATTTGATGGCTTATAGGTTTGCTAAATGTAAGTCAACTAAGTAACTTTGGGCCAGTCATTCTCTCTCAGCCTTAGGAAGAAGGCAATGCCATATACTTATAAAACATCTGCCTAGAAAACTGCATGGACTTGTCTGTATAGTTACCAGGAGTTAAGTCTGACTTGAAGCCACAAAACAAAACCTTCAAAATTAAATAGAAAATTGTTATTAATAAAGCATGACTTTTCAAGCATACCATTACTAAATATTCCTTTGGGATAGGATAGGAAGAGTTAATTTGAATTTGCCACCTAACTTTAAAGTATTTCCATGTAACTGGTTGAATAAGTATATAGCGTAAAGAATTCAGGCTTGTAAATTCTCTAGTGAAACTCACAAAATAACAGTTATTATTTATAAGTAATCATTCTTAGTCAAGAATGGTCCTCTAGAATAGGGCTTTTCAACTGGTGGTATGCGTACCACTGGTGGTACTTTGGCACCTGGCAGGTGATATGCGACTGTCCTAGAAAAGTGGTAGCATGAGGTGGGGGAGGGGAATGAGCTGAAGCGGCAGCAGTGCTATACAAGCCTGAGGGAGAGACAGCTAGAGCTGCAGGGCTGTCGGGGCTCAGCAGAGGCCCCGGGATCAGGGCTGGGCTCCAGCTGATTGGCGCTTCTGGAAGGAAGGAAGGAAGGAAGGAAGGAAGGAAGGAAGGAGTCAGGGAGGGAGGGAGGGAGGGAGAGGCAATTTGGTTGGAAATGCCTCAGTTCAAAGGAGAAAGCAATTTTGTGTTCTGCTTTGTCACAGACAGAACTTTGTTGGCAATCCAAGTTAACATTGGTATTCTTGAATTGTGAGCTCTTAGGAAAGAGTGTTGCTAACAGCCATTTCCAGTAGGGAAAACAGGACAAAGCAGAGTGGGAAAAAATATTTTCCTTTGCTATTTCCAGTCTGAATTAGACCAAGGCAGGGTCCCTACAAGAGAGCCCTTTTAAGGATTATGTATTAATAGGGACATGGTGGCTCAGTGGGTTAGGACGCTGAGCTTGTCGATCAGATGGTCAGCAGTTTGGCGGGTCAAATCCTGAGTGCCGCGTAACAGAGTGAGTGCCTGTTACTCGTCCCAGCTTCTGCCAACCTAGCAGTTCGAAAGCACGTAAAAATGCAAGTAGAAAAATAGGGACCACTACGGTGGTAAGGTAACAGCATTCCGTGCGCCTTTGGCATCTAGTCATGCTGGCCACATGACCACGGAGACGTCCTCGGACAAGTGCTGGCTCTTCGGCTTTGAAACAGATGAGCACTGACCCCTAGAGTTGGAAACGACTAGCACGCATGTGCGGGGGAACCTTTACCTTTATTAATAGAAGAGCAACTAAACTACCTCTGTTCCTAAACGCTAAAGCTGTTGCACATTAAAAAATTGAGGAGCTCTGATCAACTATTACAGCCACTATTTTGAGAGTTTTGCTGTACTGTTGTCTGTGGACGCCCTCACTAAATGCAAGCACAGGATAAACTGAGCCTAGTTTGTTCTCAATCTTTTAAATGGCCACAAACAACTATCAAAAGACACATTTGATCATAAGGCAAGGAAGCATCGAGAAATGCTTCTCCTTTTGCATTTAGATATTCAAGGGTCAGGAAAGGAGAAAGAGGAAAGAAAAAGAAAAATAAAGAAAGAGGGGAAGAGAGCAAGGAAGGAAAAAGAAGGAAAGAGGGGAAGGAAGAAAAAGGAAAGGAGAAGGAAGAAGGAAGGAAAAAGAAGAAAAGGAGGAAGGAAGGAAGGAAGGAAGGAAGGAAGGAAGGAAGGAAGGAAGGAAGGAAGGAAGGAAGGAAGGAAGGAAGGAAGGAAAGAGATTTTAATGAGAGGGAGGGTCTGAGGGAAGTCCTGCCATAGCAGTTGGCCACAACCAGCCCTGCTGCCCTTTTGCCATCCCCTTGTCCCCTCCTCCTGACTCTCCTGGTGGTCTCCCATCCTACCTCTGAGGATGCTTTGGTTACAAAGCCAGGTCTCCTCACATGGAGAGGGAGTGGGCCTCCCTCTGACTCACACATTTTGCCCTCCTGCGCACACCATGAGCAACCTGGCCAAGGAGAGTGAGTCGAGCAGCAGCAGCCTCAAGGAGAAGGTAAGCGCAGCTGGGTGCCCCCTTGGGGAAGGCTGGGCTGAGCTGGTTGCTTTCCTTCTACTGCCCAGAGCTCTGGGCAGCCTGCACTGTTGGGGGTCCTCCATGTGGCCAGAGGGCAAAGGAACCACCATCGAAGAAATTAAAACTGGTACTTTTTTCCTTTTTTTTTTAACAGTTTGTAACATTTTATTAGATTATGGAATAAAATACAAAAATACAAAGGCAAATAGGAGTCTAAGAAATGTAATGATTCTGTACATTGGCTCTAGTTATTGAATGTAAAAATGAGACGGAATAATTTTGCTAGTTACAAATCCAAATATGCCCATATATCATAGAATCATATTTATGTAGCAAATGCTTGTGAAACTGGACATTTTCTACTTTTTAAACCATTAGATTAGCTATAATAATTTACAAATAAAAATTGCCTAGCTCTTTCATTTTTTAAGGTGACAAATTCATAATTAGGAAAGTTCAGTTAGTATTCCTTATTCCTGAGTTCGCAGTTCTCCTGTCCTCTGGTTCTAACCTATGTATCATAATGGAACAAAGATGAAAATTAACAACAACAACAACAACAACAACAACAGCAACAGCAACAGCAACAGCAACAACAACAACAACAACAACAACAACAACAATAACAATAACAATAACAATAACAATAACAATAACAATAACAATAACAATAATAATAATAATAATAATAATAATAATAATAATAATAATAATAATAATAGAGTTGGAAGGGACCTTGGAGGTCTTCTAGTCCAAACCCCTGCTCAGGCCGGAAACCCTGTACCATTTCAGACAAATGGCTGTCCAGTTTCTTCTTAAAAACTTCCAGTGTTGGAGTATTCACAACTTCTTGAGGCAGGTTGTTCCACTAATTAATTGTTCTGTCAAGAAATTTTTCCTTCTTTCTAGAGTCTCAACAATTTTTTTACATCATGGTGACCAAAACTGGATGCAGTATTCCAAGTGTGGCCTTACCAAGGCATTATAAAGTGGTATTAACACTTCACATGATCTTGAGTCTATAAATAAAAGCAACAGGAGTATTGGTGATGAAGATAAACTCAAGCTGCTAACTGTCCCAAAAGACTCTGAACACTTTGACTTAGCTTATTTGTAAGTCCAAATATTTTTCATAGGAACCTATGGTCTCACACTGGGCTCAGCGAAGCCAATCGTTTTGAGAACAGGCAACTCTTTATGGGGCATGTCCACAAGACTACTTATGATGATAATAATGCCAAACAGAACTGTGCCTAGCCATCATAGTGAACTATACATTTATTCAGATGATAAAGCAACTGCATCTTCTTAGTGTTTTATTAAATACAGTACAGCTTGTCTATTATAGTGTGATAATAATCCCTATTTGGGTTAAGTATATTACTAATCTGCCCTTCTTAATTTTGTGTGGCCCTTTGATTCTCCTGGAAAGTCAAACTCTCCAGCATTGCATTCTGGACTTACTATTAATGAAATTTTCCACATTACAGATTTATAGCATCACTCAACAATCTCAGTGGTGATATAAAGCCTGCAGGAATGATTTATCACCACAGTGATGGTTAGATGACACAATAAATTACTAATGTGGAAGTCCTCCTTAAGCACATGAAATGTGTAACAATAGGCTTCTTAAATCTCATTAACCTCAGTATCTGCACATGACTGTACCACAGACTGATAGGAAAAAGTAAATCACTGCAATATATGTTTTAAAAATTATCTAATTCATTATTAGTATGTCTATCTTTAAATCATTTAGTTTTAAAATTATATCCTGTCTTTACTCTAGAGCAATGTTTCTCCACTCCAATGACTCTAAAATGTTTGGCATTTAAAATGTTTGGCTTCAAGTACAAGAATTCCCCAACTAGCAATTCCCAGGAATTCTGGGAGTTGAAGTCCAAATATATTCAATTTGCTAAGGTTGAGAAATATTGCTCTAGAAAACTCAAGATAATTTTCATGATTGTTATGTAGTGGGTTCTGGAGAGCAGGAAAGATGCCAGGCCGATGATTACAACATAACAGCTCTTTATTTGGTGGAAGTGACTGTACTGGGGAATAGGGGCTACCTGCACTCCTTATACCAATCGGATTGAACCTCTGTTTCCCGCCGAAACTGCTTCCCGCCAAAACAGTTACAGTTCAACGCCTCCTGGTGGTGACTCTTATGCAAGTGCTTTAGTTGTTCCTAAAAGCCTAATACATAACACCCTTTCCCCCTTAAGGATGAAACAATACACATTGACAACTATTACAATCTTCCCAATGTACCTAGCCATCCAGCTTCCCTTATTTGCGCACATAGTCATTGAGGTACGCGGGTGGCCTATGGGACCGAGATGAACGTCTTAGGGTTTCTTCCCCCTTGTGGGCTGGCACCTTACTCGGCGAATCCTGGAAGTCCAAGTTCTCTTGAACTGGAGAGTCAGCAGGTAAGCTCTGACTGACCATTCCTGGTAGGCCTACCCCATAGTCAGACCCTGTGGCAGGGTTAGCCCCACAGTCCTGGGAGGGTCGCTGTCCTGGTTGATCAGTGTTCTCCCGTTGCAGCTCTGTGTCAACCTGGTCCTCCTCAGGCTCGGACGCAGTTGTTTGTTGGTGGTGCTGGTAGGGGGGATGTGAGCTAGCTTGTGTGCCAGCCTGAAAACTCAATGAAGGGTAATTCACCCCATAGTCACTTGGTGACCATTCTGGAACTCTTTTCCTTATTTGGTCTATCTGCCGTCTGACCTGACGACCTCCCTCCACCCCTACTACTTAAGATAAGGGCCCAGTTTTGTCAACCACCACCCCCGAAATCCACAAGTGTCCCAGACCATAGTTCCTGGCCCAAACCAAGTCCCCCGGGTGTAGTTCTCTTGGGGTTTTGGGTTGCATGGCCTCAGAAGCCACTCTGTTGGGGTGAAGCCTGTCCAGTTTGGTGATGAGGCATCTGCCCCAACGAAGCTCCAAAGGACTCTTCCCCGTGGCTGTGCATGGTGTGTTGTGTTGTGATAATACGAATTCCGCCAACCTGTGATTCCAATCACTGACGATAATGCGCCTGAGTGCATCTTTGGTTGTTCTCACCATCCTTTCTGCTTGTCTATTAGTCGATGGGTGGAAGGGCATGGATGTGCTGTGTCTAATCAAGTTTGCTCTCATGAAGGCCTGAAATTCAGCAGCGGTAAATTGAGCCCCATTATCTGATACCACAATGTCAGGCAGATCATGTGTGGCAAAAAGTCTCCTGAGCACTTGGATTGTTCTGGCCGTGGTCATATTTGGGACTGGCACTACCTCCAGCCATTTTGAGTGGCTGTCTACCACTATTAGGAAAAGCTGTCCTTGAAATGGACCAGTGTAGTCTATATGGACCCTGGACCGGGGTGTATGTGTTGCCTCCCATTTGTGGACAGGTGCTTGGGGCATCTCAGGTCTGGACCTTTGACAAGTGTAGCATCCCTGTACCTGCTCTTCCACTGCCTTATCTAACCCTGGCCACCAAAGGTAGCTCCTTGCTAAATCCTTCATGCGAACTATGCTAGGGTGCCCTTCATGTAGAGAGACTGCAGAACTCTATCTCTTAGTGTTGATGGTATAATAACCCTACTACCCCACAACAGGCATCCTTTATGTGTGGACAATTCATGCCTCCTTACAAAATACGCTTGGAATTCTGGGCCTGGACCTTTATCCTGCCACCCTGTGAATACTCAAGACTGCTCAGGATTTTCTCTAAGGCTGTCTCTGCTGCAACGTCCTTTGCATGGAGAGGGCATTCCGGTAGCTCTTGAATTGCCAGTATCTGTGCAGCTGGTGCCAGATCTGGTTCTATGTTTGCTAGGGGTAGCCTACTTAACCCATCTGCATGGCCCATTTCATTCCCTGGCTTATGAATCAGTTTAAAATCGTAAGCCAATAGGAATATGGACCATCTGAGCATCCTAGGGGAGAGTATTTGTGGGGTTTGTTTGTCAGTGGTGAATAAGCCTAATAGAGGTCCGTAAACACTGTGAACTCCCTACCATACAGATAGTCATGGAATTTTTTGACCCCAGCCACTATTGCCAGGGCTTCCTTGTCTATCTGTGCATAGTTCCTTTCTGCCCCTGACAATGTTCTAGAGTAGTAAGCTATGGGAACCTGTGTACCATTTCCCTCCAGATAGCTTAGCACTGTTCCCACTCCTTATGGTGAAGCATCGCAAGCAATGCAGATAGGCTTGGTTTCAATGAAATGGGTCACTGTGGACTTGCTGGACAGTAGAGCTTTTAGGTCTTGGAAGCTTTTGTCATGGACATTGGTCCATTTCCATGCAGCTTTTTTATCTAGGAGTCTATGCAGGGGTTCAGCTATGGCTGCTTTGTGGGGTAGGAAGGAGTGGTAAAAGTTTAATAATCCCAGAAAGGCTTGCGGTTCCACCTTGTTCTTGGGAGTGGGGGCCATCTTAATTGCCTTCACTTTGGATTCTGCGGGATGAATCCCACTGGCATTGATCCTGAACCCCCAAAATTCTGTGGATGTAACCCCTATGCTGCATTTGTCTCTTTTTAGTTTGAGAGAGCGAAGCCTCTTTAAAACTGCCCTAAGTCTGTCTGCTAACACTTCCTCTGTTTCTCCAGCAATGAGGACATTATCAAAATAATCGGATTGAACCTCTGTTTCCCGCCAAAACTGCTTCCCGCCAAAACAGTTACAGTTCAACACCTCCTGGTGGTGACTTTTATGCAAGTGCTTTAGTTCTTCCTAAAAGCCTAATACATAACAATGATCATCCATTCTACTGCCCCCCACTTTTTTCCATAACAACCCCATACAACATTATCAGGCTAAATAAATATGTTTGGACCAAGTCCAGAAAGTCTTATGGTGATGAAAGCTGGGCCTCCTCAGACTTAATCTAGCACTCAGACCACATTATGTTCAAAAGCTAAACATTTTTGAATAACAATAGTCAGGAAGCAAACAGTTTTAAAAGCCTGCTTGTGATTTTCCCAAATGCATCTGATTAGCTACTGTTGAAAGGAAGATGCTGGATTAGAAGAAAGTGTGATCTATTATAATAAGAGCAATCCTCATTATCTTTATTTTTCTATAGACACCTGCCATCCTTCTGTAGGCATTTCAGGGAACGGTGGCATGACAATACACAAATCTTTAACCAAAAATAAATAGATGAATTGCAGTTTAGTTAATTTATAGATGGATTCTTTGTTATTTTTCCCTTCAGTTCTACCTCTGTGGGGTGTAGATAGCTAATAGTCCCTCCTATGGTTGCCAAATTCACTTTTGGGGCTTTCCTAGGATCAGAGCAGTATGAGCTGAACCTTTATGTAAATCAGAGGTTCCAACCTTGGCAACTTTAAGACCTGTTGAAAGAAAAATTGCAAGGTCCAGTCCAAGCTGGGAATAAACAAAATGGAGAGTGCTTAGGAAAGAAGGTTGTGTTTATTGAAGAACAGAACCAACAGCATGTGGTTCTGGAAAAGCTGACAAAATGGAGTTGGGATAGGTGGGCTTTTATAGCTTTTTGGGCTTTGTATTTGAGGTTCTTCCTGTTCCTGTTGCATGTACTTTGACCTAAGCTTGAATGTGCCCTTTTGGTATTCTAATGGTGGTGGATTGATCCTATTATGTCCTAAAGGTCATGTTCCTGTCCTTGGGAGTCTTTGTTTTTCTAATCCCATTGGCTCAAACCTTCTCTGGGGATGGGGCTGAAAGTATTTTGTTTATGAATAGGTGGGCCCAAATCTGCATTTCTAAAACCTGGCTTTTGCCTGGAGCAGAGAGAATGGAGGGGGGGCGGGATGGTTTCTGGAGATGGTTTCTGTCTAAGCTTTTTCTATTATTATTTTGAGGAAATATAATATTCTGCCTTTTTAATATCCGCCCAAATATTTCCTTCTCTGGGGAAGGGGGTGCTGACTTCCTACAAAGCTTTGGACTTCAAGTCCCAGAATTCCCCAGCCAGCATGTAAACTTTAAACCTGCCAATATTGGACACCCCTGATATAAAATAAAAAGTGCCAAGCAACAAGCAATCTTGAAAGGTTTTCTTTATGACTAAATGAGAATATCACTTCATACAGACTTTCCAAATATCTGGTCAGCTAGGATGAAATGGAGTGACAATATTTAAATTGGATTCAATGCATTATGCAAAGACTAAATCATCCAAAGAACTATCAAAATTATATTGTTGGCAAAATGCTCTAAGCTTCTCTCTCTTCCCCACCCCCCACTCTCTCTGTTGGGTGGCAATCTTCAGGGACATTTTTTCATTCACTTTTTTCATCTTCTGCTATATGGAAAGCATTACACAGAGCTATTATTGTAGTTCATGAAACTATAAGGAACATCCAAATATTTAATATTTTGGAATTATTTTTTTAATGGATCTTCCTCTGCTCCCCAAAATGTAGCAAGAAGATTGCACAAAAAATACAGGTGAAACTCGAAAAATTAGAATATCGTGCAAAAGTTCATTTATTTCAGTAATGCAACTTAAAAGGGGAAACTAATATATGATAGACTCATCACATGCAAAGCAAGATAGTTCAAGCTGTGATTTGTCATAATTGTGATGATAATGGTGTACAGCTCATGAAAACCCCAAATCCACAATCTCAGAAAATTAGAATATTACATGTAATCAATAAAACAAGGAGTATACATAGAACAATATCAGACCTCTGCAAAGTATAAGCATGCATATGTACTCAGTACTTGGTTTGGGCCCCTTCTGCAGCAATTACTGCCTCAATGCGGCGTGGCATGGAAGCTATCAGCCTGTGGCACTGCTGAGGTGTTATGGAAGACCAGGATGCTTCAATAGCGGCCGTCAGCTCTTCTGCATTGTTCAGTCTCATGTCTCTCATCTTTCTCTTGGCAATGCCCCATAGATTCTCTATGGGTTCAGGTCAGGCGAGTTTGCTGGCCAATCAAGCATAGTAATCCCACAGTCATTGAACCAGGTTTTGGTGTTTTTGGCAGTGTGGGCAGGTGCCAAGTCCTGCTGGAAAATGAAGTCAGCATCCCCATAAAGTTCATCTGCAGAAGGAAGCATGAAGTGCTCCAAAATCTCCTGGTAGATGGCTGCATTGACCCTGGACTTAATGAAGCACAGTGGACCAACACCAGCAGATGACATGGCTCCCCAAATCAACACAGACTGTGGAAACTTCACACTGGACTTCAAGCATCTTGCAGTGTGTGCCTCTCCATTCTTCCTCCAGACTTTGGGTCCTTGGTTTCCAAATGAGATGCAAAAGTTGCTCTCATCAGAAAAGAGGACTTTGGACCACTGAGCAACAGACCAGGTCTGTTTTTCTTTAGCCCAGGTAAGATGCTTCTGACGTTGTTTGTTGTTCAGGAGCGGCTTGACAAGAGGAATACGACATTTGAAGCCCATGTCCAGGATCCGTCTGTGTGTGGTGGCTCTTGATGCACTGACTCCAGCCTCAGTCCACTCCTTGTGAAAGTCCCCAGCACTTTTGAATGGCCTTTTCCTGACAATCCTCTCCAGGGTGCGGTCATCCCTGCTGCTTGTGCACCTTTTTCTTCCACACTTTTCCCTTCCACATAACTTTCTATTAATGTGCTTTGATACAGCACTTTTTCGAGTTTCACCTATATTTCAGTTTAAAGAGACCATCTTCCTAATAGCAGAAGATAATGAATGATCATCACAGTTGCAGAATCAATGTAGACTGACATTCTAAACCATTATTGATACCCAAATGTATATCAAAATAATCTTCAACCTCAGTAGGGTACATTTTGAATATGCACATTTCTCATTTAAAAGTAATACTATGATTTACAGATAACATTTTTCTATGGGTTGATCCTACATAATTTAAGTGTGTTCAAATTTGGGGAAAATTTATAGTTATGTAACTCAATCACCTGTTGTGAAGGAATAGTCCTGGTCAAGAATATAAGAGCAAAGGAATAATATATTGGACCTGGACAAGATCTACTGTATTATAGTTCATCATTTTGTTCATCACAATGACCAATCAGATACCTCAAAGTAAAGATGAAATTTTACCACTGTTTTTCTACAAATGACATTTGGAAGCATGAAGCATGAAGCTTCCAACTAAAGTAAAGTGGTTTCAGGACCAATAGTAGTTCTGCTATTGGTAGTTCTGCTATTTAATTGAAAAGAGAGGTTGATCATAATATATATGAGTAATACTTAGGGCAGGGGTCACCAACTTTCTGGGTTGGCAGCCCTGTGGGAAAGGGAGGGGCAGACACCTTTATGCATGCATGCCCACACACCCAAATTTAGCTGTGCATGCATAAATGTTAACAGGGCTGCGAGCATGTACGCTCCATAAATAGGACTGCTAGTACCAGTGCAAGGATTGTGCTGAAGCTAGCATTGATGCTAGTGCAGGCACAAGGGTCATGCCAAGGTTAGCGCAGGTGCAAGGGTCATGCTGAGGCTAGTGTCGAGGCTAGCACTGGCACGAGGATCACGCCAAGGCTAGCACCAGCACAAGAGTCACACTAAGAGTTGCACTGGGACTAGTGCCAGCATAAGAGTGACTCTCAGTCAAGGGTCACACTGAGGCTAGTGCTGCCATGTGGGTCGCAGTGCGGCTAGTGCAGATGTGAGGGTCATGCTGAGGCTAGCACCAAGGCTAGCACAGAAGTGAGGATCATGCTGAGGCTAGCACAAGTACAAGAGCTGTGCTGAGGCTAGCATTGAGGCTAGCGCTGGCACAAGAGTCGCACTGAGGCTAGCACCAGCATGAGAGTCATGGCAAGGGTCACACCAAGGCTAGCACTGACATGAGATGGGGTGAGCATCTGCACATGCATGCACACACTGGCCAGCCACGGCTTAGGGTGATTACATTCAAGAGGTTTGGGGTTTCTCCCAAATTTCACTGCTCACTGTTATTAAATGAACATTTGGTGGGGGATGTGTCTTTATTGTTCTTTGGAAGTAACCAACATTTCTCATTATACTTAGTTTTAAAAGGAAGAAATAGAAATGAGAGATTGCAGTTGGATCAAGACATATTTTGTATTTTTATAATGACATGCAAAAATGTCTACAGTCTCCTTAATATTTGCCACCCCCCAGCATTAAAAAGATTAAATGCTATACAAGCACAATTTAGATAAGGATTAAAGTCCAGTCTACCTTGTCAATGAAATGACTTGTACCACTATAAGCACAATCATTCATTATTGAGCAGGCCAATGAATGTGTTTTATAATACTGTATTTATGAGAAAACATCCCTTTTGGTGAAAATTATGATATATAGTTTTTAATGAATGAAATCAACACTCTGTATTTGCCTCTTTCAAGAGTCCAAGATATATCTGTATCTTTATGTATTTTCTACTTATAATGGCTGCACTAATCAACTAATCTTTGGGGAATATAGGACAGTTTTGAGAATATAAGACTAGACTACATTGCTGTCATGGGTGATGAAATCAGTTGTAAATGTGAGCCAATTGCTAAGCACCCAAAATGTGGCCATTTACAGAAGGTGGGATTAACCTCAGAGGAAGGAGGTGAACCAACACAGAACTGTGCCACCCGCCTCCAACTCCCTAAGAAGATCAAAAGGATACCATGCTCTATGGTATTGAAAGCCACTGAGAGGTCAAGAAGAGCAAGGATGGATGCACCACTTCTATCTTGCTCTTGCCAGAGATCATTTATAAATCCAACCAGTGCTGTTTCTGCCACATATCCTGGCCTGAAACCTGACTGAAAAGGGTCCAGATAATCTGTTTCCTTCAGGATCCACTTGAGTTACAAGGCCACCACTTTCTCAACCATCTTCCCTTTTTATGGAAGACCGGAGAGTGGACAAAAATTGTCCAGAATGGTGGGGTGTATCAATGGTCTCTTCAGGAGGGGCAAACCAGTGCCTCTTTAAAAAGAGCCAGAAACACCCCCTTCAACAAGGATGAATTCACCATCACTTGGTCTCATCCACATGACATATCCTAGGTAGCCTTAACTAGCCAGGCAGACCATGGATCTAATGCACATGTGGTTGCATTTATATCCTAAATGACAGTGTCCACTTCCTCAGGTCCAACAAAATCAAACTGTTATCACATAATCAGGTAAATATGCTTCCCAGACATCTCCACAGAACTAGCATCACACTTGGCATCCAATGGGAAATGAATCCAAGTGATTTTTTGCCCCCAGAGGCATGAAGAATTCCTCTGCACAGCCCTGTAGGTGGGCCTCTGGGCTTCCCTTCCCAAGGAGAGTCTGGGTGATAGTAAACAGGGCTGCTGGGCAACTTTCATATATCCAGGAATTGACTATTCCCTTCCTGGGACAGAAAGGCTGGAGAATCCAGCATCAGGGGATTTTAAAAATGGGAGGATGGATAGCAAACTGTGTATAGTTTGCAAGCTATGGCAAAATGCCAATATTGTTCCAAAAGGATTTTCATAAGCCACTTTATAGTTTAAATGATAAGTGTGGAAAAGCCTTGAATTCAATATATGGAAAACCTGGGCAAGATATTTCCCACCTGGTTTTTAGCTTCAGTTCTACAAAAATAATAAGATTTAGTACTATCTCAAGAGCAGCCAGCCTTATGTACTCAAGCAAGCTTTGTTTAGGAATAATCTTTTGTAAGCCAAGGATGGTGCACAAAAACCAGTTGCAGGCAAACTATAGGTACTCTGTTTTATTAGCAATGTCAAATCGGCAAGAAAGAGTAGCTGTAATGATCAGCAGTTTGCATAGACACAAGGACTCAGTCATCTTTCCAAATAATAAATATACTAGCAATTTAAATGTATCCTTCTGTTACAAAGACACTCATGTTTATGGTAATGCAGTTTACAAATCTGTGCAGGGAAGCTGCAAAAGAGGTAAAAGAAATTGGATTTGATTACTAACACATCTACTCATTTTAAACAAATTTAAAAAAAACAAAAATTCATTACAGAAAATGCCTAGTAAGTTTAATTGTAACTCTCAGGTTCACATGGAATGTGTATTGTTACAAAACAAATGATTGTCTTGAGCAATTGACCTGAATATGCAAGCGTTCCTCATTTATCAACTGCCTCATTTAGTGACCAATCACAATTATGATGGTAATGAAAAAGTAATTTTACAACCAATTCTCTTGTTTACAACCTTCCTGGGACTGTAGAGAAAAGGAAATCTGAAATAAGATCATAAACACCTTTGTGGTTTCACTTGATCACTTCACTTAATGACTAAGTTGGAGGTCCCAGTTGTGGTTGCTAAACAAGGACTACCTGTATTCTCAGGGTAGAGTGGTTTCTGCTGGAGGGATCAGAAATAGCACATTTTCACAGTGTAATCCAAGCCTTAATCCAAAGCTATTTCATCTGGAGGCCTGCCATAGTTTAAAAAGCAAGCAATAATCCATATACTTTCACTTTTGAGTGTTTTGCATACAAGTAGACAAAATGCTGAATATTAGTTAATCAGATATCACATTACTTGCTATTTTTTGTAGACACAATTTTGGAAAGATGGAAACCACAAAGGTGTTTATGATCTTACTTACCCCCATTATTCAACCTGAATCATGAACACATGTTGCTATAAACAACTTAAATTCTTTAATCAGGAGCAAACTGCAGTTGTTTTAAATAAATGAATAATAAATAACTCCAAATCTGCTAGTTATCTATTTGGTGCTCTTTTTCTGGTCTTACAGTCCAGACAGAATCCCATTTCCCCCACCCCAAATGCTTAGCAGCTTTTAAACATTTGATGTGGGTGAGCTGATAATGATTCCAGAGTATCAGTCAAAACCAAAAATTCAAGGATGAAATTATCCTGGGAGCAAAGCAGGAGCAATCCTGTGACAAGATGAGTTTCTTACTATTCAGTTAAAAAACTCAGACAATAACTGATGTGGTGGGATTAAGAAAGAGAGCAAGTCAAGAGCTATTTTTGGATCAGGAGTGATCTGAAGGCTTCCATAGACAGACTTCTGTCTACAAATAGCTCTGAGGATCCAACAATTCAGCTCTGTTCAATAGTGCTGAGTCAATCTATTTCTAGCTCAGCTGGAGAATATCTGAAATTTCATTAAAACTAATTGTTTTATCAAAGTCTTCTCCCCCACACACACAAAAAAAAACATTCTGGACCTTGCAGGGATGGGGTCTCTATTTGCAGAACCATCCACCCACCCCTCACCAGGAGTCCAAGTTGTTGAGCTTCCAGTAAAGGTGTTGATGGTAATCTATTTAACCTCTTTCTCTTCTCCAGAGCTAAGTTCTGTGAATGGAGTGAATTATATGAATTTTATTTTGGGGATCATAAGTTAACAAATTACCACAGAGATATGAAAAATGTTAGATGAATAGAAGTATGAATTCTCATACCTAGATTTTGCTCTTTTATAAGATAAGGTACCAGTTTTATCTTCATAAAGTATTGTTAGTTGCCTATAGGTGTTTCATAGCAAGAAAAAATAAATATTAATCTACTGCATTGTCAAAATATTTCAGAATCATAATTAAATTTAAGATAAGCTTAAAAGCAAAGGAAATACAAGACAATATGCTTTACTTGAAGTATACTGATAAATACTTAATGTTGATTTAAGTATTTCAATTCATGTTCAGGCCTTTTAGCTATGTATAAATGGCCTTACGTTTAATTTGCAAGCAATGATAAATATAATTATTTTCTGTATAGTATGTTTTTGCCATACAATTCTTAAAGAGTGATTTTTCAAGACAAGGCATAGAGAACCATTTCAAAATTGTGAGAACTTGATTTTTAACCCTAACCTGGTTTAATTGATGA
This sequence comes from Vipera berus, assembly GCF_964194415.1. Classification (NCBI taxonomy): domain Eukaryota; kingdom Metazoa; phylum Chordata; class Lepidosauria; order Squamata; family Viperidae; genus Vipera; species Vipera berus. The sequence goes on along the minus strand of NC_138206.1, from coordinate 84,267,625 downwards.
CTGGGGAATTCTGGAAGTTGAAGTCCACAGGTCTTAAAGTTGCCAAGGGTGGACACTCCTGGGTGTGATAATTAACTGAAATTGCCAGGTTTAAAGGGGACACTTTTGAGTTCCTGGACAATTGCTCTGAGACAGACTAGATCTCACCAATTTGGCTAGATTGCTCTGAGACAGACTAGATTTCACAAATTGGTAAAGTGACAGCTTATAATAAATAATAATAATAATTTAATTTGTATACCGCCCTTCTCCCGAAGGACTCAGGGCGGTGAACAGGGCAATACATAATAAAAAACAGAATACAAAAATTAAAAAGTAATTAAACCAATTATGCCCGTAATAATTAATACATATTAAAATTAAAACTATTTATAAAAACCCAACCCCATCCCGTCAGACCAGGCCAGCTTGTTCGAAAAAAAAGGTTTTGAGATCGCGCCGGAAGGAGCGAAGGTCGGGGGCCATCCGGAGCTCGACCGGTAAGCGGTTCCAACGGTCTGGCACGCCCACAGAGAACGCTCTCCCCCTGGGGGCCACCAATCGGCATTCTTTGATCGGTGGCACCCTGAGGAGGCCCTCTCTGTGGGAGCGCACTGGACGGAGGGAAGTTGACGCCGGCCGCAGGTGTTGCCGTAGGTAATCCGGACCCATGCCATTGATTTGTTTGTTCAGTATTATATTGCATAAAACTTTTTAAAGAAAAAAAATTCTCTTTAATATGGTTCACATTTTTTAAAGCAGAAATCTGTTTAAACTTTAAAAAGCATTAAAATGATATTCAGATTACTAATTCACCTACAATATAAGAAAATATGTCATTGATGGAGTAGTCAAAAGGATGACCAGAAATGAGAGGCAGAAGATGCAACATTGTGCCCAAATTTTTGCCAACATGTGCTACTTAGGCAAAAGACTGTTTTTTATTTGTCCTTTTGACAACATTGTTGGATCCAAAAGGATCATTGTGCCACCCATAAACTATTTTAGAGCTTTCTAGTAGTGCTTTGGTGGATCCTTCCCCACAAATAGATGCTCTTTTTTTTGTATATTGTAAATGATAGAGGCCAATACCACAATATGTTAATGTGCTGTAAACTTGAACAGTGAGTGATAAATATTACCAACAATATACTGTAAATATCCATAGGAAGCTGTGTCTGTAGAAGTACGAATATTTGCCATAATGCCATGGTTTATCAAACTTTCTGGTGTACCAATCCCAAAGTGATAAATGAATTGTGTAACTCTCCTCTTCTGAATAAAATTAAATATTTCACTAGGGTTAGGTCTGGACAAGGAATAAATATACCACTTTTAATTATTGAACTGTATACAATATATTACGGTGATTTCCAACTATCCATTGCAAGCAAAAGGCAGTTTCAAAAAGATTACGTTAAAATAAGATGTTGACACTTTGGAAAAAGTGCAGAGAAGAGCAAATATGATGATTAAAGGACTGGAGATTAAAACATAGGAAGGATGGTTGCAGGATTTGGGTATGATCAGTCTAGAGAAAAAAAAGACTAAGAGTGACATGATAGCAGTATTCCAGTATTTCAGGGGCTGCCACAAAGAAGAAGAGGTCAAATTATTTCCAAAGCACCAGAAGGTAAAACAAGAAACAATGGATGGAAACTAATCAAGGGAGAAACAACCTGGAATTAAGGAGAAACTTTCTAACTGAGAACAATAAACCAGTAGAATGGCTTGCCTTTAGAAGTTGTGGGTGCTTGTCTGAAATAGTATAGGGTCTCCTGCTTGAACAGGGGGTTGGACTAGAAGACCTCCAAGGTCCCTTACAGATCTATTCTATTCTGCTTCAAAGTGAAGAAAATACCTGGAGTTTTCACACTGTTCCTATTGTGTACTAGTCTAAGACAGCAATAAACTGATCGAGTAATTAATTGAATACTGCTTCTATTTTGCCTCTATGTACAAAGTAGGAAAACTGTAAAAACTAGCTCTCATTTTGTCTGGCTTGTATGAGCAAAATAGGAAGCAAATCCCAGGCTAAGTTTTGCCAAATTATCCCACTTTGCCCATACAAACTTGATCAATACACATAGGTACACACAAAACTCCAACCAAGAAATTCTCATGTAGATTGCTTGCAGCCACCTGGGGGGGGGGCGTTTCCAACCCACAGCTGGAGAACTTCTGCTCAATGTATTAATGCTTCTGGGGATTTGGAATGCTACAAAATTCTGTTAGGATTAGAAGCAGTCCTTAAAAGAGATTATTTTTCCAATTTCTTTCAAAAAATCCTTGATTTTGTAAGACTCAGATCTATTTCTCTAGGCTGGATTAATTATACAATCATGTGAGTTTTCATAACAACAGACTCTTTGTTGTCACTATACTTGAGCAAACTGATAATATACATGCATTATTTTTCTAATTAGGCAATTCAGGATATTTTCCCCCTCCCATCCCTAATGCTAACTGCAGCTTGACAAACATCAAATGCATTGTCAGTTCAGAATCTCAGAAATTAATTTGGTATCTATAAAACTAGAAAACGCTTGAAGGCTCGTGGCATTTTCATATTAAGAAAGCTAATAGCTGCCACCAGCTGTAGAATTCAGGTTACATAAAGGCCTCCAAAATACGTACATTGAACGCATGGAAAATAGAGTGTAATGGAGCTTATAACTTCCACTTCATGTGAGCCCACTTTGCACCCCTATTGTGGAGATTGTAGAAAATCTATGTGTGTGTTTATTTGCCAATAAACTCCAGCTGCCATGCATTAGCCATAGGTATAGAAGGGTAGTTTTTGACATGTGTTGAAGTTTTATGGGAGACTGGAATGGTGTCTTGAATGTACAAATGGACAAGAGTGGCTCTTTTAGAAGTACTCCAAATCATGCTAAATTGCCTAAATCCTTTTTTGAGATGATGGATGATTTGGAGCTGTGAGATATCTGGAGAGAAAGAAATCTACAACAAAAGGATTATACTTTTTTTCTGATAGACATCAATTTTTTTCTAGGATTGATTTTATATTAATCACTAATGATTTCTTTTCTAGGATTAAGAAGATAAAGATTTGTCCAAGAACTATGTCTGATCATAGTCCAGTCTGGTTAGAGATTGATAAGGACAACAGAGATAGGCGCTCCTGGCGTCTAAATGAGAACCTGTTTAGAAATCAGGAAAATGTGGAAGAATGTAAAAAACAGATGAAGGTTTTTTTTGAAACTAATATGTATAAGGGTACTTCTATGGAAATGGTCTGGGACGCTAGTAAGGCTTACATGAGAGGTGTGTTAATATATCTGAATAATAAATATAGACGTAATTTGGAATTTAGGAGGAAAGAATTAGAGAATGAAATTAGGGAAAAAGAAAAGGCTTTAATTTTGAATCCATCGGATGTGAAGATTAAAGAGGTTATTAATTTATTAAGGGGACAATTTGATAAGTTGATGGCTGATCAGGTGGCAACTAATTTACAGTTTGCTAGACATAATACTTTTTGTAATGCCAATAAACCAGGTAGATGGTTAGCTTATATACTAAGGAAGAAGCAAAGGGCTTCTAATATAGACAAAATAGAACATAAGGGTAAGGTTGTATATCAACAGAATCTTATTAAGGAAACCTTTGTTGATTTTTATTCTAAATTGTATGCTAGAGATAAGATTAATGAAGCTGATATTGAGGTATATTTGAGAAATGCTAGTATTCCGGTTCTTACGCAAGAACAAAAGGAAGAGATGAATCAATTGATAACTGAGGAAGAAATTCTTTTAGCAATTAAACAATTGAAAGTGGGTAAAGCGCCAGGTACGGATGGATTGACTGCTGTGTATTATAAAAATTTACAGTCTGAGATGATAAAGCCATTAAGGGAATTGTTTCAGACAATTCAAAGGGGAGGAGGGGTGCCTCCGTCCTGGAAAATTGCTTTCATTTCTTTGATTCCGAAGGAAGATCAGGATGTTACTCAAGCAAGAAACTATATACCAATATCACTTTTGAATACGGACTACAAGATATTTGCTAAGGTCTTAGCTAACAGACTAATGAGGGTACTGCAACAGGTAATTCATAGTGATCAAACTGGGTTTATAAGTGGTAGACAAATGAAAAATAACGTGAGGCATATAGTTGACTTGTTGGAATTTCTGGAAAGAAACAACAAGATCCCTGCAGCGCTGATTTTTTTGGACGCTGAGAAAGCCTTTGATCAATTGGATTGGCAATTCTTGATGAAAGTATTAGATAAAATGAATTTTGGGGATAAATTTTTACAACCAATTAGGGTGTTATATCAAAAGCAATAATAGTAAATAACAGTTTGACCGAAGTATGTAATATTGAAAAGGGCACAAGGCAGGGGTGTCCATTATCACCTTTATTATTTGTTTTAACATTGGAGATATTATTGATTAAAATACGGAATTCGGAAAAAATTAAGGGAATTCAAATAAGAGATCAGGATTATAGATTGAGGGCGTTTGCAGACGTAACGGTGACTCAGCCAGAAAATTCTGTTGTAGAATTGATGGAGATAATAATGCAATATGGGAAAGTTTCTGGATTTAAGGTTAATATACAAAAAACTAAAATGCTGTCTAAAAACATGACAGTATTACAAAAGGCTGTTTTAGAAGGGTTAACTGGATTTGAAATTGTTAAAAGGGTTAAATATTTGGGGGTATATTTATCACCCTCAAATGCAAAGTTATATAAAAATAATTATGAAAAGCTATGGGGTAAAGTTCAAAAAGAATTGGACAGCTGGAAAAAATTACAACTGTCCTTATTGGGAAGAATTGCAGCAGTGAAAATGAATGTTTTGCCGAAATTTCTATTTTTATTTCAAATGATACCTATTCTTAAATAGGACTCAAACTTGGAGGAATGGCAAAAGGGTATTAATAAATTTGTTTGGGCAGGGAAAAGGCCACGAGTTAAATTTAAGATTATGCAGGATACGCGTGAAAGAGGTGGTCTTAAAATGCCCAACCTTAAATTATACTATGAAGCTGCTGCATTGTCAGCGATAAGTGATTGGATTAACTTAACACAAGGGAGATTATTAAATCTTGAAGGTCATGACTTGTTATTTGGTTGGCATGTATATTTATTGTATGATAAGAAGGTAGATAATGTGTTTAAGGTGCATATTTTAAGACATACTTTGTTGCGAGTTTGGAAAAAGTATAGATATAAGTTAAATTACAAGATACCTTTATGGGCAATACCGAAACACGCAATAGAAAATATAAATGTTGGGTTTAAACATGATGTGACTACATATAAGGAAATTTTAAGTTTGGAGAGGAATGTATGGCGTTTGAAGCCGTATAATTTTTTGCGAGGAGAAAAGATTGTTCAAACCTGGTTTCAGTATGGGCAACTACAGGCCAGGTGGAAAGAAGACCAGAAAATTGGTTTTTCAATGACTGATGAAAATTTGGTAAAGCAAATTAGAAATCAGGGTCAAGCACATATTAAACGGATATATCTTGCATTGATAGAAATTGATTCAGAAACAGAACTTGTTAAAGATTGCATGATAAAGTGGGCTCAGAATATTCAAGAGGTTATTACAATGGATACTTGGGAAAAGATCTGGGTGAGAAATGTAAAATTTACACAAGCCCAAAATTTAAGAGAGAATTTTTATAAAATGTTTTATAGGTGGCATTTAGATCCTAAAAAGTTAGCAAGTATGTATCCGAACTACCAGCCTAAATGTTGGAGGTGTGGTGGTGAAGATGCAACGTATTTTCATATATGGTGGACCTGTAAAAAGGTTAAAGCATTTTGGATTAAAATCTGGTGGAATATGCAGAAGATATTTAAGAAAAGGATAAAGTTTTGTCCGCAATTGTTTTTACTGGGCATTATTACCGATACTACTGTTGTGGACACTAAGTTGATGTTGAACTTAATTACGGCAGCAAGACTTTTAATAGTGCAATATTGGAAGAAGGAAGAACTGCCGACTATAGAGGAATGGACTTTAAAAGTTTCTAACCTGGCGGAAATGGCAAAGATCTCGGCGTATTTGAAAGACCATTCGCAACAACGATATATCCTGGAGTGGAAAAAATGGACTGATTACATCCAGAATAAATATGGGACTAAAAAGTTTCATTTAGCATTGAATAAGTATCGATGTGACATTTATATTGCTTGTAGTCATTTTACAAGAGCTAAAGTGCGATAGACCTAATAGTTTATTGTTGTTAGCATATGGTAGTTTATGATTGTTTTTTACTTTTATACCTTGTATTTAGCTCTGGGAAGTTGGGGAGGGGGGAAGGGGAGGGGGGAGGGTTGGGTTGGGTTGGGAAGGGGGGGTGGGGGTGGGGTTGGGAGGGGTTGTTTTGTTAAAGATAAAATGTATTGAAAAACTTTTCAATAAAAAAAACAAGCTGATCCCTCCAGATTAGGTCCTGCTGCATTTAATCCATGTTTTTGACACAGGTTTAAAAAATGTTTGTAGTGGTCTTCCAGATGGTTGTCTGCTAGCCATGTTTCAAAAAGTGCTTCACTCCAGTCTGCACATGGCACTCAGCTGTGCCTGCCCTATAGGGACTACATAGCAGCTTACCCTTCAGACTGGTAAACAGCCATTTACAACCTACTTCTTTTCCATTACAGTTTTCTGATTTCTTATAATACCTCCATGGGATAAGAAAAAAATCCTTTTCCCCCACCTACGTCTTTTGCAATTATTCCTGCCACTTATCTATATGATCAGTGAGTATGTAGAGCTCATAAATTGGGCTGGACAGTTGTGACATCAACCTATGTTTGCCTATGAGGATCCATTTCCTACGCAACAAGACATCTCCTGCCCTCATATGTTTCAAAATAGTTTATCAACATGCTTATAAGAAATGCTAAAGCAGGATAGAAACTAACTATAGTACTGGTCCTGCTGTTCTGTAGATAAGGCTACCTCTCACGTGCTGATTCTAGCTGCACAAGTGGATACTATTTCCTGGCCCATTAACTTGAAGCTGATCTTCATTCACAGCAACGTACTAAAATGTAGTGAGGGAATTTGAAGAACACCAATAAGAAAATCACCTGGAGCTCTACATTTCAGAGCTAAGAGTGGGTGAAAGACCTCCCCCATCTTTTGTTAAGGCTCATCTGCCAGCAGCCCTCAAATACTCTCACAAGTCTAGCAACTGTTTCCAGCTCACTTCTGAGAAATGTAAGAAAGTTAGCTGCTTTCCCTTTGGCCACCTCTGTTGCCACATTCACTCAAAGATATTTTCAATGTAGAAGAACTTGTGACTCCTCTTTTGCCAAAGGAGCATCTGCTTGGTGGTTAGTGTGGATGATTTTGCTAGGAGTCCACCTACACAATTCTTGTCCAATCTTAAAACATTGCATAATGGGACAGTTAATATGTCATGACTGGGGTAGCCATCTATTTTCTAAATGTTTTTGAGACCAGCAATGTATGTTTCATGATCTCACATCTTTCCCTTTGGGCTCTTCTAAATGCTTCTCTGACCTTACTTGAGGCAACGACAATATTTCTTTGTAAAATCCCCCTCACTGTGTTGTCTTCTACCAGAAAGCTGCTCACCTCCACAGAGAATTAATAGAACTCTTCTTCAGAAGCCTTTTCATTTTTGCCAAAGCTTGTTCTCCATCCTGACCCACTCCTCTCAGAAAACAATCAAGTAGGGTATAAATACTTGCCCACCATTAATATCAAACCATAGCTGCAGCTCAGAATCCCTACTTACTCTTCCCAACATCCTGTGAAAATGCAACAATTTATTATATATTTCTGAGCACTGAATGTAGATTAGCTAGCAATAGAATAAACTGTTCCGCAAATCTAATTAAGTTACTTTGTTTTCCTTAGGAAAAGAACTGTTCAATCCCTTCATTAAACTCTTGAAGGATCTCTTAAAGGCAGAGAGACAAACTAGTATTTTATTACTGAAATGAATAAATCTCAGGGGGAATGATGTGGCAAAAATCCTTATATTAAATAATTAGCTCAGAGTGATACCTAGATAAGGACTCTGTCACTATAAGTTATTTTTGTCTCCCAATGGCAAAGCTCAGCTTGCATAGCAATGGTGTTTCGTCAATGTGATTGCATACTGAAATTCAACTTGCACATGGACTTATAAATGGTCATTAAATTACAATCACCAGCTAGTAAACAACCCTCTACAATTTTTTTGTTAATTAAATTTATTTTTTCTTGTTTTCTATCTATGGTTGTTTTTTATCCTAATTTTTCTGTTAGCTTTATTGAACAATAGTGCATTTGGTACTTAGATGTTGTGGATCTAGGAGTTTTCATCCCATTTAATTCATATAAAATAAGTTACTTTTACCCCTTTTGTGAAAGAAAAATGGTGGGTTTTAGTTTTCTTTTAATTTTGACTGTAGTTCTGCTATTACACTTCTTAAAGTCAATCATCCATCTCTTAACTGTCTTATATTTAAGATGTCAAATGCACTTATCTTAATTACCAGTTCTGTTGACCTTTCATCTAGTGGCATGTTGTTCATTGTTACCAATGGATGCAACAAAGCATTCTTCATAAAGGCTGTTAGCAAATATGATCATCAGTAGAGAAAACCCTGATATATTTCTGAGGAACCACAGGTCCTCAAAATCATAAAGATATTGGTAGAGAAGCAGGCCAAATTTCTGATTCCCAGTCCATATTAGATTTGTTGGCTTCCAATCATTGCCAATGTTATGCAATTATTTTATAAGACATTTATAAATATATAGCTGATGTTTAGCAAGTTGCAGTATCTGGCTGATCTTAGTTGGTCTTGGAAAAAGCTGAGCAGGGTAACTGTTGGTTAGTACTTGAAATAGATTCTTCCGGGAAATCAAGAGCTAAAGATTCAATAGCAAAGCTGAAGAAGAAAATATCACAGAATAAGGCAAGACCAACTAATTTTGAACTGTTGCTAAAAAAAACTTTTCCTGGACTTCAGCCTGATCTCTAGGAGCCTTTCCTGGATATGTTATAGTTTCAGTCTAAAGAGAGAGCACAATAGCCAGGAGAACTTCTGTATGTTTATTGCCATGATTGTTGGGTGCACGGTTTACAAGAAAGAGAAACCCAAACAATGGAAAAGTTGAGAGCTATAAGGTGGGAAATCATAAGGATATCATTTACTAGCCAATTTGGGAAAATTGGGCAGGTCCTTGTCAATATATCTGAAGTGAGTTCAATTGTTAGGCAAAATGGGTCTTTCAGGAGGCAACAGAGCTGGGGAAGTTCATTGTGAAACAGATGGAAGGTCATTAGCTGATGGAAGGTGGAAGGCTGAGGGTTCTCTAGGTTTCAATTTTCTTGTAAAGGTTACCCTTTGGCTGTACTATGAGCTGGGATAAGGCTTCTATTCTTTGATTTAGATAAGTTTGCAGCATGTAGCTGGGGGTAGGAGGGTCAATTTGGGTAAGATAGGATTAGGTAGAGAAAGGAACTGTGAAAGAAGGTGAATATACATGTCCCAGGATAATGCTGCAGGATCCAATCTGGGTCAGTCACTGGGGCCAGAGGTTTAGTCTTCTGAACATTCAGACTTATGCTGCAGCCCATCTTCAAGGAACTTCTCTGTAGCAGAGTGTGTGCTTTGGGCTGTTCTGTGTGTAATATTTATATGGTCCCTGTTGTATGTGGCTTTTTAGATGTTGATTGGGATGTTGGTGGTTATTAAGTCATTGGCTGTTGTTTCTTTGTGCTGCCAAGCCCTCATCTCCTAAATGTTTGATAAGCTGGTGATAAAACAGCACTCCTGTTGACTGAGGAGAACCTATTTCCCAGACTTTAATCATTTCCCTGCCTGTTTTTTGTGCCTGCTTATCCAACAATCTTAGTAGCTGCAAAATTCAGTGTACATCCTTGTTCATTGCAGTGTGAGGCTACCAATGAGTTCAATCTCCTTGTCTGAACTCTTGTGTTCTTGCAATCTAGTTAACTTCTTTTCTGTCTGTCCTTACATAGTCACAGGGCAATCCACACAGGGGATTCAGTAGATTACATTGGAAGTATCTCCCACCTCCAAGCAATCTTTACAATGCATAATTTGTCCTCATATGGTAGCCTCTGGCTGGTGTGCAATTCCCAAAGCTGCATCCTACAGCTTCTAAAATGGAAACACAGGATAAACTGAGATTCATCCTTGTGTGCCCAATGTCAGGGAAGAAGAGGATGCAACCTCCATTTTGTTTCTTAGGTTTATTTTCTCCACTACAGTTATACATGAAAATTTAACATTTTAAAAAGTTGATAACTTTAAATATCTATAAAATACTACAAGTGAGAGCCATACGGAAAAGGGCTATCCTCCATTCCAGATATTAGTAATTTGGATTTGGATTTATTTTGAGTGGAGTGCCAAATAAAATAGTTCTGTGGAAAGTAAATTGAAGCTTGCTTGCTTGCTTGCTTGCTTGCTTGCTTATTTATTTATTTATTTATTTATTTATTTATTTATTTATTTATTTATTTATTTAGTTTGTTTGTTTGTTTGTTTATTTATTTTCTATGGTCACTCTTTTCATGACTCTGGGCATCCTACAGTCTTAAAACAATAAAACAGTTAAAACCAAAAAAAGCAATACAGAACAAATATATCACTATCTAATAAAATGAAATTCAGTGGTGAAAAAAGTAAGGTTCTACATTTACGCAAGAAAAATCAAATGCACAGGTATAGTATAGGTGGTAACTTGCTCAATAGTAGCAACTGTGAGAGGGATCTCAGAGTCCTAGTGGACAATCACTTGAATATGAGCCTGCAATGTGCTGCAGCTGCCAAAAAAGCCAACACAGTGCTAGGCTGCATTAACAGAGGGATAAAATCAAGATCACATGAAGTATTAATACCACTTTACAATGCCTTGGTAAGGCCACACTTGGAATACTGCATCCAGTTTTGGTCACCACAATGTAAAAAAGATGTTGAGATTCTAGAAAGAGTACAGAGAAGAGCAACAAAATGATTAGGGGACTGGGGGCTAAAGCATACAAGGAACGGTTGCTGGAATTGGGTATGTCTAGTTTAATGAAGAAAAGGATGAGCAGGGACATGATAGCAGTGTTCCAATATCTCAGCGGTTGCCACAAAGAAGAGGGAGTCAAGCTATTCTCCAAAACACCTGAAGGTAAGAGAAGAAGCAACAGATGGAAACTAACCAAAGAGACAAACAACCTAGAACTAAGGAGAAACTTCTTGACAGTTAGAACAATTAACCAGTGGAACAACCTGTCTCCAGAAGCTGTGAATGCTCCAACACTGGAAGTTTTTAAGAAGAGACTGGACAGCCATTTGTCTGAAATGGTATAGGGTTTCCTGCCTGAACAGGCAGTTGGACTAGATGACCTCCAAGGTCCCTTCCAACTTCTTCTATGCCAAGTTTCAATCAGGACAGAACCTTAGCATTGAAATTATGGGAAACAAGGCCTTTTCAGAGTAATTTTATAATATTTGTAGTTTAGGATACATTGAAGAACCATTAATAGTGAAAGGTGCATGAATTTTGTAATGTCAGATCAATTGAATATTATGTAATTAAAAAATAATGGTGCTAGACAGATAGACCTTTGTCTAATTCTGAAAAAAGGATTGCTAAACTTCTTCATAGAATCCAAAGAAACAGTTTCAAAGCTAAGCCAGGTAACAGATTTTAATAAAGTCTTTTTTATTTTATTTATTTAACCCTTTGAAATGGACAGCTGGGAGACTTGCTCTCTCTCCCCTGTCCAGTTTTGCATCACTGGGGGGCCCTAAAAACGGCTGAAAGTTGCCCCGAAGAGGTGACCAGCAAGGAGGGGTGCTCGCTGGATTGTGGGAGTGTGGCAACTCTCAAAGTAGATTTGGTGATCCCTCCAAACTGACGGACAAAAGGACTGGACATTATGGCTCATCCCTAGGCTGTGAACAGCCAAACTCACATTTTTCACCAGGCAACTTTTAAAGCAGCACGGAAGCGACTGGGTGAGATCTTTTACACCCTAATTATTTTCTGTACCTGCTTAAGCTGCTAAGCATTCTCCCCCCCTGCAGTGAGGAAAGGGGGACTTTAGCCCTTCCTCCAGAAAGAGTGGTGACTAACTACCCAGGGGTGTTTTAAACATTTAAAAAGTAAATGAATCCCAATTGGAACTTTATTTCTCAAAGCTTGTAGACTGAAAGATTTTTATTTTTTTTTATTTTTCATTGTCTACTTCTGTTGGAAATTTGGGTTTTTTCTTATAAAAAAAGAAGAAAAACTGAAAAGATTAAAATAACTTTGGGGCTCAAAGGGAAACTTTAAAAGGGGCCTGGCTGACTGCCCAGGGAAATAGATAAGATACATAACATTGAGAATTTTGAAACAACAGCTGTGAAAGGCTCTGTATTCCCTACCTAGAAAAAAAACAAACTTTTTCTCTCTTTTGGATTTTCTAAGTGTAAAGCCTTTAGTCTAAAATACCAATATAGAAGAAGACCAGGAACAAAATGTCCTTATGGATGAAGATCAACAAATTCTCTCTATGTTGAAAACACTAATTCAAACTCTTACCACAACCAATGAAATACTAAGAGGCTATGGGAAGGAACAAGAAGACAGCCCAGATATGAAAGCCCAAACTTTGACCACAATTAAAGAACCATCTATACAAAATACAATAGAAAAAAATGAAACATTTAAATACTATGACAGAAGAATCTACTATTCAACAAATATTGACATTTGAAAAGACATCAACAACTTAGAAAAAGGAAAAGGTTTCCTATACAACTCAGATGGAACTAGAGGATCTAGAAAAAGAACAGTTGGACAAGAAGATACACAATTCAGAACAACCACATTGATATGGAAGAATAAAGAGATGACCCACTAGATCTACAAGTCTTCTCAAAAAAATGGTGACTGGATGGTTTTGTCAATATCAACTAATATACATGATATTACAAGGAGATTGGTTCGATGACCCAAAAACAAGGACATGGAAGATGACTTGGCAAACGAAGAAAGCCAGAATAAGACTCAAGAAGAATGGAGTTTTGACCACCTTATTGAAATCTAAAACAGAATGTACTTAAATAGATAAGAGGTGCATGTTGAATATGAGACAGTTGTGAACTGAGATAAAGAAAAAATTTGGTTATTAAAATTTAGCATTATAAATATTAATAGCTAATTTGAATATTGATTTGTACATAAAGGTGAATAATGTAGATAAACTAAAAACTTATTGATGAAAGTAATAAACAGGTCTGAACGTTAAAAACGAAAATTATTAGTTTAAGCAAGAGATAGCAGATACAAAGTGGAAGAGAGAGGAAGTATTAAATACTGAAATAAAAAGAAATTTTGATTACTACTTAAACCCCCCCTGAAAACTAGTAAAAAATAAAAGAATATCATATTGTATCCTTAATTTGTTGACATAGAGGGTGAGAAGTTAAGTAAACAGGATGTGTATTTTGAATATTACATTTTGTGAGGAATGGTGATAGATGAATTGGGAGTATATTAAAAATCTTGGGAATGATAAACATCAAACGTTAAATCTAAATGTTAGTGGAAATTAAAACTGAAAAATCTATTAGGTCATTGATTGCCTAAAAGATTGTATGTTAAATTAACTAGAATATGTGTAAACTAAAAACTATGGATATATGTAAGAAAGTTATTTTCTATATGATTGATAGGATAAAATGTGTCTTTAAATTTACAAATAGACAGTACATATGAAGGGGAAAAGAGAGGAAATGTGCATGGTAGCAATCTGAAATCTGTACTAATGATATTTGTATGTAATTGAATTACTACTACTCAGCCACCACATTGCTTTTCAAATATGTGAATGTAATATTAGAAAATCAATAAAATTTGTAAAAAGGCAGATTCTCTCTGAAAAAAAAAGAAAAAGAAATTTGGGATCTAAATTTAGACTCTGTGTTATTCTCTATAGCAACCTTATTCAGTTCTTACATTGGTGGTCCCAAGCTGTGATATTCGGTGAGTTGTTGACAAGTCTGCAAACTGAAGGGAACATTATTTCATCTTTGGTTAGAATATGATAAAGTTTCAGATTTTGGAAGAAAGTTTTTAACAAGATATTCTGTTTAACTAAACAGAAGATTGAGTTTTCTCAAAAGTTAGGCTTATTGTGTTTACTAGTAGAAAATCTCAAAATAAAACATCAATTTTCTCCTTTTAGGGGACAAATTGTTGCTAAACAATGGCAATATCTAGATCATATTTCAATGGATAAATGGCATAACTGGTCTACAGCATTGCTTGAGAGCATTTTTAATAAAATTAGCTGTTTGAAATTGCAAACTATGCAATTTTATTTTATGAGGAATAATGAGATTTTACTGTTACATAAGAGTTAAGCTTAGTGTAATAATCTGTAGCAGAAAGTATGAAAAGTTAAACTCTATAAATATCATGTAAATTTTAATTTATAAAATTGGAAAAAATAGAGTTCTGTTTAATTGGAATGTTCACTTATTGATAGCTTGTCATTAAGGTATGTTTAATTAATCATCAACAAAAAACTGATCAATAATATAGTGGCACAAACTAGATGTAGAGAAGTTTTACAGTAGAGCTTCTTTCTGTGTAAATATTTAATTGTGTAATGTACTGTCAGTAATCAAACGCTCCCTATTCCTTCCCCTGTGCCCAAATCAGCCTTGCAACTTCTAAAAATATTTTTCATTGTGAAAAAAACTGTTGCTTTTTTCATTATTCAGAGATACTTGAGAATCTCTTACAATCTTTTGCTGCTGATTTGAGATGAGGAGGGCTGAGGTGACTAATTCCAGTTATATTTTCTGTTATGCAATTTTCCATATGAAAAAGCACTGCAGAATGTGTTCCTTGTAACTTTTTCTGTGAATTGGAGGAGGGGAAACTAGGGAAAATATATATGGTGTCAGGACCCACCCCAATCCACATCTTAGGAAAGAAGAACTCTTGGAGACAGGATTGCCCAAACAGGAACTTTTACTAAAACATGATTGACAGTTTTAGACAGGATCTGGAAACTGTGTCACAGATTGATACTTTTAAAGTGTCCCTGAGGAAAACCCCCTCCCCTCAGTCCATTTGGTCAGTCCCAGATCAGTTAAGTTTCATGTGTCAAAACCCTTCGTGGGAAAAGAGAAACTTCATGCATTTACAACATTTGCTTCCTCCCTTTCAAATTCCAATTGGAGATACAAACCAGAATCCCCCCCTCTTTCTTTGTTCTTCTCAGTTCAAAGGTTCTTTCCCTGGTCTTTGATGATGGCCCCCAGGCAGTCTGAATAAACAACCTTGCATCTAATGGATAGGGATGGCCAATTAACATCTCTTCCCCTCCTTGGGAATGGCAGAATCCAGTAAGGGGGTGAGATTTAGGTTTCTACAGATAGGGAGTTAGGAATGGAATATAAATGGATTCTGACAATCTGCTCTCCTTAAAATAAAGATAGGTCCACCTGTAGAGGAAATAAAATATAAATGTTAACCCGGTTTGTTAGGATATTCTGTATGAAACTTCTTAAGCAACTTGGGTGCTCTAATGTGATGTTTATTGACCCACTCATTTTCTGAGGAGGGGAGGTGTTTCCAAGCTACTAGATATTGAATTGCTCCATGGTTCTTCCTAGAATCTAGGATTTCCATCACCTCGAAGTGTTGTTCTCCTCCCACCATGATGGGAGGTGGTGGTGGTTTTGTTCATAGGGGTGACTGTTGTTCTCTTTTTAGTAAACTGCAGTGAAAAACTGGGTGTATCTGCCTAAGATTTTGGGGTAGTCCCAATTCTACTGTTACTGGGTTTATGATTCGTTTAATTGGAAAAGGTCCAATATATTTTGGTCCAAGTTTTTTTACAGGATTGTAGTGATTTAAGGTATTTTGTGGATAAATATACCATCCAGTAAGGGGGTGAGATTTAGGTTTGTACAGATAGGGAGTTAGGAATGGAATATAAATGGATTTCGACAGACGGCTGGAAAAAGGATTATAAAGAAGGCTTATTCATACTTACACCTTCATCTGTTTCATTCTTTCATGTCAATTGAGGTGTTTCCAGATTTCCAACTTTTCTTCTATTTTGGCCACAGTAATGACTAGCTATTCTGCCTATACTGTGATTGAAACCAGGCATTTGTCAGGTGCAAGAAATTGGGAGCCAGGATTAAGTCCAAAATGAGTATAAGTGTATTCCATGCTACCCCAAATCAGAATCTGAACTACTAATGATCAAGACAACTTGGCGATAGATAAGGGTCAATGAAATTCAAGGAGTGCCAGATCTATTGTTGGCAAGAAGGGATTCCAACTGATGATGCACTTGATCTCTCACTCGGGCTCAGCCTGGTCAATCCCTATATCATCCCATCATTCACTACTAAGACTATCAAGATGTAGGCTTTCAAGGCAGGCACATTAGTGTTGAATATGAGAGGGAAGTAAGCAGTGAGGTACCACAACTTTCCATTTTAGGCCCAGTACTCTTCAATATCTTCATAAACAACTTAGATGAGGGAATAGAAGGGGAACTTATCAAATTTGCAGATACTAAGCTGGTAGGAATAGCCAACACCCGAGATGATAGGTTCAAGATCCAGATGGATCTTGACAAACTTGAACACCAGGTCCCATCTAACAAAATAAAATTCAACAGAGAAAAGTAAAGTCTTACTTACTTTTCTTAAGAAAGAAAAATCAAAAGTACACATACAGATTAGGTGAAACCTGGCTTAATAGCAGTAACTGTTTGAGGGATCTTGGAGTCTTAGTGTACAATCAACTAAATATGAGCCAGCAATGTGTGGCTGCAGCCAAAAAAAGCTAATGCTATCCTAAATTGCATTAACAGAAGGATGGAATCAAGATCATGTGAGGTACTAGTACCACTCTATAAAGTCTTAGTAAGGCCACACCTAGAATACTTCATTTGGTTTTGGTCATCACACTATAGAAAAAATGTCAAAACTCTAGAAATTGTACACAGAAGAACAACAAAGATGATTAGGGGCCTGGAGGCTAAAACATGTGAAGAAAGTTTGCAAGAACTGGGCATAGCTAGAGTAAGGAAGAGAAGGACCGGGGTGACATGATAGCAGTATTCCAATATTTGAGGGACTGTCACAAGGAGGAGGGGGACAAGCTATTTTCTAAAGCACCTGAAGGACAGACAAGGAATAAGGGATGGAAATTGATCAAGGAGAGATTCAACCTAGAAATAAGGATAATTTTCTGACAGTGAGAACAATCAATCAATGAACAGCTTTCATTTAGAAGTTATGAGTGCTTCTTCACTAGAGGCTTTCAAGAAGAGACTGGACAGCCACTTGTCAGAAATGGTATAGGGTCTTCTGCTTGAGTAGGGGGTTGGACTAGATGACCTACAAGGTACCTTCCAACTCTGTTATTCTGCTCTATTCTGTCTCCAATGACAAAGAGGACCAGTTTCAGGTGTTTGCAGTGGTGGGTAAAATGGACTGGAGACACATATCTAGGACATAACAAAGCTCATCAGGTTGAGTGGATTATCTTGCTTGCCCAGCATGGGGGTGAAAGTACAACTTTTCATTCAGAGTCAGAACACTTGGGAGTTCCTCTTCCCAATATCATCTATTCCTGCTTCCCCAAAATGATAGGTGGCCTATCCAAATGCCAAGAAAAGCAGGAATTGGGGCAGGACATTAATCCATGTCTGTAGGCCACTATAACTGCATGCCATCCTTTCCCTTTGAAAAAAAGAAGAAAAAAAATCTCCATCAGTACAAGATCTGATATGAAAATAAGATTTTTTAAATAAAAACAAAAGAATATATATTTTCCATTGGTTCAGGATTTGGTGGGTTTTCTTTTAAAACAGTTAAAGCTTCCACCTCATATAAGCACCCCTTCTTATATTCCTGTTACTGTGGTCAGGTTAGAAGGCAATTTTCTGTCTTGGTGACTAAGATGTTACATTAACAATGCAGTATACTTTTTCATTGATTTAAATATGCAAGTTACATAAAATACTGCATACTTCTACTGAAAATATATTATGGTGTGATTCTTTTATTGTCTAGTGTTTGCATAATATAATAACTGTATGGCCACTAATAAAATCACAATTGAAGCTATGTATTCCAGCAATACTGTATATTTTCTGGCAATTCTTGAAAAGTTGAGCATCAAGAGCTGGGAGAAAACAAGTGGAAGATAATTATCACATATCTAAAGATCAGCTATTAAGAGAAAAATCTATAATTACCATTTTGTGCTGCTGCAGGTGACAATTGAAGTAAGTCAGTCTTACTGAGTTAATAGTTTACTTTTACATAGTTTTATACTGTATGTGATACATATGAATCAGTTCATATGTATCAATAAAGCTTGCTTCCCTAATCTCTCTTGACATTTGATGCTTTTCTGATTTGTTAGTATTACAGTTGAGCCAAACAATGAATCACAACTTCAGCTCATAATAAGATCAAGAGACAACCTAGCAATACTTGGTCAGGAAGGTCTTAATTTTTTGTATTATCTTTACTCCCATTGCTTTAAGGCATGGGAGACAAACTCGCCACATCATGTGACATGTTGTGAGGTAGCACAACTTTTTTTGCATTGCTGGAGCTGGGGTGGGTGCGGCCTCCATATGATGCAACTGGTCTGTGGGCTGGCAGTTTAACACTCCTGCTTGAAGGGAAGCTTCACTGTTTAGCTATCAGTGCAGTTTAAAGTTTACAGATGATCATGGACATTTCAAGTTAGGATTTAAATTTGATAAGGGTAGCAAATCAAAAAATTGAAAGGCAATGCCATACACAAAAGAACATAAGCAATTGTCTGATAATTATATTACATCATGTACAGTTTGAGAAAAGATGTGCTGCAATTTAAATTGATATTGTTATTTATGAGACACTGTGAACTGCAATACTAAAACATTTCAAACTAATATTTCTGATTAGGGAAACTGCCTAGGGACATTGCACTACAATGAAACATCCAAATAAAGTAATAAGTTTTCTTTCAATTCTATATCAATATCTTGAACATCAATTATTTTATACCTTAATGGCACATCTGGGCAAATACCAATATTTATTTTTATTGAACAAATATAGGAGATTGAAATTACAAAAGGGAATTATTGCATATGGGCTGGTAAACATAGTAAAGAAATCAGTCTATTGAAGTACCTTCCAAAATTTGAACAATAAAAGTTTCAATGCCATATTCATAAATGCCAAGTATAGCAAATATAAATTACTGTTTCTTTGCTTACATGTTTCCTCCTCTATCAGATAATCATTAATTAGACAAAACTAATATTCTTGTTTGCTTTTTAACTTTTGAACTCAATCAGATTTCCTTCTGGATGCTTACAGTATATAAAGATCCTTAAAGTAGATAGCAGCCTCATTCAAGGAATATAAAGTTTTAGAATATTCTTTCTGTTGTACTATATAAATGAAGCCTGTGTGAATTGGCCCTGATCCTTAGAAATAGTGATGTTAAGGGTATATTCAACTTGAATTTGAAATTCAGGTTCCACATTGGTAGGTAGGATCAGCAGAGAAGTGTAATATTTCATGAGTATAAGTTAACAAAGAGTAAAGTAAAGTTTTGCTGTTGGCCATAGTTTAGAACAGGAATCCCCAAACTGTTCAGCTCATCATGTTCACTGACTCCCAGATATTTATTATATGAAAATAATGTAATGCATTCTATTTTAACTAATAGTACTACAGGACTAGTACTAATACTACCACTAATATAATATAATAAAAACATGAACCAATTGCTGGTAAGGAAAAGCGTTACAAAGTCAATTTCTACAAAAAATTATGGGATAAGTGGATAAAGATAAAGCCTGGCAATAACTTAAAACCAGAACATTTAAAAAAAAGAAATTAAAGAATTGATTTTAGCTGTTCATGAGCAAGCAATTTAAACTAATACAATCAAGGCCAGAATTGAGAAATCAAATGATTCAAAGTGCTGATTGTGCAAGAAGAAACAGTAGATCATGCAAGAAGATTACACAAACCAGTGCTTTTTTTGTAAAAGAAAAAGGTGCCGGAACTCACACATGTCATACAAGGTTCCATCCAAAAAAGGTGCCAGAACTCCGTTCTGAGCATTCTATGACAAAAAAGCCCTGACACAAACTGATTATAAACAGTAACAAAATAATAGCATAACAGAGTTGGAAGGGACCTTGGAGGTATTCTAGTTAAACTTCTGCTCAAGCAGAAGACCCTATACCATTTCAGATAAATGGTTGTCCAATCTCTTCTTAAAAACCTCAAGTGAGGGAGCACCCACAACTTCTGGAGGCAAGTCCACTGATTAATTGTTCTGTCAGAAAATTTTCCTTAGTTCTAGTTTGCTTCTCTCCTTGATTAGTTTCCATCCATTACAGTAGAAATAATACAATAGAAAGAATTGTACTGTGCTACAGTATGCTTCAGTGTTGACTTTCTTTCCCTTAAAACATATTTCATGATGATTATTGAAGGATGAATAGTTAAGATAATTTCAAGTCATTGATACTTCATTTTGAATTTTCCATTTATGAGTTTGCAAATTGTAAAATTGGTATGCATCTTTAAAGTTGGATATGGCTGAGCTTTCAACCTGAACAGCCCTACCTGACAGCAAAATCATTGCATTATATGCTTGAAGACCTTGGAGGTCTTCTAGTCGAACCCCCTGTTCAAGCAGAAGACCCTTTATCATTTCAGACAAATGACTGTCCAATCTTTTTTTAAAAGCCATCAGTAATGGAGCACCCACAGCTTCGAAGGCAAGTCATCCACTGGTTTATTGTTCACAGTTGCCAAAATGATTCATTGAAACATCTGTAAAAATTATCATGTGCCAGTTATAAGATTTTACCAACAACAACTTTATTGATTAGCCCTTGGGCCATATCAAAGTACAAAGTTCCAGCAACAAACCGTCAATGTGCCAGTTATAAAAAAAGAGGAACAGAGTTGAAAAAGTAATAAAAAAATCAGCAGGTTAAAATATATGGTATGATTGACTTGTGAGGCCAGTGTGTTGTGCAATCAGCTCACATGGTGTAATAAGATGGTTTGTTGTCACTGTGAGTTGGGGGGGCACGAAGGGAGGTTCAGCCAATCTCAATGTATACATGGTTGTACTTTGACAATAAAGTTTCATTCATTCTCGTATTCTGAATATGAATTGTGTCAACTCTACAAATGAGCATGGCTGTAGCCATTTTTCCTACTTATTTTTGGTTGCTACATAGAACAGAGGGAGGGGGGTTGCCCAGGTGCTTCACTAGTCTAAATGATCTTTTGTCCTGTGGAACCAAGGTCATCGGCTGCTCCTGAAACTGCAGGCTGGGCATTGTATAAAAAGCCTACCAAGAAGTTGTATTGGGGAATGTAGTTGCTTGCATAGTTTTAGTTTTAGGGGTGGGATATTTAAAACTTTGTATTGGGGTTTTAAATGGGTTTTAAATCTCTGAACATGGTAAGCATGGAAAATATATACCCCCTCCCCCTGATGAAGGACATGTTAGCCCACCTGGCTAAAGGAAAAGTTTTACCAAGCTGGATTTAAGAGAGGCTTATTACTGGATCTGGATTAGGGAGGGGGACAAGTGGAAAATAGCTTTTAATTGCCCTTTGGGGAGCTTCCAATTTAAAGTGATGTCTTTTGGACTGTAGCCCCTCCCCCCTGTGTTTATGCAATTATTAAATCAAATGCTCCATGATCATTTAAACAAGGGGGTTTTGGTTTATATTGGTGACATCCTTATTTATTCTGACACCATGGATGAACACATCAAATTGGTCTGTGAAGTGTTAAAGAGACTGTTAAAAGCCAAATTGTATGCAAAGCTGTCAAAGTGTGAATTTCACCAGGCACATCTTGATTATCTGGGGTATCAGATTTCAACTAAGGGGATAGAGATGGACACTGCCAAGGAAAAAGCGGTGCTAGAATGGCAACCCCCATGCACCCACAAGCAACTTCAACATTTTCTGGGGTTTGCAAAATTTTATCGTCAATTTATTCCCTCTTTTGCAAAGATATTCATGCCAATCACCGATTAACTCAAAATAGGAAAAAGTGGGGAAACCCCCTGACCTTGTCAGCCATTGCAATGGTTGTTAGAGTGCCAGGCAGCATTAAAAAAACTAAAGAGGCTCTTTGCAGCTGAACCAGTTCTTAAGTACCCTGACCCTGGACAACAATTCATCATTCAAGCCAATGCAAGTGATGTGGCTGTGGGTGCTCTTCTCTTACAAAAAAGTCACAGAGGAGAGATACAACCCTGTGCTTACACTTCCCAAAAATTAACTGATACTGAGAGGAGGTGGGCCATTTAGGAGAAAGAGACTTTTACACTTCATTGTGCATTGCTGACATGGCATCACTTCTTGGAAGGGGGGGAATACCTTTTGAGGTATGGACTGATCACAAAAATTAGGAGGCTCTGAAAACCCCCCGTAAATTATCCCCAAAGCAAGTTCAGTGGGATCAGTACTTCAACCATTTTAATTTCACTTTAAAATATTTTCCTGGGGGTAAGAACTTTTTGGCTGATGCCTTATCTAGAATGCCCCAGTTCAAGAGCTGGGAGGAAGTAATTAACTCCATTATTCCTTTGCCACAATCTGCTTCTCAAATAACAACCAAATTGCAGACACAGAGACCCCCTGTTGATCCTGACAATTGCTCACTAAAGGAATTAAGGGAGAAGTTAGAGACTGATGTCTGGTTTAAAGATAACAAATCTATTTTAACCCTAATAGGGGGACTGGATTGGAAGGGTTCCAAGTTATACCTCCCAGATACCCTCAGACTCCAAGCATTGCAATGGAGTCATAATTGCATCTGGTGTGGAGGCAATTTTGGTGGCCAGGAATGAAAAAAGACATTGAGAGTTATATAAAGAGTTGTGCCACCTGTGCTGCCATGAAGAGGCATCCTGGAAAACCCCCAGGGTTATTGCAACAAGTTGCCGAACTCTCTCAAATTTGGGAGGACATAGCCATGGATTTTATAGTGGAACTACCTGAGAGCAAGGGAAACACTGTAATATGGACTGTGATTGCATTTCATCTCTTGCTCAGGACTTCCCTCTGCCCAGAAGCTAACTTTGGATCAAAGAGTGACTTCCTTCCAGAGGGTTTGTGTGAATGTTAAAAAGGAGCAAGCAGATAAACTATGCTCCCCTCTGAGACCTTTTTACGTTGGACAATTAGTTTATCTTTCAATGAAATATTTAAGGTTAAAGTTACCCAGTAGAAAATTGGATCCAAAATTCCTTGGTCCTTTCCCCATCACTAAGTTCATAAAATTTGCACAATAGTTGGGAAAAGTTCACCCTGTGTTTCATTGCAGTCTATTAAAACTTGTGTCAGAATCCTCTTTCAGACCTGTCCCAAAGGAGCCTCAGGGTCCAGTAGTGGTAATGGGGGAAGATGCATTATGAAATAAAATGAATTCTTCATTCTAGGTTGTACAAGGGAAAGTTACAGTACCTTGTTCAGTGGAAAGGCTACCCCCTTTCAGAAGCTACATGGGTGAAATGTACAAATGTGAAAGTGTATATATTAATTAAAAAGTTTTACAATAAATACCCTCACAAGCCTCAAGGGAATATTTAAAATGCTTTTTGTTTCCCCTACAGGAGACTCTTTCTTTCTGAGAGGGGCAGATTGTCAACTCTACAAATGAGCATGGCTGCAGCCATTTTTCCTACTCATTTTAGATTACCATGTAGAATGGAGGGAGGGGGGGTTGCCCAGGTGCTTTGCTAGTCTAAATAATATTTTGTCCCATGGGAACCAAGGTCATCAGCTGCTCCCAAAACTGCAGGCTGGGTGTTGTGTAAAAAGCCTGACAAGAAGATGTATTGGGGAACGTAGCTGCTTGCATATTTTTAGGGGTGGGATTTTTTAACTTTGTATTGGGGAATTGTTATGTCTGTCTCCAGACTAGGTTTCAATTTTGACATGCTGATAAGGTAAAGGTAAAGGTTCCCCCGCACACGCGTGCTAGTCGTTTCCGACTCTAGGGGCCGGTGCTCATCTCCGTTTCAAAGCCGAAGAGCCAGCGCTTGTCCGAGGACGTCTCCGTGGTCACGTGGCCGGCATGACTAGACGCCAAAGGCGCACGGAATGCTGTTACCTTCCCACCGTAGTGGTCCCTATTTTTCTACTTGCATTTTTACGTGCTTTCGAACTGCTAGATTGGCAGAAGCTGGGTCGAGTAACAGGCGCTCACTCTGCTACGCGGCACTTGGGATTCGACCCGCCAAACTGCCGACCTTCTGATCGACAAGATACTTTGTAATTAATAAACATGTTCTTTGAGGAATTTGCAAGCCTTGGAGTTCTGCTTTATTGATCTCTGTCTGTCAGAATCATGACAAATTGATAAAGTCTTGGCACATAACATATCACATTTAATTGTAATTGAAAACAAAGTATGGATAATTGATGTGGCAATATCAGGTGATAGTAGAATAGAAGATACAAAATTGGAGAAGATCACAAGGTATCATAGTCTGAAAATTTTAATCCCAGTGGTTACTGGCACACTGGGTGTCCATCTGTTACAAAGGCCACACTGCTTGTTTCTGCACATGTACAACATTGATATAGTATTACATTGGGGGGAACACAAGGCAAAGGAAAGCCAACAACACCAGCTGAAGAACTGGCAGCTATGAATTCATGTTATTATATAAATAAAATCAAGTTCCATTGACTTTGAGCTCAATCAGTATTGACCATTTTGGAGAAACCTAGTTTAATAGCTAAGAACTGAGAAGATGAATGAAGCCCCAAATAACATTAGCTTTATTGGCCCCAAAGAGATTTGATAGGTAAAGAATTTAATGAGTTATTAAACTGATAACTGGTAATTAATGTCAGTTTTAGATAGTCCATTACTTAATACCTTCCTCAGCATTCAGTATATAAGGAAATGTAGTTGTAATGTAGTACTGGTATACACACATACTGGTATGTGACAAGTGCAGAACCTTTTCTATCTGTAAAGTAATACAAAGTAGTTCAAAGCTTTGTATTTTGATTCTCTGCTTTGAAGCAAATGCCAACTTTGGTGTGATCCAATCAAAGTTTTGAAAAATTAATTAACTCCTGAAAGCTTTGTTAACATTTGGGTAAAAATGAAAGTGCTTGTGTCAGCTTTTATCCCTCTTGCTTTAATCTAATTGTTGGTTTCCTTGCCTTTTCTGTTGATAGCACAGTGTCCCTGTAGCCTCCTCACATTGCCAACTACATTACTCTGGGATACATTTTTGATTATAGATAGTATATCCTGAAATAGTACACTACATTTGCTCTGCAGGTTTGTCTTAATCCTCTGCTAGTAACATAACAGCTTGGACTTCTTACCCACTGGAGGGAATATGAATCACTGACTAGCATTGGTACCTGCTTTGGCCAGGGATTCTCTCAATTAGGAATCAAACAGCTCACAAAGGATTCTTAGGCTAACAGCTGTGTTTGACAATTGGTCCATGGGATAATGAGATGGAACATCTTCCAAGTTTAGAATATAAATATTCAGCCTGTTTTATGATGAAGAAAGACACATTGACATTGCAATCATCAATACATTAACACATAAGCACTGGCTATGGCAAATTGATCATTCCAAAATTTGAATCTAACCCAGCTTCAGAAAGAAATTCAGTGATCTCTTTCATACTCATGTATTTGTCACACAATATCACCACAACAATGTTGTTCACATGGCCATCAGATATAAGAATAATGATGAGATATAAACACCTGGATTGGATTAAGCTGTTTAGAGGGGTTGACAAGTAAAACAATCAAGAATCTGCAACAACTTTCTAATAAGAAAAAGTCAAGTTGTCTAGGGTTGTCAGTTTATTCTCCACAAAAACAATTTTAAAAACTATCTATGGAGATTTTGGTGCAACTGCCATATTTGTGGATGGTGTGTGTGTGATTTGGGGACAGTCTCACTCTTTCATGCCAGTTCACATCACAAAGTTGTTATGGAGAAAATAGGAGGAAGGTGTACTGGTATGTTTGTCACCATGAATTACACATGGAAGAAAAAGTGGGATAAAAATTTGAAAAAAAGAAATCAAACAAGTCTTCTTATTCCCCAAGTAAATATGAACAAAGAATGAACTTTGTATTTTTACAAGCCTGGGGAAAAAGAATTGAACTCTTGCAGACTATGTTTAACCCTGTGTGTTCTTTTTTTATTAAAAAGTTTTACAATACATTTTATTTTTATCAAACAAAACACAACCCCACCCCACCCCCTTCCCACTCCCCGACCCTCCCCAACCCCTCCCTCCCTTCCCCCTCCCCCCTCCCCGACTTCCCAGAGCTAAGTACAGGGTATAAGAGTACAAACAATCATAATCTACCTTATGCAAACAATCATAAACTATTAAAACTATCGCACTTTAACTCTTATAAATTAACTCCAAACAGTATAAATATCACATAAATAATTATTCAAATGCTGGATAATACTTTTTAGTCCCATATTTACTCCACAGTATTTCTCTGTTGCAAATAGTCTTTCAAGTGCACTAAAATCTTTGCCATATCCTCCAAGTTAGGAACTTTTACAATCCATTCTTCTATAATCGGCAGTTCTTCCTTCTTCCAATATTGCCCTACTAAAAGTCTTACTGCCATAGTTAAATTCAGCATCCGCTTGATATCCATAACAGTAGTATTAATAAAAATACCCAATAAAAACAATTACAGACAAAACAAATTTACATCAATCATTAAAAAATCAATTTTCTAATCTTCTTTCCACCTGGTCTGTAATTTCTCATGCTAAAACCAAATTTATAAATCTTTCCTTCTCTTAAAATATTATACAGCTTCAAATACCATACATTCCTTTCCAAACTTAAAATTTTCTTATATGTAATCACATCATTTTTATATTTTCTATTACGTGATTCATTATTGCCATAAAAATAGCTTACAAGTTAAGTTGCATCTATACTGTTTCCCAAACTCGCAACAGAGCATGTCTTAAAATATATACCTTAAACACATTATCCACCTTCTTATCACACAATAGATATACATACCAACCAAATAACAAATCATGACCTTCAAAATTTCAGTAAGCACTACTACAATTCTTCCCAATTAAGTTTTCATAATTATTTTAAAATTAAAACAAGATAAAATATTACAAAACATAATTATTTTATATAACTCTACATTTGAGGGTGAAAAATATATCCCCAAATATTTAACCCTTTTAACAATTTCAATTCCCGTTTACTCTTCTAAAACCGCCTTTTATGATCCTTATTACATTATTATCTCCTTCAGTTCTACAGCTAAATCTTCAGTCTCGTCTCATTCGTCTAGAAGCAGCACGCCTCCTCCAATTTCTGGTCTCCTCCAATGATACTGAAATTTGATCCATTCCTGTAACTTTCTCATCTGTCTGCATTGTTCCTTCAGCACCTTGTAAATTCTCTCTGTGTCGTTGAGACTCTCCCTCACCTTTCTTCTTTGTAGATTCCAAAAATGGTATGGGGGCTGCTTTTAAAACATTGCTATAAAAATCACGTGCCTGGATCACCGTAGTAAGACGATACCTCATACCTTCATAAGTCACCACCATACCCACTGGTATCTCCCATCTGAACTTGATATCACGTCGTCTTAATTCTTGTGCCAAAAAAGCAAATTCCTTCCTTCTACTTAAAATTCTTGGAGGGATCTCTTTTAAAATCAAGACTTCTTGCTCAGCAATTGCAAATTCAGTATTGTAGGAGGCTTGAATAACCTCATTTCTAATCGCTCTCTTTGTAAAATAAACCACCACATCTCTGGGTAATTTCCTTTGTCTTGCAATCCACGAATTAACACGGAAAATTTTATCTATATCCTCCATTATTTCATCTGCTGATTGCCCCAGCACCCCTTCCAGAGCCTCAGAAACTATTTTCTTCAAATTTTCTTTAGGATCTTCTTTTAAGCTTCTGATTCTCACGGCAAACTCCATCTGATGATACTGTACCAAGGTCAGATCACAATCAATTTTCTCCACCACATTTTCAGTTTCTGTCATTTTTTCTTCTAATCTAGTATTATTTTGACTGAGATCTTCCACTCTTTCGTCCAGACGCTCAATACATATAGCCATGCCTTGAAATGCAGATAAGATGTCTGCCCTCATTTCTGTTAGTTTCTCTGTGATCTTTTCATCCATAACCTCAGCTAGTTTTTCTGTTAACTTCTCCTCCAGCTTTTCATCCATTATCTCAGCTAATTGTTGCAATTGCTTTTCCATAATCTCTTGCATCACATTCTGCAAATCTTTAACTGTAAGGGCTGGTGCAGGTACGGGTGCAGGGGGCAATAAAGCTTGCAACGAAGACTGCTGCACCGGAGAAGCCCCGGCACTTCTAGAAACTTTAAAAGATGTAGCCGCCATTTTCACCCACTATTGTCTGCTACGCACTTTCACTTTCAAGCTCAGCAAAATCCATTGAGTTAAAGATCAAGAGTCCATTTTCACCTGAATCTCCTGTATCGCTCTGCCTGCATCCTAGTTCTCCAAAGTTCTTTCTTGCTAGCAGGGATGGTTGCAGACGCCCTGTTCTGCTCCAAAAAGCCCGGAGCAGAAGCGCCTCGCAGTCCGGAGCATGCGGCCCCGGAGAGCTCTACCCCTACCTGGGCGCTCACCCTCTCCTCTTCTCCCAAGGAGGGGGCTTCCGAGCCGCCGAAACAGCTGATCGGCGCTGTTTTCGGCGGCTCTATGGAGCCGCGGGGCTGACAGCCTAAGAATGGCTGCCTCCGGCAACGCCTTGCCATCCGGAAGTCCCAACCCTGTGTGTTCTGCATACCCGTTGCTAATATGAAATCAAGTGATGAATATAAGGGGAAAAAATCACAGTTAGGCATAAAATCCCTTGAGTTAAAATTGTCCCTGTTCTTAAAGCAAACTGAAATGTACCTTTCCACCCAGAAGAAGTGAGGGAGTGAGAAAATTCTGTTAGCTACTGATGAAACTATACAAGGCCTTAATCACAAAACACTCAAGTGAAATATGGAGAAGAGGATGATGTGATTATAACTACATCTTGACTTTATGTTTTACTTCCCCTGCCCTCCATGGATAATTCTTACAAGGAAATATATGGCAAGTGAAGAGAAGATACGGTACCATGTTTTCCCCAAAATAAGACCCAGTCTTATATATATATTTTGCCTCCAAAGAGGCATTAGGTCTTATTTTGGGGGATGTCTTATTTTTTCCACTTTTTTTTTCTTTTTTTAATGACTGTCTCCTTATAATTAAAAAAGAGTTAAACAGTCAGAAAATAAAAAATGTGGTAAGGATATTATTAAGCTGAACACAACTCATTTAGTATGGGGGTATAGTATTTACTTAGATACTAGCAATTTTACCCAATAAATCATTTTAAGAAGATTAATTGGACTTAAGAATTTTCAGTGCAGTGTAATCAATTATGTCTGCTAAAAAATAAGCCTTATGAGGTTATTAAAGGTAGTCCTCAACTTACAATATTTCATTTAGTGACAGTTCAAAGTTACAATGGCACTGAAAAAAGTGACTTATGAGCATTTTTCACACTTACGACTGTTACAGCTTCCCCATGGTCATGTGATCAAGATTCAGATGCTTGTCAACTGACTCATATTTATGAAAGTTGCAGTGTCCTGGGGTCATGTAATCACCTTTTGTGACCTTCTGACAGGCAAAGTCAATGGAGAAACTAGGTTCATTTAACAATCATGTTACTAACTTAACAACTGCACTGATTTACTTAAGAAATGTAGCGAGAACAGTCATAAAATGGGGCAAAACTCACTTAACAAATGTGTCACATGGCAACATAAATTTTGGGCTCGATTGTGGTCACAAGTCAAGGACTATCTGTATTTTGATTCATCACACACAGCCAGATGTTCAGACTGGATCTGGCATTTTTGTTCACCTATGGAGTTCTTACCAAGAATGTGGGATAGACAGATAGATGATATCTGATGGTATCACAGATATCATCGCAGGATGGAAGCAGTTCCAAGTAAAGCTGTCTTCTGCAGTTGACTGATGGTGAATTTGTCAATGCCAATGCTGTTCAAGGGATTTCACCAAAGGCACCTATTATTATTTGCTTTCTTTTGCCACAGTCATTCATTTCTATTTGCACGTCTTTATATTTAGTCATCTTCTCCAGTTCTTTCTCTTCTATTCTGCTGTCTCAAGGTACTGCCAGTCCACCATCCAGACTTTTTGGTCTTTCTTATCGACAATTGTTAATTCTGGGGTGTTAGGTGGCAGGTGCTTGTCTGTTTGAATTCTAAGTCCTAGAGCACTTTAGCTTCTTTAGTTTCTATTACTTTATTTTATGGTCCCACATTAAGGCCTTCTCTTGCAATGGATCATACACATATTCATGACTTGTAGGGAATGTAGAGTTTTTAGTTTACTTGTTTATGAAATATTTTTAAAGAATATTCTAAGCATCAAGAGTAAGAACTAAATCTACAGTGGCAAGCAGAAAAGATGGCTTGGATGTGAAACAAAAATGCATAGCTCCAACTTCCCACAAACATTTAATAGCTGAAAAAATGGAAATGCTGATTTTCTTTTTTCTCTTCCTTTCCTCCCATTCCCTGAGTTTCTAAAAATATAAAAGTGAATTTCCACACTATGTGTATTTTTTTTTATTTCATTTCAAGGTTATCTGTTAGCACAGCATCTATATAATAAAGTACTATTTCAACATTACATTTCCATATATGCTTTCTTTAGTCAAAGCAGAATAACCAGACACTGAAAGTTCTTGTTAGCTAAAAAAAGCCCCTATCTCCAATGAAAATATGTTCCTTTTTGTGTGCTATGTGCAACGTTATGTTAGAAATAATCACTTGGGGTTTACTGATTGTAAATTAAGCTTTTGTCTAAGAGCCAGGCCTAATCTCTAAATATAATTTTTGAAATTAGATGTATGGCTGAAACAGGCTGGGCAATGATCCAGACCTAATAAAATATTTTGTGAAGCAACAAACCAATTCAGTGGAAGATTTAAAATCTCAGACACCTTTGCCTCAGTCTTGATAGATTCATGTTTTGACATTGTTATGCCCCTCCTATTGCAATCTAAAGGACAATAGCCAACAGCAGTGAAAAGAAAATTGAAACCACTCATGGAAATTTAGTAGGAAACTGGGGCATCTGGGGAGGAATATCTGCTAACAAAAAATATAATTAGCAAATTAATAGCTTCCTTGACCCCTGATAACTGGGGGACAGGGTATGACAAGCGTTACAATATACTCCCCATACTGAAAAAGCAAGACATTCACAAAACAGCTACCATGGAAATGATTAAAAACTGATGAGAAGAATTAAGCTCAAGTTTCATCATAAAGTCACCAGTGAAATTTACTAGAGGGGTGTAGGAAGAGTAGAAATACAGATGTTCAGGCAAGTAGGAAAATGATACTTTCCTAAATTCTGCAGAGCAGAAGTGGAAAGCACAAAATGGAAGATTTCCACAATAGCCAAGCCAGAAGAAAATGGAGTCAGCTGGCCAAGGAGAACAGTGACAGAATGTCAGTTGGGAAAATACCAAAATCCCACACACAAATACCTTGCTTTGAGAAAAAGGGACTTCCAATGGAGGTGAGAAATATAGGTTTGCTCTTGGAATATACATAAATGCATATATTAGCATGACATAGGTAATTGAAGAAAATATAAAAGCTTATCAAAGCCAGCTACGTTCACTGATACATGTGTGAGTTGAAACAAGATTTGAGGCATACTGGAAGCATACTTGTTCCATTGCTCATTTATTGCAGGATCCAATCTAAGTCTGTCACTGGGACCAAAGGTTTATTCCTCCAAGCTTTTAGGTTCATGCTGGAGCCATATTCAGGGAACTTCTCTCTCTCTCCAGAAGTTGTGCACTGGATTGTTCTATCTGTTGTATTTATATGGTGCCTGTTTGTGTGTGGCTTTTAGTTGTTAATTAAGTCCAGCTATTAAGTCCTAAGTACATATAGTAAGCTGATGGTAAATCAGCACTCCTATTGACTGACAAGGCACCCTGTTTCCCAGGCTTCAGTCATTTCTTTGGTTATTTTTGTCCCTCCTCAGTCAACAAACTTAGTAGTTGCAAAACTGAATGCATGTCCTTGGCTACCAATGCGTTTGGTCTCCACATCTAACCACTTGCTCATATTCTTGCAGTCTGGTGGTTCACTTCCTTCCTGTCTGCCCTAAATAATCACAGGTCAATCCGTGCAGGGAATCCAGTAAATTACATTAGAAGTTTCTCCCATGCCTACTTGCAAAGCTTGGAAGTTGTGTTATTTGGTTGTTGATGCTATTTTAAAATGAAAGAAAGCTGGAATATAACAGTGTCATAGTTCTAAAAATATTTTTTTGTTCTTGTAGCTACTTCAGAAAGAGCCTGAAACTTGGCCACAGAGTCATGTGCAAATTATTTTGGCCTGTCATTCACACTAGACAATATCAATTGCATGTCTATTTCTAGAACAAGAGAAATGCATTTTGTTTTTATTGCTCTTAAGTGAAATGGTATATTTGATTTATTGTAAAGAGAAGAGAAAGGAAACAATTTTTTTTACAAACTTCTGTTTAATATAATCTGAACATGTGTCAATAAATGTTAATATTTGCCTTTTTGCTACTTTGTAATTGGAACTATATTAGCGTCCGTGGTTGAATAGCTTTCTAAAAAAATAATTTGTGTGCCTTTATTTATCAGTATTTTACCTTGGAGAGGTCATTCTGCTTATTTTAGATTTTGGAGTAATTGGACTTGTTGTTTTTAGTTGCAAAGTTGTGTCTGACCCATTGCGACCCCATGTCCTTCCTTCTCATTAGGTGGCCCAAGTATTTGAGTTTCAACTTCAGGATCTGGCCTTCTAAATAGCAGTCAGGGTTGATCTCCTCTAGGACTGACCTGTTTGAATTCCAATCCCCCATGATGATAAGGACATCATTTTTTGGTGTTAGTTCTATAAGGTGCTGTAGGGCTTCATAGAACCGGTCAATTTCATCCTCTTCAGCACCGGTGGTTGGGGCATAGACTTGGACTACTGTGATATTGAATGGTTTGCCTTGGATTCGAACTGAGATCATTCTGTCATTTTGGGGATTGTATCCCAGTATTGCTTTTCCTACTCTTTTATTGACTATGAAGTCTACTCCATTTCTTCTGAGGGATTCTTGCCCACAGTAGTATACCTGATGGTCACCTGAATTAAATTCACCCATTCCTGTCCATTTTAGTTTGCTGATTCCTAAGATGTCTTTGTTCAGTCTTGTCATCTCTTATTTGACCACGTCCAGCTTGCCTTCATTCACAGATCTTACATTCCAGGTTCCTACGGAGAAAAAATCTTTACAGCATCGGACCTTCCTTTCACCACCAGACACATCCACAGCTGAGCATCCTTTTGGCTTTGGCCCAGTCGCTTCATTCTTTCTGGCGCTACTAGTACTAGCCCTCTGCTCTTCCCCAATAGCATATTGGATGCCTTCTGACCTGAGGGGCTCATCTTCCAGCATCATATCTTATTGCCTTTTGATACTGTCCATAGGGTTTTCATGGCAAAGATACTGGAGTGGGTTGCCATTTCCTTCTCCAGTGGATCAAGTTTTGTCAGAACTCTCTGCTATGACGTGTCTGTCTTAGGTGGCCCTGCATGGCATAGCTCATAGCTTCATTGAATTACGCAAGCCCCTTCACCACAACAAGGCAGTAATCCATGGAGGGGAAAAGGAAATTAAAATATAGGAATAGTGATTTTCTCTAATCATCTGTAATAATTACAGACTAATCATCTGTAATAATTAAGTGAGCCATGAGGACTGACTAATTATTTGAAAATTGTTTTAGATTTTGCCACAAGAATTTGACACATAAGCAGTGAAAATTGTGCTAGGTAAATGTAACATTTAACAAATTAAACTAAAATTGGAAAACCTAGCAAGTGAAGGCTACTGATGTATAGGTTCTTCAAAATGCCTTAGGATGAGATGACTCTTCTAGATAATAATAATTCTTAATGGCTTTATATAGAGACATGCAATATCTTGGTGCTTAGTAATGCAGATAAAAAACTTGAGAAACCAAATGTGGGGTGAATGAGTGGGAGAGGTAGGTAAGTGGGATTTACATGCAATCCAGATTGGAAAGATTACTTTTCAGAGAGAATTTATTTGCCTCATATTTGTGCCACATTCTCTCTTTCCATCTCTCTTCACTCTCATCTTAAATAAAACACCTCCTAAGCAAACAACACTTTATCCATGAGTCACAAGGGACGAATGCCTGTTAGGATGGATTATACTGTCCTGACTTATTTTCATGCTTTTTGTACTTTTTAAAGTATTAGTTGAAATGTTTTTACTTGCTAGGCTTTTAAACAATGCAGTTCCCACTGCATCACAATATTTTAAAGCTTTTTGTCTCATGCAGTTAATATTGAAAGAAGGTTTTGTTTATTATGCTATATTTTTGTTCATTTTAATTAAGAGGTTAGATCGAGACTTAGTCATAATTTGTGACTAACACGTCCATTGATTTCTTTCAGATTTTCATCGCTTTTAGTGGGACTACTCATTTTTTTCTACAGCTTCTTTCCTTTAGTATGACTAAGTCTGTATCCCACATAATATAAGCTGTTGGGGAAATATGCACAAAGAATTCTGTATGCAAATAATTCATTAGACTATGGGTTAAAATGCATGTGCATAAAATAGTCAGTGAGTATTTGTAGATATATTTGTAATTATTGCTAATACAATACAGTGGAAAATTCATAAGTGGAAATTCATCCATTCATCGAATTATTGTTACTGATGTTATTGTTGCTATTAATATTTATTACAATTTCCAATTTTTAATTATGTCTGAACATTTTAGGGAAGAGAAAGAAAACTACATCATGTCCTATCAGTGGCATTTTTATTAAAATTAATGATAGGACATTTAAGAATTATATTAAGGAAGCTATTCAGACTCAAGCTATGGCAGCTGGTGCAGTAATGTACTTTGCGTAAGCTGAGAAATATAACTTTAATTTGCTTGCCCAATCAACTGAGACAATGATCACCCCACTTTTATTATAACAGATATTGAAAAATTTTTACAATCAGTCTTTTCATATTCTTACTTGACACATACATAGAAATTCAGTGGATTGTTTTAGTTTTCTCATTACTCCAAGCAGCATGGGGTTCCTACAGCCTTTTCTGTACTGCCAGAAACAGTAAAATATGTGCGACACAGAGATGTTGGCATCTCAAGTTTTTAAATCTGCATAGTAGCAGTTTTCTTTTTTCTTTTTATATTATTTATTGTTTTATCATAAAAAAGGAAAATACAGAACAGACAAACAAAATGAATCAAAACAAAAGCATACATTCAACGTTAACAACAAAAAGGAAAAAAATGTACAAAAAAGAGAAAAAAGTGATCAAATAAATTTAACATTAAACATGTAGGAACCACCCTGGCTGGATGCTGAAAAAAAAAGAAAAGAAAAAGTAGAAAACCAGTCAACATATTACATTAATCTTCAGATCCCTCTATTAACCATCCGTTGTTGTATTTAGCATGTAGAAAGTCCACAAATGGTTTCCAGACTCTTATAAAACCCTAACCCTAATCCATTATCTCTAATCAAAGTAGTTAATTTCACCATCTTTGTTAATTCAGTTAATTTCAAAATCCATTCTTCAACAGTCAGCATCCATCATACCTAAAAGAAAAACTTCAGGTTTCATTGATATTTTTACCTTAAATATTTTCTGCATTGTCATTGTTATATTAATCCAATATGTTTTCACATATTTGCAAGACCAACACATATGATAAAATGAATCTGGTTTTTGACTACATTTCCAGCACTTATTAGAAATGCCTTTATACATTTTCACTAGTCTATCTGGGGTCAAATAACAACGATACATCATTTTATAAAAAAAATTCTTTCAATATCTAATTTAATGTAAATTTTAGTCCATTCTTCCATAATCCTCCAATTTATATAGTGTTATATTCAATTATTTTGCCCATTTTACCATTCAATCTTTAATGTACTTATCTTCCAGATTCATCTTGAGTGACATTTTATATACTTTAGAAATCAAGTGGTCATATCCAGAACATAAATTAACATCCAGTTCAGATTAAGTTCCTGTGAAAACAAAACATTTTTAACCAATTTAAATATTTCAAAAATTCTCTAACAATTAAACCAATGACAAGCAAATCCTTCACTTACTAATTGTTCTTTTGTCTTTATCTTGAATCCTTCTTTTTTTTCAAATGCCAATAAGTCTTGATATGATATCCATTCTGATATCATTTCTGTTCTATGTAGTGCTTCTTTTGTACTTCCATCATATGCGTGCAATCGATTGCTTAATACCATAAATCTTAAAACTTTTACTTTGTCATGCCACAGATAGGCATGCCACCCAAATCTCAAATCAAAACCTTTGAGGTCTAACAGCCTTGAACTTTTTAAAGTTATCCAATCATTTAACCATACCAAACAACAGCCATTATAATATAATCTAAAATCCAGCAAACCCAGGCTTCCTCTATCTTTGGAATCTTGTAGCAGCTTATATTTAATTCTTGGGTTTTTATTTTGCCAACTAAATTTAGATATATCTTTCTGCCACTGTTTGAAAGTGGAATCTATAACCACTATCAGTATAGTCTAAAATTAGAATAACATTCTAAGTAGTACATTCATTTTAATTACTGAAATTCTTCCCATTAATGAAAAATCTAATTTTTGCCATCTATTTAAACCCAATTTTATCTCCTTGTATTTTACCAAAATTATTTTTGTAAAGCTTAGAATTTTTCTCAATAAGAGTCACCCCCACTGTTGTGGACACTAAGTTGATGTTAAATTTAGTTACAGCAGCAAGACTTTTAATAGGTCAGTATTGGAAGAAGGAGGAGCTGCCGACTATAGAAGCATGGACTTTAAAGGTTTCTGACCTGGCAGAAATGGCAAAGATTTCGGCTTATTTGAAAGATCATTCACAAGAACGTTATATTATGGAGTGGGAAAAAATGGATTGAATATATCCAGAAGAAATACGGGACTAAAAAGTTTCACTTAGCATTTGAATAAGTCTTCCTTTCTTTTTTTCTTTTTCCTCTCTTTCTTTTTTTTATATGTAATATTAATATTGCTTGTAGTTATTTTATATGAGCTAGAGAGTGATAGATTTAAGAATTTATTGTTGGTAGCATATGGATGTTTATGATTGTTCTTTGTTTTTATACCCTGTACTTAGCTCTGGGAAGTCGGGGGGGGGGAAAGGGGGAGAGGGGTAGGGAGGGATAGGTAGGGGAGGGGGAGGGGGATTGTTAAAGATAAAATGTATTTTAAAACTTTTCAATAAAAAAAAAGAGTCACCCCCAAACACTGTACATTTTTCACAACTTTAAAACCAGTTTTAAATTCCAATTTCTTCTGATCTTCCACATTTATTTTCTTAGCATTGTCATTTTTGATTTATTTATTTTTAAACCAGCCACTTCTCCATGCATTTTGATCTTCCTCATAATATATTCAATGTTCTCTAGTGGGTCTTGCACATTCAATACCAGATAATTGGCAAATGCATGTAATTTGTAATTATGCACTTTAATTTGTAGTCCTTTTGCTCTGTTATCTTGTCTAATACCTCTATTTAAACAGTTCCAACACTAGAATAAATAATAAAGGTGATAAAGGACATCCTGTCTTATACATTATCTTTTAGTTGTCTTTTAAATAATAGATTATCAAAAACAATACTACATTTTCAATGAATGATATCATTCTTACTCAAATAAATTCAAAATTGCATATCACATTCCTTTCTTTATAATTCATTTATCTAGCCATTGATAGAATTTATTCCAAGTTCTATAGTAAACTAAATGTTCTTTCTCTTTAATCTCTAAAGTTAATCTATCCATTTCTGCACAATCCAATATTTTCTTAATACTTCTTCAGTCAGTAACTTTTCATTTTTCCAATATTGGGCATACATAATTCTCGCTGCTGTCAATACATGTAACATTAAGTATTCGCTCTCCTTGTCATAGTTGGGGCCTATCATTCCTAAGAGAAATAATTCTGGTTTAAATTCTATTTGTATTTTAATCATCTTCTCCAACCATAAATGTATCTTAAGCCAAAACCTTTTGGCTTTAGGACATGATCACCAGATATGGTAATAAGTACCTGGTCTTTGATTACATTTCTAAGAAAAATTTGAAGTATTTTTAAACATTTTAGCTAGTCTCACTGGTGTCATGTGGCATCTATAAAACATTTTACACAAATTTTCTTTATATGATACAGCTTTGGTTAATCTAATATTTCTGTCCCATAGCTTTTCCCATTCTTCAAGCTCTATGGTATGTCCAACATATTTTGCCCATATTATCATTGTTTCTTTAACTTGTTCCTCCTCCATCTTTAAGTTAAGCAGTAATCTATAGAGTTTTTTAATCAGCTTTTCATCTGTTTTTAGTAATGTAAGATCAAGTTCTGTCTGTTCCTTATAGAGCCCCATTGATTTCACATCTTTTTCATATCTTGATGGGATTTGTAAATATGGCCACCATGCTAGGTCAATACCTTGTTGTTGTAAATTTTGTCTAGATTTCAATCTTCCTTCATTGTCCAGTAAGTCTTTATACTTTACAAGTTTATCATAGTTAATTAAGTTTGGGTAATCAAAGGCTTCCATTGTTGAAAGCCATTCCTATTCTAAGAGAAGTGCATTTCTTATAGCATGGTTATGAAAGTATCTATGCACTTTATTCTTTCCATACCACAGAAAGGCATGCCAGTCAATCTGCAGGTCATGCCCCTCTAGGTATAGTAATCTTTTGTCTCTAAGTGTTATCCATTCTTTAATCCATGTTAAAATAGCTGCTTGGTAATATAACTTCCAGTCTGGAAGTCCAAGTCCTCCCCTTTCACTACCATCCTGTAGCAATTTTTAAACTGTGTCATCATTTTTGTGGATTTTCATATTTCTTACTATTTTTACTACTTTGATGGTTCTCCTCTCCTAACCATTAGGAGTCTATTGGATTACAAAATTTGTCTATTGGGCAGAGACACCATACTACTTGAAGACAATTATGAGTACTTCTAACTTATCCAAACTTGGAAAAAAGGCTCTTCTGCCCCTGCTTCAACCTCTACAAGCCCAGTCTATCACAAACCAATTACTACAATATTACAACAAGAGAAGACCGATACCCAACAGAAGGACACTAAAAGCATTCTACAAGCAATCCAGGATGCTAACGCTGCCCAGTCTGCTACAGCAATTAAAAATCATGAAGAGATGAAAAGTGATTTAGACAAAATGAACCAAAGAATTATTAATATAGACTCCCAAATGGAAGAATTCCAAAAGATGATTGCAGAAAATCAACAAAGAATCCAAAAAATGGAACACAAGTCAACGGAGGTGGACCAGAAACTGAAAGATCTGAAAGATGAAAACCAAAAACTGATGCAAATTAATGGAGAACTGGAAGACTCTTTGGCTGTTATAGAAATGGAGTGAGCATCATACTTTTTAAGATTTCAAAATTTGCAGGAAGATAATGAAGAGGATCCTTTAGAACTGATAACAGAGTTGCTAGCAGACGTATTAGGATTTGGGAAGTCACAAATAGAAGGGGAAATAGACCAGGCATATTGCGTTAACTCCAACTATACTAGAAGAAACAAGGTGCCCAGAGAAGTGCATGTCAGATTTTTAAAAAGAGCTACAAGAGATGAGATCCTGAGAAAAGCAAGAGATGAACTGCTGAAATACAAAGAAAAAGAAATTGTGGTTCTCAAGCAAATCCCTAGAAGGATAAGAGGCTTGAAGAGACTACCACTTTATAACTAAGAAACTTGTTGAAAAAGGAGTGAACTTCAGATGGCTGATTCCAGAAGGGATTTTAATCTACTGAGATATGAAAAGATACAGACTGGACACCACTTAAAGCTTTGGAGTTCTTTGATAGCCACAGAGCCTTTCTAGAGAGAGATGACTCAGAACCCAAGAAACAAGATGAAACGCAAGTGGAAAGTGAGACCAATCAAAGAGTAAGAGAAGAAACTAAAGAAACTAAAAGTACATACTCTTATCCAGAAGAGGGTGCAAGACGAAGAGATCAGAGACAGATAAGATCAACTAGAAGATTAAGACCTAGATATAATTGAAAAAGATGGAGGAAATTGGGATTTTATCAATAAACATCAATGGCTTAAACTCCCCCTCCAAAAGAAGGAAATTTTTTACATGATTACAAAAATTAAAAATGGATATAATTTGTCTTCAAGAAACCCATATTAAGAGGCAACATATCAGAATTTTAGAACAACCAAAAATCAGCAAATGTTACTTTGCAGCGTCATCTCAAAAGAAAAGAGGAGTAGCTTTTTATATCAAAGAAAAGATGATACCTAAACAAATTTATGCAGACAATGAGGGGAGAATCTTAATGGTTGAAATTACAATGGAACAAAAGCAGATATTAATGATTGGAATATATGTACCTAATGACAAACAAGAACAATTTTATCTTGAACTATATAAGAAAATACTAGACTCAAATTATCAAAACTTTTGTATAATGGGAGACTTTAATGCAATAGTGGATGGAACCTTGGACTACAAAAGTGCTAAACAAGGACGGAAAGGAGGAAATTTAATTCCTAAAGCATTTTCAAAAATGATAGAACTTAGTATTTTAGATATATGGTGAGAGAAAAACCCAGAGAAACTACAATATACATTTTACTCGAATAGACACAAATCATGGTCAAGAATTGACATGATATTTATTTATTTAGTTAGTTATATTTATATACCGCCCTATTCCCTGAGGACTCAGGGCGGTTTACAGGGAATTAAAAATCCAAAATACAAAAATTAAGAACCAAATTAAAAAATATTAAATTGACCCTGTAGTCGATTAAAAAGAACCCCAAATTAAAATTTCTCCTCAGTCTGGGCCCGAGAGCTCGAAGAGCCAGGTCTTCAGGCCCCGGCGGAATGATCGGAGGTTGGGAGCAGTCCTCAGCTCCACCGGCAGCTGGTTCCAGAGGGCAGGCGCCCCCACTGAGAAGGCCCTATCCCTGGGTGTCACCCGCCGGCAATCTCTTACCGGCGGGACCCTGAGCAGACCCTCCCTGTGGGAGCACACTGGGCGAAGGGCGTTTGATGACGGCAGCAGGTGTTCCCTCAAATACCCCGGACCCAGGCCATGTAGGGCTTTATAGGTGATAACCAGCACCTTGAATTTCACCCGGAGGGCAACCGGAAGCCAATGCAGCTCGCGGAGTAGAGGTGTTACATGGGAGTATCGGGAGACCCCCATTACAACTCGCGCGGCCGCATTCTGCACCAGTTGAAGCCTCCGAGTGGTCTTCAAGGGCAGCCCCATGTAGAGAGCGTTACAGTAGTCCAAACGGGAGGTCACAAGCGCATGAGTAACTGTGCGTAGGGCGTCTCGGTCCAGATAGGGACGCAACTGGCGCACCAGGCGAACCTGTGCAAAAGCCCCCCTGGTTACGGCTCCTATGTGATCTTCAAAATTGAGCCGTGAGTCCAGGAGGACGCCCAAGTTGCGAGCCCTATCAACGGGGGGGAACACCTCACCCCCCGTCGTTAGAGGTGGAATAACTTGGTTAATAACTTGGTGGAATAACTTGGATATGGATGTCGTTGGATTTGAAACTGATGATTCAAGAGGCGGAAATTGAAACCAATGACTGGGCAGACCACAATCCAATAAAAATGACCCCATTAATTTTTTTTCTTAGAATTAGCAGAACTAAATTCCAGGCCCAAGGTGTTATTTATTAAATACTTTTTGTCAGTCTCTTTGATATGAGTTTCTTGCAAAAAAATTATATGTTTTTGAATAATCAAATAGCTTTTTACTTTTTTGTGGGGAATTTGCCCCAATAATATTCCATGTCAAAATCTTGAAATCTATTTGTTATGAAGAAGAAGCTCCAGGGATTCCAGCTGAGTCTCCTATCTACACAGCC
Organism: Vipera berus; assembly: GCF_964194415.1. Classification (NCBI taxonomy): domain Eukaryota; kingdom Metazoa; phylum Chordata; class Lepidosauria; order Squamata; family Viperidae; genus Vipera; species Vipera berus. The sequence continues at coordinate 84,225,511 of NC_138206.1, read as the reverse complement.
TGTCCTTCATCAGCGTCAGAACTCTTTTTATTTATTTATTTTCTTTCAGACACAGAGATGGTGGTAGCTTGAGTCTTTAAACCTGCATAGTAGCAGTTTTTGGTAACCTGATGCTTGATCTGTTGTAACATCAACCTTTTTCCAAAGTTTTACCATCAAAGCTACTATACTTTGAAGCACCTTCCATAAAAAAAAGAATAACAATGTTGAATACACCCATTTCTCTTTATTGAATGTGCAATCCATTTGAGCAATTTATACAATAGTTTGCTTCATAATGTCCAGTGCTTTTTTTGTAAAAAAAAAAAAAGGTGCCGAAACTCACACACGTCATACAACCTGCCTTGCCTACCCTACAAGGTTCCATCCAAAAAAAGGTGCCGGAACTTCGTTCTGGGCGTTCTATGACAAAAAAAAGACTATTCTCCCAATATTTGTTTGTTCCAGATTTGGAGTGTGCTCCAGCAGGACAGGACAAATGGAATCATAATATTGAATTGCAGTTAAGAAAAAGATATTTGTAGCATACTAGGCCAGTACTGCTACATTCCCTGGATGTATATAAAATTTCAGAATCTTATTATGAATACTTACCAAAACTAGAATATGTGTTTCTTGTCCACAAATATCCTTCATGCAATATAACCTCTTTCTATACTCCCTTTCTACATATTAAAGCAATGTTTGATTCTAATTGTGGGAATTTAATTGGTGGACCAGTGCCTGTTATACATAATGCTTTTATTTCATGAAAGCATATTGCTCAAAGTAAGGCTCAACTCCAAGGTTACCTCACTAGTGCTACAGAAATACAGAAAGGTGTTCAGAAATTCAAATTTTATATTAATTCCCTGGTTGGCCAGCTTAAAAACTCAGACTTGCATGTACACACACACACACACACACACACACACACACACAAACATCTGGGACACCCTCAAGGAGTCCTATTAACCTTTAAAGAGCATTGAGGGCCTTAGTGCAGTATTGCAGGAAGACATGCAGCAATTATCAATTTTCAATTATCAGAAAACTAAAGTTGTGGCCTTTGTCAAAAGGCCCCAAACCTATTTATGAATTATAAATCACCACAAAATGGAACAGATTGCCTTCTTCAAATACTTGTGGATCATTTGTTACTCTTTCAGCAATAAGAAAGCTCATGGGGGTTACATTGTTCAAGGTGTATAGAGGACTTATCTGCAATCCTTAAAAATCTCAGGACAAGATATAGACCATAATTATTCATAGTTGTTAAACTCTTTGAAGCTAACCCATCAGCATAGGTACTCTATGATCTCAGCTGAGTCCCTTTTCCAATTTCCCCCATTGGAATTTATATAGTTTAAATTCTTAGGACCGCCTTTTTAGCCCCAATCATGTCTTCAATGCTTTAACTGGAGAGAGACCTCATTAGAAGAGCATGGTTGGCCATACTTAGCTAATGGCTTAGACTTTCATCCCCTTTAGTCTTGTTCCTCTAACCACAAATAATGATTTCCAATCAAGTTGGAAACAAACAGTTGTGAAAACCTTCCTCTCTCCTACATGGTATGGGTTAGGATCAGGACAAAGCATTATTAAACATCTTTACTGATACTGATCACCAGTCTTAAGATCTCTTTCTCTGAAAATCTTAGATATACTATCTCTCATCTGGCATACTTAACACAACTGGAAATGCAAGATACAGAAGGACTGTTACTTTGGCTTGATTTCATACTGTCTTCTCAGTAATGCCCTTTTTACTCTCAGTATACAAACAGTAGAGCATGTCTTCTTCTATTGCTTGAATCAACACAGATATTTCCTGAAACTATATCCAACAGTTACTACAAAAGTATCCAGGACACACAGAACAGTTTTACAGTTTTACACCCTAGAAGACAAGCTCAGGATCCCAAAAGATTTTGACAGACAGTGGTCCCTATCCAACAAAATGAAATTTAATATAGAAAAAAGCAAGGTTTTACACCTGGGCAGAAAAACAAAAAAAAAACAAAGGTACAAGTACAGGTTAGGTGAAATGTGGCTCAAAAACAGTAACTATGAGAGGAACTTTGGAGTCTTAATGGATGAGCATTTAAACATGAGTCAGCAGTGTGTGGCAGTATTAGTACCACTTTATAAAGCCTTAGTAAGACCATGGCTGGCATACAGTTTTGGTCTGTACAAAAAAGATGTTGAGACTTTGGAAAAAGTACAAAGAAGAGCAACTAAGATGATTAAAGGTCTGGAGACTAAAATATATGAAGAAAGGTTGCAGGATTTGGATTTGGCTAGTCTAGAGAAAAGAAGGACTGGGGGGGACATGGTAGAATATTTCAGTATTTGAGTGGCTGCCACAAATAGGAGAGGATAAATTTATTTTCCAAGCACCAGAAGGCAGGACAAGAAACAATGGATGGAAACTAATCAAGGAGAGAAGCAACCTGGAATTAAGGAGAAACTTCCTAACAGTGAGGACAATTAACCATTGGAACAGCTTGCCTTCAGACGTTGTGGGTGCTTCATCACTGGAAGTTTTTAACAAGAGACTGGACAGTCACTTGTCTGAAATGGTATAGTATTTTCTACTTGAGCAGGGGCTGGACTAGAAGACCTCCAAGGTCTCTTCTAGTTCTATTCTGATTCACAGTTCCATGTGCTACATCTTTCAGCCATTAACCCTGCCACAAAATACAGCCTTCCCAAGTACCATGTGACAGCGCTCAACATTTGCCATAAGTGTTAACTCATGCTTACTACCCGAACTAATAGGTTAGTCTCAGCATATCCCTGGTCTGCCATCAAAGAGCATTTATAGTGTATGAGGTTATGATCTCATATTTTATTTTATTTACCCTCAATGCCACATGTTTTGTTTTTAATATTCCCTTATACCCTTTTACATCTTTTATACTCCTATGTCCTCCATGTCCTTTTATACATTTTATGCTCCCATGATTTATTTTTTTGTCTTTATTTCTTCCCCATGCCTTACACTGTGTTATGATCATAATAAACAATTATTTGACTTGCTGGATCTAGAACACTCTAGGGTTATCTGAATAATCTCCAGCTTCCACATTGTCATTCCACTGACATTAGTTTTCTGCAGTCACTCAGCTATTGGCAAGAGAAGAGGCAGCACACATAGTGCTATCATTCATATTGTTTTATCAAATTATCAGGGCCCTTGAACACATGAAAGCTAACTTGACTTGTCTCCTGTGCAGACATTCTACAGTGAAGTGGAATGATGTTGACAGAGGATGTCTAAAGCACATGAATATGATAACTACTCTGAATTTCTAATGCTTGAAAATTATAAACCAAAGCGAATATACTGTTTTTGATTTTTACATCCATAAGTTGAATGGGATATGAAATGGAAAAGTTATTAAGCAAGATTTGAAGATTTGCATATGACCATTACTTCCAATAAATGATTTCCAAATCAAAGAGAAAAGCATCCTATGACTGATATTTCAGCAAACTTGCTTATGTTGCCTACAGGATTCTACTCTTATTTGAGTGCATATTTATAGCATTATTCTATCAAATGTGGTTCAAATGACTACTTTTACTCTTGAATTTTTAAAGTACAATGCAACATGTATAGTTTAACATCCCAACCAGCTGCAACCACTTACACACAAGTGAATTTTGATATCTGAACCTGTTTGCTGGATCAAAATGCAGAAGGGTGATGTATAGCAGCAATAATAATTGTACTCTAATATTAACCGAAAACTCAAACCTAGACAGTCCTTTGTTGCACACTAACAAATGACTCACTACTGCAAGCATCTGTTTTGCTGTCATTGATTATTTATGGTTGGATATCTGTGTAGAACAATTGATTATAGCTACCCTTACTTTCCTCTGCACTTAGTTGGTTATGAAATCTCATCACGTTGAATATCTACTCAGTATTGAAGGTCATTGTATGTAATATAGTTAGGTACTTCAATAGTATCTATGCGACTTATTAACCATGTATAATTGTACACAGAATGATATTTATTGAGCATGTGGCATATCTTCCCAATCTTTGAAATAGGAATTTAAATCTAAATAAAGCTGAGTAGCCTGTGTAGAAATGGTATCATGAATTAGGAATAGATTGTATAGCCAATTTATCTGCTTAGTGTTAAACATTGATCTTCATTCAGAAAATGACAGCTTGCTAAAAACCAAATATATTAATGCAATTTATAATAATGCAATATTTCCATATTATTTTCATACTACAGTACATTTTACAAATACAAGTTCACAGCTGCTAAACCTGCTTTATAATTTTAAAGTGTCTTTATTTTATTTATTAAATTTTATGTTATTGTTGTGACGGTCTCTTTAAGGCTCAAAGAACATAACTTTAAACATAACCTTTGCTGCAGGCTGCCCAATCGCTTTTTGTGAGATGGGTTGGCCATATAAATTTGGTAAACAAACAAATCAATAAAACAGTTGTACTTTATTGTGGTTCATAGGCTTCATAAATATGAATGAAACTGTTCCTGGGCTTTGTGAAAATCAGAGTGATAAACAAGATTTCTCTCAATTCCAGATAATCAGCTTTGACCTTGTGATAGCTTTTACATTAGCTCATACTATTAACCATAGTGTTAACATAACCAACTGGCTTCCATAATCTAATTCAAATAGCATTAGCAGTGGAAAAATATGTGAGAAATCACCAGCAGATGAATTTTTACTTATACAGTTGTGAGGATTTATTTGCCAAACTACTATTTCTGAATGGGAATACTTCAAACTATAGGAAGAAAAATATGTAGTTGATTTCACTCTCATGAAATAAAATGCGTGCCAAGGAAAACATGAAAAAAGAACTTAACTCCATGACACTTAGGGATGATACTGATGATCTTTCAGATTTATTTTTCCATTGTAAAATTAAATTATGTCATCTCCAACCTTTATTCTGAAGTGGTAGAATCCAGGAACAGTTTTAAGGTACAGTTTGCTTTGACCATTTGTAGCTTATAATTCTTGAACAGCAAAAATCTTATTCAGCAGTCCACTCTTTCTCAACAAGGGAAGTAGAGACAGTTTATGAGAAAAGTAACCTAGCTTCAGTTTGCTCATTTGTTGCTGGTCCTACCAACATGTCTGACATTTGAAGCCAAGAAGATAGAATCCCTAAAATGTCCAGCCTACTATATGTGAAGCCTTAGGAAGACCATTGTTGGTCTGTCACTGATCACTGCTCTTGATATGGCATTCTGACTAGAGTTCTTTCAGATATTTGTAAATAGAAAGGCTGATACATCTATCAGGGATGTACTTAGATGAGCGGAGATCTTCTTTCACTTCCTTTTACTTGTAAACTACTTGAATTACTAGATCAGGGTTTTTCAGCCTAGCAGGTGGGCATGGCCTGCTCAATGCCACTCACTGGACACAGCTGACTCAAGACATTTGGGTTGGAATGGAACAAGTCGTACTGGCTAACTCAATGTGGGGACAACTTGGTGCCCCACAAACTCCTTGCCTCCCCAAACTGCTAGCAGCCAAGCACAAGTGCATGCACACACACAAAGACACACACACACACACAAATGACATTCCAGGTTTGGGGACTTTTATCCACAGAGGAAGGAGAGGGCCTTCTCCCCAAGCCCAGGCATGATTGGCAATTTGCTAGCTCAGATGTGGATACAACTCCAAGCTTGAAATGTTTGTGTGTGTGTGTGTGTGTGTGTGTGTGTAGCATGCTAAAGAGATGTTCTTTTCCCAATCCTAAACATAATTGGTGCCCCCTCTCGACAAAGCAAGAGGTGGAGGACGTTTGCAGGAAGCAGTTTCCTCCAAGTCCAACTTCTGCCTTGACAGATATCTGGAGAGCAAGAGGAGGCAGCAGGGGAGCAGCACTCCCAGGTCCTATATAATGGAGGCTAGCCCTTCTCAAAAGGGAATTCCCAATTCCAATTGTGCATGGTAAGGATGCTGGCTTGTTGGGGCAGCCTTCCCTCACACAGCTCCCCTGCCACCCCCTCCTCCTCTCCAGAGATCTGCAGGGAAGACAGAGATCTGGAGGACAAGGTGCAGCCTCTATATTGGCCAATTCTACCTCTCCAAGCCCTTCTCAATTAAACATACATTATATATAAATTAAAATGCAGCCAAAAAGAAAACATAGTTAAAATCACTAATTACAGCTCTTCACATATTTTCTGGAAAAACCACCTTTATTGATGTTAGGAAGGAAGAGCAAACCTTATTAAGGAACTGTTAACAGGAAGGGAATTGAAGAATCCAAAAGGTCTCATTCTTTCTAACCTGCCTTCCCTTTGAGCCTTTAGTTCTCATTATTTTATTATTATGTATTTAAGAAGATCAAAGGCCTCCATAGCTCAGGGATAGTCACCTTAAAATCAGAACCCAGAAAAATTTAATTAATACACAATACCACACTAAAGATAATCTTTAGGTCCTGGGAGCATGCAGGTGTCAAGTCAGAATATTAATTCTGACTTGACTCCTGTCAGCAACTGGAAGTGCATAAGTCCATGTACTTCCCTTTCCTGTCTCACAACTCAATCCATACATCCTTTAATTTTCAGACACATCTTTTTCTCATAAGCTCCTTTAAAAACCAACAAGGTATGCTGTAATTAGCAGGAAAAATAAATCTAGCACTTCTGAATTCTTTCCCCAAGGGGGAAAGGAAAGTTCATAGCTTTCAGGTTGCTAGCAAAGCCATCAAAGAACATAGTTATTGCTGATAAAGACAAGAATAAATAACAAATCAATTTTGCGGCTCTCTCCTGTTACTACATCCTCTTACCTCCAGAATGTGACCTGGGATTGCATCAAGGGGCTAGGCTAAAATCTGGCTGAGTAGTTTGCAGCCAAGTGTTCAGTACAGACTTTGCCAATGTGATTTTAATAGGCCAGGTGGGGATAGGAAAACCCAATGAAAACTTTGCAATCAATAAACCATGGTGGACTATGCTTTTTTTTACCCTATTTTGATTCTCCTCCCCAGCAACAGCCCATGTATTTTAGAACTGCATGGCCACAAAGATAGAGGCTTTCAGCCTCCCAATTCCTGCTTATAGAGGGATTTTCATTTTGGCAAGGGTCAGGCCATATGTTCACCCCCAATCAAAGGAAAAACCCAAATCCAGCAGGCCAGAAGGCAGCCCAGCCACGACGCCCCTCCAGTTCCTTCTCCTCGGCCCCTGGGCATGGATGCAGTCACTGCTCCTTGCCATAGCTGGGGCAGGACTTGCAAGTACCTTTATCTGCTTCATCCTGCAAAGTGGTGCTCACCTGGCACTCCCGACTGCCACCATGTTGACAGCCCTGACTAAAGGCCAAGCACTCCACCCTCGCCCTGCCAAGGAAGGGGGCAGCAGCCGAGGCTACAACAGATTTGCAGCTTGTCAGGGGCACTCAAAGGCTGCCCAACTTTACTCTGGAATCTTGGGGTTGGAAAGCAGAAAGGCAGTGCCATGTTTGTAGGCACGCAACACCTGCTGGAAAGCCTCCTCTTTCCTCCCCTGCAGTTACCTTCTTCAGAGCCTTTCTGATACCAATGGGCCTACTGGCATAGGTCTGCTTGCTTCATCCTGCAAAGTGTGGCTCACCCAGTGCTCTCACCCACTGCCATGCTGGCAGGCCCTTTGGGATCGGGAAGGCTCCAAAGGAGGTAGCTGCATGGGAGAAGGGAAGCAGGAGGCTTTCCAGCAGGTGCTGCCATGCTTACAAATGCAGCATTGCCCCTCCATTTTCCAACCCTGAAATTCCAGAGTAAAGTTGGGCAGCTTTTGAGCGCCCTGACAAGCTGCAAATCGGACATAGCCTTGGCTGCCACCCCCTTCCTTGGTAGGGCGAGGCTGGAGTGCTGGGCCCTTAGTCAGGGATACTGGCAGGGCAGTGGGCAGGAGCACTGGGTGAGTACCACTTTTCAGGATGAAGCAGTCAGAAGTACTTGCAAGTCCCGCCCCAGCTACGGTGAGGAGCAGCAACTGCCCAGGGGCTGAAAAGGAACCGGAGGGGCTTTCAACACTATTCTTCCAAGCATCCTATTGAAAAGCTGACTGACTTGAATTTTTCCCCCCCTCCATCTGTGATTGGATTAAAGACTTTCTGAGGGAGCAGCTACAAATAGCAAGGGTCGGGTCTGTTTCATCCACCTACCTGAATCTTTGCACTGGCTTGCCACAGGGCTGTGTGCTTAGTCCCTACCTGTATTCACTGTACACATATGATTGTGTATCATCCGAACCATCCACTGTGATCATTACGTTCACAGATGATACCACTGTAGTGGGTCTTATTACATGTGGAGATGAAACAGCATACAGGGGGGAGGTACAAAAACTATCCTCATGGTGTCTAGAGAACAACTTGCACCTGAACATCAGCAAGACAGTGGAGATGGTTCTAAACTTCCAGAATAAAAGAGAGGTACCTGCCCCACTTTACATGGGGGGGCTGTGTGGAGAGTTTCCTCCTTTAAATTCTTGAGAGTATACCTCTGTGAAGATTTTACCTGGAAAACCAACACAACCCAGGTGGCCAGAAAGGCACAACAGAGACTCAACTTCCTCAGGGTCTGTGGAAGAACAGGGTAGAACAACAACTGATGATCTTCTTTTACTGGTCTACTATAGAGAGTGTCCTCTCACACTGTATTGTGGTATGGTATGCTGGCTTGACAGCCATGGATAGAAAGATACTACAGAGGGTGGTGAGCACAGCACAAAACATTGTGGGCTGTCCCCTGATTTCACTGGATGACATCGCCAGGGCCTGCTGCCTTGGAACAGTGAGGAAAATTCTCAGGGACACTCACACCCTGGTCAGTACCTCTTCAGCTGCACCAACAGGCTGAAGAACAGTTTCAATCCATGGGCTGTCAGGCTCCTGAATGGGAAATAACTCTATGTATGATAGACTTGCAGGGCCAGCACGTTGTGCAATTAGCTCACATGGTGTAACAAGATGGTGGGTTTGTTGTCACTGTGAATTGTGGGGGGCATGAAGGGAGGCTCAGCCAATCTCATTGTACACATGTTGTACTTTGATAATAAAGGTTCATTCATTCATGGTGGCTGGGCTGCCTTCTGGCCTGCTGGATTTGGGTTTTTCCTTTGATTGTGGGCTGGGGTGGGCCTGCAGGCATGTCTATTTTATATCCACTCCTCTCTCCTCCTTTTATCTTCTGTGTAGCTGTAACTGTTTCCTTTCCCCAGGCTGTGTGCTTCTCCTAGAAGCACCAGTCAGGTGGAGCCAAGCACAGATCTTGGGCATTCAGCAGAGCACCGGCAACGCCATAGCTCCAGCTGATTCTTCCACAGGCTTTGCAGCATTGCTGCCACTTCATTTCATCCCCACACTCCACTCTTACACTTTTTTTACAGTGCTTTTCAACCCATCGTTAGCATACCACCTAACAGGTACTATCGTACTATCAGTGGTACACGTACCACTGGTTGAAAAGCCCTGTACTAGATTACAGTTCAAATACAAACTACTTGAATTACTTGAAGAAAAACTAAAGGGTTTAGAAGCAACTCTAGCCACTCTGAAACTCAATGAGCAAAGTAAGAAATACCAACCTAAACAAGAAGACTACACCAAAATAAAACACAATAGGGAGCAAACAACTTCCAAAAAAAATCATGATCCCATATAGGAACATAAAGAAGAAAACTAATACACCCAAATCAAACACAATAGGGAACAAACAGCTTCCGTAAAAAATGAGCCTACATATGTACCTAAAGAGAAAGACTAATGGAAATATGTCACTCTTGGAAGAAAACAACTAAGAGCAAAGCTCCTACTATCTACCCTAGCCCACTTCAATGGAGCCCCTCTGGAATTGAACAATCACTTTCATAGCTTCCCCCTGGAAGAAAATGTACAGACACTCACAAAAGAGCATTCATCAATGGTTTCTAAAAAAGAGGAACAACACAGCATTCCTGCAACAAGAAGAACAGTATTCCAGACTTCCCTAGGAAAAAAAAGGTGAACATTGGTAATAGGAAATTCAATTCTTAGGGGAACAGAAAGTATAGTTTGCAGACCAGGCAGTCAATCTAGAGAGAGATATAGTCTCCCTGGAGCAAAAATCAAAGATGAGTTACCTGAGTACCTTATTACAATAATCAACCCCACAGATTACTACCCTTTTCTTTTCCTACGTGTGGAAACTAATGACACAACAGTGAATCTGAAAACAATAACAAGAGATTATGAACAGCTAGGGAAGAAAGTTAAAGAAATACGAGCACAAGAGGTGTTTTCATCTATACTTCCAACAAAAGGCCAACACCCAATGAAGAAGCAAAGGTTTTTAGAAACAAACCACTGGCTTAACAACTGGTGTTGTCAACAGAACTTCAGCTTCCTAGACCATGGTCTGTATTACCTACATGAAGTGCCACTGGCAAGGGATGGACTGCACCTCACAAGAACTGTAAACAATATGTTTGGAAAACAACTGGCTCATCTTATCAAAAGGGCTTTAAACTAAAATTGAGAGGGGAGGGGGGCAATCTTTATGACCAATAGAACCTAATTCCAAGCAAAAACCACCAGATAACCAATCAAATAAAAAGGAAGGGAGTAAAGAGAAAAAAATAAATAAAAAAGAAAAACATAATGAAATAGAGAGTGATAGAAAGGATGTAAAACCCAGTTATAAAGTAGGAGATATAAGAAACATACCCAAGACCAATAAAGGACTCAAATGCCTGTACACTAATGCTCAAAGTTTAGGGAACAAACAGGGTGAACTTGAAGTATTAGTACATGAAGGCAGATATGATATAATTGCCATTACTGAAACTTGGTGGGATGAAACTCATGACTGGAATGTACTGATGGAAAGATACAAACTATTGAAAAGAAAGAGACCTAAGAAAAGAGGAGGTGGAGTTGCATTATATATAAAAGATCACTACATTTCTATAGAAATACACCAGCCCAAGGATGAAAACCTCCTAGAATCCATATGGGTCAATATAAAAGGGGGGGAAATGACATTGCTATAGTCGTATACTACAGGCCACCCAACCAGGCAGAAAAAATCAATGAACTCTTTGCTAATCAATTAACAAATGTATGGGAGACTTTAACTACCCTGATATCAACTGGGAGACAAATTCTGCAACAAATGGGAGATTGAACAGATTCCTATCCAACTTAGCTGACAACTTTGTCATCCAAAAGGTAGAGGAGGGAACTAGAGGAAAAGCTATATTGGACCTAATTCTTACTAATAGAGAAAAAGTAATAGAGGGAGTTGAAGTTGCCAGAACTTTGGATGAGAGTGCAAACACAAGCAATTGAATATAATCCAACCAGTGTCTTAAACTTTAAAAGAGCTGATTTTAACAAACTCAAAGAGAGACTAAGCAAAATTTCAAAGCAAAATCCTAAAGGGGAAAACAACTCAAGAAGCGTGGGAAACACTGAAAAATATGATCAGAAAAGCCCAGTCCAACACAATGCCACTAAAAAAGAAAAACAAGAAATCCAAGAAGAAACAGCATGGCTGCACAAAGATCTCTCTGATAAACAGAAAGACAAAAAGGATAAGTACAAAAAATGGAAAGAGAGACACATGATTAAGGCAGAATATCAACAGAATATCAAATCTGCAAAGATGAAATCAGCAAAACAAAGTAGAGAGAAAGCATAGCTGCTGAACTCATTCTTTGCATCAATCTTCACACAGAAAAAAAACTATAACCCAACTTACCAAACTAGACTAGACTAGATTAGAAACAAAAATTAAATAAGCAAGAAAATGATAAGAGAACTCCTGTCTGACCTTGATGAATATAAATCACCGGGACCTGATGGATAACATCCCAGAGTTCTGAAGGAGCTTGCAGATGTTATCTCAGAACCATTGTATCATATCTTTAAAAAAATCTTGGAGCACTGAGGAACTATCAGAGGAGTGGGAAAGAGCTGATATGGTTCTCATCTTCAAAAAAGGGGAAAAACATAACCAGGAAACTACAGACCAATCAGCCTGACATCGATACCTGAGAAGATCCTGGAAAGATTGATCAAAAAGAGATCTGTGAACATCTAGAAACAAACAAAGTTATAACTAGAAACCAGCATGGGTTTGTTAAAAACAGATCATGCCAAACCAATTTTATTTCATTCTTTGACAAAGTGTCTAAATTAAACAAACCAGTGAAATGCTGTGGACATAGTATATTTAGACTTCAGCAAGGCATCTGACAAAGTACACCACAACCTACTTTTGGGTAACTTCGAAAAATGTGGGACAGACAGCACCACCACCAGGTGGATTTGTAACTGGCTGACAAAGTGTACGCAAAGAGTAGTCCTTAATGGTACTACAACTACAAGGATGGAAGGAAGGAAGGAAGGAAGGAAGGAAGGAAGGAAGGAAGGAAGGAAGGAAGGAAGGAAGGAAGGAAGGAAGGAAGGAAGGAGTGGAGTGGAGTGGGTGCTTCATCACTGGAAGTTTTTAAAAAGAGACTGGACAGCCAAATAATAATAATAATAATAATAATAATAATAATAATAATAATAATAATAATAATAATAATAATAATAATAATAATAATAATAATAATAATAATAAAGTTGGAAGGGACCTTGGAGGACATCTAGTCCAACCCCCTGCTCAGGCAGGAAACCTTATACCATTTCAGACAAATGGCTGTCCAGTCTCTTCTTAAAAACCTCCAGTGTTGGAGCATTCACCACCTCTGGAGGCAGGTTGTTCCACTGGTTAATTGTTCTAACTGTCAGGAAGTTTCTCCTTATTTCTGGGTTGCTTCTCTCCTTGACTAGTTTCCATCCATTGCTTCTTGTCCTGCTTTCAGGTGCTTTGGAGAATAGCTTGACTCCCTCTTCTTTGTGGTAGCCCCTGAGATATTGGAACACTGCTATCATGTCACCCCTTACCCTTCTCTTCATTAAACTACACATACCCAATTCCAGCAACCATTCCCTATATGTTTTAGCCTCCAGCCCCCTAATCATCTTTGTTGCTCTTCTCTGTACCCTTTCTAGAGTCTCGACATCTTTTTTACATCATGGTGACCAAAACTGGATGCAGTATTCCAGGTGTGGCCTTACCAAAGCATTGTAAAGTGGTATTAGTACTTCACTTGATCTTGATTCTATCCCTCTGTTAATGCAGCCTAGCACTGTGTTGGCTTTTTTGGCAGCTGCAGCACACTGCTGGCTCATATTGAAGTGATTGTCTACTAAGACTCCAAGATCGCTCTCACAGTTACTACTATTGAGCAAGGTACCGCCTATACTATACCTATGCATTTGATTTTTCCTGCCTAAATGTAGAACCTTACTTTTTTCACCATTGAATTTCATTTTGTTAGATAGTGCCCTGTGTTCGAGTCTGTCCAGATCCTTCTGTATCTTAAGCCTATCTTCTGGAGTATTGGCTATTCCTACCAGCTTGGTGTCGTCTGCAAATTTGATGACTTCCCCATCTATCCCCTAGTCCAAATCATTAATGAAGATATTGAAGAGCACTGGGCCCAGAACAGAGCCCTGGGGCACCCTACTACACACTTCCTTCCATGTAGATGCGGTTCCATTGAGGACCACATGCTGAGTACGGCCTGTCAGCCAGCTATGAATCCATCTGGTGGTGATGCTATCTAACCCACATTTTTCTATCTTATCAAGTAGTATGTTGTGATCTACTTTATCAAATGCCTTACTGAAGTCCAAGTAAATTATATCTACAGCATTCCTCTGGTCCACTAGTTTTGTCACTTGGTCAAAGAATGTAATAAGATTTGTCTGGCATGATCTGTTTTTGTCTGAAATGGTATAGGATCTCCTGCTTGAGCAGGGGGCTGGACTAGAAGACCTCCAAGGTGCCTTCCAGCTCTATTCTGATTCTTAAAAATATTGGGGATTATTTTTGGAACTCTCAAATTCTTCCACTTTGTGTAAGCCAAAAAAAGGAAGAAAAGAAAAATCAGATATTGTTAAGTTCTTATAAAACAGTTTAATCAAATGAATGAAATTCTCACTCAGTGTTCAGCTTTGCAATATCATGAGTCACAATACTCCACCCAATTAGGAACCTCAATCCTGCAGTCTCAGTTTTGTGGGAGGCTCATTAATGTGAAGCTCATTGATGTGAACAAAGTTAATTTTCATAGCAGATCATCCTAATCAAAACAGAAGGTCCTAGGAGGGAATGGGATGAAGTTGCTCACTGCCCTCAATATATTCTTTTTATGACTGCATGAACAGGTTTCAAGTAGCTTTAAAATGATGGAAAAGCTCCCATATACAGTAAAGGAGAGGACATAGTCAACCTTTAAAGGTACTTACCTTTAAAGCCCTACATGGCTTAGGCCCGGGATACTTGCAGGACCATCTACTGCCGGGAATGAATTCCCATTGCCCAGTACGCTCACACAGAGAAGGCCTCCTCAGGGTACCGTCGGCTAGACAATGTCAGCTGGCGACCCCCAGGGGGAGGACCTTCTCTGTGGGAGCGCCAGCCCTGTGGAACCAGCTCCCCCATGAGCTTTGGATGGCCCAAGATATCCAGTCCTTTCGCCGTGGCCTCAAAACACTCCTTTTCCACCTGGCTGACCTGGACTGACAGGGATTTTAATTATGTTTTTAATTTTTTAACTCTAATTTTTAATTTATTTTAATTTTAATTTTAATTTATTGTACAGAGGCCTTTAATTTTAATTTTATCTTAACTTCTGTATTTATTGTATGTTATTGTTGTTAGCCGCCCTGAGTCCTTCGGGAGATAGGGCGGCATATAAGTAATAATAATAATAATAATAATAATAATAATAATAATAATAATAATAATAATAATAATAATAATAATAATAATAAATAATAATAATAATAATAATAATAATAATAATAATAATAATAATAATAATAATAATAATAATAATAATAATAATAATAATAACCTGTCATGCTTACAGGCCATATTGTCCACCTAATTTCAGTGTTTTTGTCCTTCTTTAAAAATCATTTTTGCAGTATGAACAGTTTTAACAACATAATATAACCAAGAGATCTACACTTTATTTTGTCTTCAATTCCTAATTTGACTATTTCTAAAATGTTAAAAGTGTCCCATTTCTCACCCAAAAAACTACACAAGTTTAATAATTCTTATGTGAACAAATCTTTAATGTTCCACCAAGGCATATAATATGCATATATTTATCCAACCTTTCATCATCCACCCTTACATTTGGCTCTTGTGTTTTTATTATGGCAACTCCCATTGTGACCATTTCCTTTTTGTTGAGGTAACTGTGGGATGCCAGAAGCTAAATCCAAATGTTGGAAAGTAATAGGTTGCAAATTAATAGCTGGCAGGGTTGTCATCTACTACTGAATTATTTATAGTTAAAGAATCTCAAGCACTGATGTTGAGTCTCAGCTTGGGCAAACTGACTGCCCTGTTTTTTTTGTGGCTCAGCTTATTCAGCAGCACAACAGAATAAACAAATGTCTCTGTAGGCAGGATAGGCTGAATAGGCTGGCCAGAATAACAGATGTAATGAAGGAAAGCAGATCAAATGCCCCCACTGCTATAAAGCTGAGAAAGAAAAACATAATAACAATTAACCACCTGCACGTCAATTGAGCAGCAGGTGGGGAGGGTATTACAAGTTAGCTAAAGAAGTGAGCTAGATACCAGATTTAGAAATTTCAAGTACAAGTAGTCCTCAGCTTATGGCCATTCATTTTGCTACTATTCAAAGTTACAATAGCACTGATAAAAGTACTTATAACTAGTCTTCGCACTTACAACCATCACAGCATCCTCAGGGTGATGTGGTCAAAATTCAGTGCTTGGTAAACGGCATGCATTTACTATGGTTGCAGCATCCCAGGGTCATGTGATCACCATTTGGGACCTTCCCAGCCAGCTTTCAACAAGGAAAGTCAATGGGTAAGCCAGATTCGCTTAACGACGGTGTGAGTCACTCAACAATTGCAGCGATTAATTTAGCAATTGTGGCAAAAATGGTTATAAAATTGGGTGTCACTCACTTCACAACTGCTTTATTCAGCAGTGGAAATTTTGGGCCCAGTTGTGGTCGTAAGCTGAGGATTAACTGTAGCTTAGTTTTTTAAAGCAATGGAAACACAAAGGAAATAGGTCGCCCTTGGAAAATGTGAAGGACTTTTCAGTCAAAATGAACATAATAAAGGAATCTATTGTAATATGAAATATAAGAGAAATGTTTAATTGTGTGCATATTCTTGTTTTGGCATTGTGACAATTCTTATTCTTTGAATGGCACCATTTTTTTTGTTACAGGTAATCTTTGCTTAGTGACCACAATTGAGAGTAGCAACTCCATCACTAAGAACTGTGATTACTAAGTAGAAAATTGCACGTTCCTGTTTGTTGTTAAGTGAGTTGTGGCTGCTAAGCAAAATATTACAGGACTGCAATTTCTTATTTTTCCCCCCACGTTCTTCATTTACTTTGCTTGCTGGGAGTCAGTTGTGGAGCACACAAATGATGATCATGTGACAATGGGACAGTGGGATGATTGTAAATGTGAAAATTGCAGGACTGCCTTGAGTTTTTTCCCTATGCCTTAGGCTAATGTCATAATTTCCCAACAATTGTTGCATATCTTCTTCAAGGTTATCTCTGCTTCTCTACCCTGTAGCACAGATATTCATATCATTCTTCTATTATTTTTTTAGTAAATAAAATAAAAAACAGATTCTGGCTGTTATTATGCAGATTTAGGATACAGCATATTTTTTCTCAGATGCCAACATCTCTCTCTCTCTCTCTCTCTCTCTCTCCCTCTCTCCTCTGATTCTACTTTTACTGTATCTCTAAAAACCTTTGCAGATTTTTTTTCAATTATCTTGTATATTGTAGCACAGTCCACTTTGGCAGTTCAGTTTCTTTTCAGATATTTTTAATTTATTCTACAGATTTGTTCTATAGGAATTTGATGCTAATCATAATGATATTCTATCAGATGATGCTAAGACTATAGCTTATTTGTGTTGAGAAAGTAAGATATTGGTTTAAACCTCAAGAGTTGACAAAAATAATTCACCAATCATTTTATCAGATGACTTTTTTTTAAAAAAAGTACCTTTTTCTTTCTTTTAATAATACACTTTCATGGAAAGCTAATTAAGTACTTAAACATTTCACAAACCCCATTAAGCAAAGAGATGTGAAAAAAATAATAAAAAATGTGTCTATGTGGAGGAGGAAGACACTTCAATCTTCACATTTCAAAAACCAATGTAATTTTCCTTTATACATGCAACCACCTATGTGTGTATGCATGATTAAGTAAAAGTAATAGTAACAATTATAATTAAAAGGAAATAATTAACTTTATTTTAAGGTATGCAGTAAACACTTATTTTTTGAAAAATCCAAACATGGTAGTCCTGTATGTCCTGTAACTCATGAGCATGAGCCAGAAAACCTAATAATAAGCTTTCTAATACTTTACCATACATAAATTGGGGTGTGGTGGACACAAGTAATGAATTATGAGTTACTTTCATTAAGGACCCTGGTAGATAACAGCTTAAAGAAGGAATTTCTAATATTTTTCTGATGGCATATTTGATCTGGAGATGCCCACAAAAGGGCTGCAAAGGTGGGCATGGTTAGTCACTAAGCATCATCATCATCATCATCATCATCCAAAGGCAGAACTGAGTTTGATTGCCACCATATTCTTTAACTTCCCACCATGCTTTGAACTTACTTTCTTTAGGCAGTTGGGAGAAATTCAAATAGAGCAAGCCCCCTTAGCTTTATTTTCTAAGAATTCCTAGATTAGTGTTTCCCAACTTTGGCCACTTTAAGAGGTATGTAGCTGGCTGGGGAATTCTGGGAGTTGAAGTCTACACCTCTTAAAGTGGCCAAGGTTGAGAAACTCTTATCTAGAGTATACGTTGGGCTCAGAAAAATCTTTGGAAATGGAGTATGCTTGAAACTAGTCTCTTAATTCTACCTTAATTAAATATTTTAATTACAAAGGAAAATAATCTGTGGGCCAGGTTATTAAAGAAGACCCAAGGAAGTTCTCTGTGGGGATGTTGGTTGCCCCAAGGACTATATCCACAATCCAGGGCCTATAGCCAAGCTCAATAACATGTCCAAAAAAGCATTTAAAATACAAATTGATTCTAAGAACTACTGTTCTTGGATTATTTACAGCTCGGAATTATGCCTGAAAAAATACATTAGTAATTTAAGTTGAACATTTTCAGTATTAAAATTAGTATTGGATTTGGACCCAAATTTGTTATATTTAAGGTACATATGGAACTAGCCCAAATCAGGAATTTGAATTTATTTTAATAGAAGGGGAAATTATGTAGGCCACATCTGGAAGAAAAATATCCTTGTGTTTATAAAGCCTTAAAGAAATCCTTTTTTATAGCACTTTTTTTTTACTTCCATGAAGTGACAGAATTACATATACCACTGAGATGAAAAAGCTGGAAATTTCACAGTGATGGATCTCACATCATTCTACTAATTGATAAATAAGGAAAACTTAGGAAAACTTCCAAGCAGTTTTCTTATCTGAGGAATGTTTAGGACTATTTACTTTGGGCACAAGGTAGAAGAGGGAAAGAGAGTTGAGAAGGACATAGCAATTTTTATTTACAGCATCCAAAATCCCCTATTCATAGCTTCCCAATATAAAATGTTACCACTGAAATTCAAGAGCAAATTTTTGGTGCTGCAACTTACACATTTTTTCTCTCCACTTGTTTTTCACATTTATAGTATTATGACTACTAAACTCCTAGTTGAAATAGATACGCTCTTACTGAAGTATCCTAACACTGTATTTTTTCAGAATTTAACCTAGCAATTATGACAATTCTATGACAAGTAATTTAAGTTATAAAAGAGCCCTGAGGTGTATTGAGCTGATGCTAATAGGGGAAGAGATTAACTATTGTCTGTGTAGCTTTTTAAAATTACCCTCACTTTACATGTTCAGTGTGAAAGGCTAAATTATTAATCTGGATGTCCATGCATTTAAGGCTTGGTCCATAGTCTACATATTTCTTCTTTTCTCTGCACTTGGTTTCCTATATGTTTGAACACATAGTTGAATGGGTGCATTGAATAGGAAAAGGGGTCAGGATAAATATTCTCATCTGGTGGAAATCTACTGTCAGAATGGGATACAAAATGCGGTATAGAAAAAGAATAATTACAAGTTATGTAAATGTACTAACCAGATATTTAAAAATAAAGTATGCTTAATTTTCAGGCTCTAACCTATAGTTTTTGACTAAAATAGGATCTATCGCATTATTTTCTGGAATATTTTATATTATCCCCATATACAAAGCTATAGGTGCATATAAAAATACACTGAGGAATGCAAAGGCTTGCCATGCATGAATGCAGAAATATAGACTGAGGATATGCCAACTGCCAGCTCAGAGATATTTTTTTTATAATTTTAACATTTTTATACAGTTATGTTTAAAAACCATTTACCTAGGAATGCTGTCAGTATTTTTGTTAGGTTTAAAATGTAAAAGGGTATTTGTGGCAGATGTTCCATCTTGCCTAGCAGGAAAAGACCTTGAATTTTAAGATAAATATATATTTTAAGATGAATGCATTTTCTAGCATTAAGAAGCATGTACAATATGACAATGTTGAAAATGATTACAGACAATAGAAAATACTGTACACTGATGGAAGAAGTACCAGCAGCATTAAATTGTATGTGTCAGGTGTTATGTACTGGGCTTTTGGAATATCACCACATGCTTTGCTGCAGAACTAACGGTTCTCCAACAACTCAGACAGGACGTCGCCAGTCCTGCTATTGGTCTACTTTGGGCGGCAAGTATAGCTTCAATCCGATTGGTTAATACCATATAGTGCCTGGCTATATATTGTGGCAGGGTGACTCCAATCTCTCAGTACAGTTTCTGCTTAAATAAAGTATGTGTTTGTCTGTACTCCTCTGCGTGTTCTCGTTCCTGCTCATCAGAGCCCACGACATAATATCAGGTTTGTAATGGGGTGAAGTAATAGAATGCTTATCTCCATTTAAAAACCTTTGAATGATCAGAGACTTCTCCCACATGCACCTTAATTTCTCTACAATTTTTCATGGCAACATATTTTTTCACCATATCCATATAAGATGCCTTTCTCATCTCCAGCTTTGAGAAAGCCTGAATTCAATCTTAACTAAAAATAAAACAACATTCTCCCTCCTTCCCTCCCCCCAAATACAGCTTCATGTTTATTTCTAAATCATTCTCTAATAGGCTTGGTCCTCCATTACCTTGGTGAAAATAAAATGACTTGGAATAGAGACCACTGAGGCAGGTTAATGATTGACAGTAGAAAAGCAAGTTGACTGTTGGCAGAGTTTTCAGATGGTTAAAGGATGGGGTAAGAAGCACTTCAATTTAGCAGTGAGGAAGGACCTTCTTTCAAGAAATCAGAAGTGGTGGATGTTCTGGTAAGAATCTCCACAGACATGTCTAGTAAGCTATCTCTCCTGCGAAAATACTAATGGTCCTCTTGCATAACATGGATTAATTAAAATAACTGAGTTTTCTTTGCATAGAATTAGGAAATTTAAGAAACACTTCAGTAGACTAGGTAAATAAGGCTTTTCAGTGAAGTTGTTGAAGGAGGTTCTTCTAGATGTGGGGTATTTGGCAAATACATTTTGTAATATCCAAGGATAACTTTTACTATGATGGCTCTTCTCTGAATTTTTCCCATACTCTCATCTTTTTTGTGATATGGTGACCAAAATTGGCTGCAGTATTCCAGGTGTGGCCTTACTAGGGTTTTATAAAGCAGTACTAATACCCCATGTGATCTTGATTCTATGCCTGTTTATACAACCCAGGATTGTATTAGCTTTTTTGGCTACACACTGGTGGCTTATGGTTAACTGATCGTTCACTAGGACTCCAAGGTCCGTCTCAGTTACTGCTTTTAAGCCAGGTCTTGCCCAATCTGTACTTGTACCTTCGATTTTCCTGCTTTAATGTAAAACTTTGTTTTTCTCCACATTGAAACTCATTTTGTTGGATAGGGCCCATTATTCAAGTTTGTCAAGATCTTTTTGGATCCTGAGTTTCTCTTCTGGGGTGTTGCCTACTCTTGCCAGTTTGGTGTCATCTGCAAATTTGATGAGTTCCCTTCAATTCTCTCATCTAAGTTCATTGATGAATATTTTGCAGAGTACTGGGCCTAAGACAGAACCTTGTGGTACCCCACTGCTTACTTCTCTCCATGTGGATGTAGTGCTGTTGAGGACTACTTGTTGAGTATTGTTTGTCAGCCAGCTACAGATCCATCTGGTGGTGATGTTGTCTATTCCACCTTTTTCTAGCTTACCAAGGAGTAGATTGTGGTCTATTTTATCAAATGCCTTACTGAAGTCTAAGTATACTACATCCACAGTATTTCACTGCTCTATTAGTTTAGTCACTTTGTTGAAGAATGAAATAAGATTGGTTTGGCATGATGTGCTGGCTACTTTGTTTGCTTCTAGTTGTTCACAGATCTGTTTTTTGATTATCTTTTCTAGGATCTTCCCAGGTATTGATGTTAAAACTGATTGCTGTATGGTTTCCTGGGTCCGATTTCCCCCCCCCTTTCTTGAAGATGTGAACCACATCAGCCATTTTCCAATCCTCAGGCGCTTCCCCGGTGCTCCACAATTTTTGAAAGATGTGGTGCAATGGTTCTGAGATAACATCTGCCAGCTCTTTCAGAACTCTGGGGTGTAATCTGTTGGGTCCCAGTGATTTATATTCATCGAGGTCAGAGAGGTGTTCTCTTACCATTTTCTTGTTTTTTTTTGTTTTTTTTTGTTTCTAATTTGTCTTTTGCAGTGGGGTTTTTTTTTGGTATATTGGGCTATAATTTTTGTGTGTGTGTGTGTGAAGACTGATGCCAAGTATAAGTTAAGTTGCTCTGCTTTCTCCCTGTTGCCTGTTACTTCCTTGCCATCTTCTCTCTTGACTGGACCTACAGTTTCCTTGAATTTTTTCTTGTTGTTAATATGTTGGAAGAAACTTTTTTTATTGTCCTTGATTTCTGTTGCAAGTCTTTCTTCATTCTGGGCCTTTGTTTTCCTGACTTCAGTTTTACATGTTCTGGCTGTCTGCTGATAATTGGCCTTAGTTATGTGCCCCCCTTTCCAATTTTTGTATTTGTCTTTTTTGTCTTTCAGTTTGTCAGAGAGATCTTTATAGAGCCGTGCTGGTTTCTTCTTGAATTTCTTGTTTTTCTTTTTTAGTGGTATTGTGCTGGTATGGGCTTTTATGACCACATTTTTCAGAGTTTCCCAGGGGTTGTTTTCCCCTTTAGGATTTTAATCCATGGGATCTTTCCTAGGTTCTCTCTGAGTTTGTTAACGTCAGCTCTTTTGAAGTTCAAGACACTCATTGGATTGTTTTCTGTTGCTAGTGTTTGCATTATATTAAATTCCAGTAATTTTGATTTTCCTTAATAAACTACATTAGCTTTCCAGATCAGACATTCCATAAATGTTATATATAGAATTTTGCACCAAATCGCATTTAACAAGCAAAAAAGAATAATGAATTGAGTGATAATAATCCTACTGCTCTGTAGCAGTTCTTACAACATAAATGCAGTGCAGTCTTACATCAGTCTGACACAAGTCCTATACAGTAGATCATCTAAGGAAAAAAGGGTTGAATATTTTGAAATAGGGCCAATAGCAAATCTGCCTAGTGCAAGAAAGATTGTTGACCCTACAGCATTCTTGGGCACTAGCTGAGATCCTATGCACTTATTCCTTTTTTAATATTCCTTTTCATATAAAAAAGTAATCAGGACTAATTTCACTTGATTAATTTGCCATGGTGAATAAGCTTTCATTGCCTTTCTCTGTAAATTACAAAGTTGAGCCATTAACTTTTCCAGTCACTTTTTCTGTGCATTTGAATCAGAAAAGCAATATTTTAAAATATTCTTATGCTATTGATAAGTGGAACAAAGCAGAGATAATTTGTTCATGGCTATTCAAGTAAGAAGCAACAGGGAAATTGTCCCCAGGCTTAGTTCAGCTTGGGACATGCTCTTCTGAGCAAAGGTTCTGATGAAGGTGTCAGGGTTTTTTTTTTTTTTTGTGGGGGGGAAATGTTCTCAGTGTGCATGCTCCCAACATCCTTTAGTGTTGCCAATGGATGTTGCTTCTGCTGATCCTCCATAAATAGTAGGTAAGGGGAATGTAATAGAGTGAAGCATCATTCTGAGGAACCGTCTCACCCCAGTGGGATTGGTTCATACCACCCACATCGGTTAAAGAGTCATGCTTTAGACCCTCTTGGTCAAGGAAGTCTGGCTGGTGGGTCCAGGAGAAGAGCTTTTTCTGCCGCAGCTTGTGCCCTCTGGAATATAGGGCCCAGAGGTGAGATCTGCATTTACCCTTTGCTTTACAAAAGGATGCCGGGTCTGCCAGCTGGCTTATGGCCCCAATGGGGGTGTGTCATTCTGGAAGTGGTTAATGGACTAAGATAGGACCCCCACCTCCTCCCCATGTGCATCTTGTTCCCTTCCTTTGTTGTTGTTGTTGTTAGCTGCGAAGTCATGTCTGACCTATCGCGACCCCATGGACAATGTTCCTCCAGGCCTTCCTGTCCTCTACCATCTTCTTAAGTCCATTTAAGCTCATGCCTACTGCTTCAGTGACTCCATCCAGCCACCTCATTCTCTGTTGTCCCCTTCTTCTATTGCCCTCAATCTTTCCCAGCATTAGGCTCTTCTCCAGTGAGTCTTTCCTTCTCATTTGGTGGCCAAAGTATTTGAGTTTTAGCTTCAGGATCTGGCCTTCTAAAGAGCAGTCAGGGTTGATCTCCTCTAGGACTGACCGGTTTGATCGCCTTGCAGTCCAAGGGACTTGAGGGAGTCTTCTCCAGCACCATAGTTCAAAGGCCTCAATTCTTTGGCGCTTAGCCTTTTTATGGTCCAACTTTCACTGCCATACATTGCAACTGGGAAGACCATAGCCTTAACTATACACACTTTTGTTGACAGGGTGATGTCTCTGCTTTTTAGTGTGCTGTCTAGATTTGCCATGGCTTTCCTCCCCAGGAGCAGGCGTCTTTTAATTTCTTGGCTACAGCCCTCATCTGCAGTGATCAATTTTAGTGTTAATATTTATTGTTTTAATGTTGCATCTTGTTGTGTTTCTTGATTATAAGTCACGTAGATTCACTGAGATGAGATGAGATGAGATGAGATGAGTGGCATACAATTTTAATAAATAATAGAATTATAAACTGAAAGGATTGGGATGTACCTTGAAGATCATCTAGACAAACATCGCCTCATCTCAGAAAATTTAAAGCATTCCCATGAAAATGAAGAAAAGATGCAATTGGCCATTTACTAAATAACATTTTTGTGCATTCTGAGAAAGTTAAGAAATAAATTTTGTATATCATATTTGGTAAGAAGGACTTCTGTTGGATAAAACAATGACCTTTCTCCAAAAGGTACTTAAGAAAAATTGGAGCTCAGTTCTAGTGAGTAAAAACAATGGTAATAGGAAAGAATGATCTAATGGATAACAGTATATACTGCTTTAATTTACTTTAAAGTATTCTAAGCAAGTTCTGCTGATGCTTAATGCTCATTCTCCTGCTGAGTGGGACCATATATATTTTTACTGGGTAGACTTACTTATTTTCTTGCTCAAATTAAAAGATGTGTCATAAGCAAACTCAGATTACAAACTGTCTTGATTTTAAGAAAAAAATAATGAATTGCTGATAAGTGAGCATCGCTGTAATACTTTAGAAAAGTTATGGCACTTACAGGTAGATAGAGCTCTGAAGAAGTTAAATTAGTTTGTAGTTCATCAGTCTTCCATTTTTAGATTTCAGTTTAAAATGAGCTAATGAATATTTTTATCTCCAATTTGTTCTTTCTTACAGTGAAATCACTTTTTTCCAGGCACATTTCAATGCTGAGATTAATTTGATTATTAGCCTAATTGTGCCTGAGGGAGAAATAATACACTGCATTACTGATTGCTCTGGTTTTGTAGACAAAATGATCTATTGTATTCATAAACTTTGTGTACTACCTTAGCTCTGTATCTTAACCCATGAATAACCACTAAAATATCAAGGTACTTCTGGAGTGTTTTTAAAAAAAACAGAAAACAAAAATGATTCTCCAGATAATGTTCAAATGTCTTGTCAACCTTCTTGTATATTTTAATTAAATTAAATGCCTTAGCTAATGGAAGCTAAATTTGATGTTATTTAGTTCTACATTACCCTGAGGTCTTTGTTTAAAAGTGGCCACTTGAAGGTCAACTTCTCAGAATAACCTGACTTTAAAATCCACATTTTTGAGTAAATAACTTCATAAGGAATCTACAGCATTCCAAACTGCTGCTCAACTTCTTCCAATATATGCAGTGGGGATTTTTTCTTCTTCTGAATGTTCTTCTCTACAATCCAGTTTTATTTCTGTTGCCTTCTTCTTCACCACACCACATTTACTCCTGTTTTGAACTATTTTTTGGAGATTTACTGTATCTTACTGATGACTAAGCACACTTTGCATGATTTTCTTCCAACATTTCATTGGGCTGAAAGGAATAAGAGTGTGCTACAACACATGGCTTCACAGGTAAAGGTGCCACAACATGCCTTTCTTATATATTCTGAACAGCTTTAGTAGGCTACATCTTATACTAATTTAGTGAACATGTAAGAAAGCTAAGATCTATTGGAATCAAATATGTGCAATGTTTTAACTCAGAGAATTCTTAAACTGAATGTGCAGCTGAACTCAGAGACTTTTCTTTTAGGTTTGAGGGACAAACAGATTGGGGAAAAAATAAGAATGAACTTTGTTCTTATATATAACAACAGCGAGACTTCTCTGTGCGCAGAGATGGGAGGACTCACATATATCCATAATGGAAGAATGAATCATGAAATTAAAGAAATTGGCAGAGATAAGGAAATTTATTTGAAAAGGAAAGAAATGAAATTTTAATCTTGGGTTTTGATAATTACATTTGTTTTTGATAATAGAGCTGTTATGGGTTATTTTAAGTTCAAGAGGTCATTGATTTTTAGGATTTTATCTGTATCAAAGACAGTAGGAAACTATGTTTCTATAGCTTTTTTCCCTTTTTGTCTGCTCACCACATTTTTGCTTTTTCTGTACTGTACCTCTCCCTCTTTCTTTGCTTTTTTATATTTCCTAAATTTAATAAAGTTTTGAGGAGAAAAAAAGATACTTCTTAAATATATCACTTCGGAAGTGGTGTTATCATGGCCCATAGAGAATACAAACGCTGCATTATTGTGGTTTTTTTTCCATTTTCTATGATCCCTTTTAAAGATTTAACTAGAATAGAGCTGGAAGGGATCAAGCAGGTCTTCTAGTCCAGCCCCCTGCTCAAGTAGGAGAACCTATACCATTTGCTGGTATAATGACTGCTCTTTGCATTTTAACTGTTATCATACAGTGTATAACTCTCAGTATTTCTAAATAGTCAAGCAGGAAATGAGACACTTTTATGGACAGTAATTGCTCCAGATACAACTACTGTTCAGAAAGTGCAACAGAAAAATATAGCCCCAAATCTGCTATGTTGGTAGGCATCATTTTCACACTAATGTGTGGTGTAAATTTAGGAGAACTAAGGGAAGTACATTTATCCTTCAAAAATCAGCCTTAGATAAAATATTAAGTTTATACACCCTTGTTTCAGCAAGTTTTAGACTTCACTGCCAAACTGTTGTTTGATAAACCAGACTGGAACAATTTGTGTTAATTTACTTAATTTATAAACATTGTCTGAAAAGCAGATCTGTTTCATTCTCCCTTACTAAGTTTGTTACTATCCCATCCTGTGCAGGAAAAGCAGGTGCTGAATTCCAGGGAGAGGAGCTATTTTCTGTGAGAGAAACAGAAAGTTCTCTATGCTGTTTGCTTTCAAGTTCAGTTTGCAAATCCCATTCCAATGAGTCACATACAGATGAGTTACTGAAGCAGGCTGTCTATTTGCAGTGAAATCTTCCATTTTCTGCTGCTTCAGTGGCTTGGAAGAACTCTGTGCTGCCGTGTGTCTCTTTCTCCTTTTCCCCATTCTTGGTAATCCTGGCTTGTAGAGTTGTTAAAATGTAGGTAAAACAATGGTAGCCTCTCCAGTATATATCCTTTGTAAAAAGTCTTTGAGTATTATAAAAAGTCAAACAAGGGTTAAAACAGGTTTAGAAATAGGTTAAAAATGGGTTAAAATAAGTTAAAAATGGGTAGGTTAAAAATGCAATGTTAAAAGGTTAAAAAGTTAAAATAAAAAGAAAAGAAAAGAAAGCTTTTACTTTTGGAGGAGCTCTTTACAGACTTTGCTGTCTGTCCACCTTCTTGGCTCCTCCCTTGCTTAGTTCTTCATCATTTAATTGAAAAATATGCATCAGATAGACCTGTATCTGTACCTGTATATGCTGCCATTAGAGATCTTAAGGCAGCTTTTGACACGGTTACAAGGACTAAGCTATGGGAGAAGTTGGAAGCTGCCTCAATTGATCACAGACTCCTCCATCTGTTACGTGCCTTACATACCAAAACATCCCTCAAGGTGAGGTATAATATGCAAGGGCCTCTCTTGAGATCAGTTGAAACTCAAAAGGGGGTTAAACAGGGATCCATTTTGGCCCCCTTGCTCTTCAATTTTTACATAAATGATATGGTAAAATGGTTAAATAATCCAAATTACCACTCCCCAAAAATAGGTGACTGAATCATTGCTCTGCTGCTCTATGCAGATGATGCTGTGATTCTCTCCAGGACTCCAGTTGGCCTTAAAAGAGCCTTGCGAGCCTTGTCCAGTATTGCAAATATAATAAACTGGACATAAATTATGAGAAAACAAAGGTTATGGCTTTTGCAAAAAGGCCAAAATGGTACACATGGTATTTAAATAGCCACAAAATAGAGCAGGTAACCACCTTTAAGTACCTAGGGGTGGTTATCCATGCCACTGGCTCACAAAAAGCCCATGGAGAATATGCGGCTACCTCTGGCCAATGATCAGCAAATGCCATTCTTAATTTTTTTCGCACAAAGGGAGGACACTATGTTCCAGCTGGAATTAAGCTCTTTCTGGCCAAGTCGCTAGCACAGTTTCTCTACAAGACCTTGCTCGGATCCTCAGCTTCATGTTTTACACCACTAGAAAGAGTTCAATCCAAATTTATCAGAACAATTCTCCAGATGTCGCGCTGTGTTCCTAATGCACTTCTGCGCCTGGAGACAGGATTGTTAAAAGTCAAAGCAAGAATCTGTATAGCTTCCTTAAACATCTGGCTAAGGCTTAATTGCTTTCCACAAGGTCTTGCTCCATTAATTCTACAAGATAAATTTTCCTCTTCATGGATCAAGGCAGTCGAGTCCAACCTTGCCAAACTAGGCTTCTCGTCAGCCTCAATTCTCAAACTGAACTATGACCAAGCAAAACAAACCTTGTGTCAAAGGGTAGAGGATATTGAGAGGCAAGTGGACTTAGATATAGCTCTGCTGTTTCTGGCTCCAGACTCTATTAGATATGTGGTTACACCTGCCAGGTATCTTAGTCAGTTGGAGTCAGTAAACCACTGGAAAGCATTCTCGCTTGCACGGTGCCATGCATTTCCATCGGCCATCCTGTATGGCAAGTACAAAAAGACACCACTGTCTGAAAGACTCTCCTCCTGTGGCTCAGGAGAGGTGGAGACCATTGGACACATACTCCTTTGATGTTCCTTCTACACAGCCATTTGGAAAAAACCTATCCTCCCCATAATTGATAGGTATCCTGGTGGTTCAGAAATTATTTATCTCCAGTGGCTGCTTTAGGATGAGCAGGCAGAGATCATGGCGCAGGTGGCCAGATTCTGTGCAGCAGCATTAGGGATTCACCAGAAACATAAATAATCGTTTTAGATCTTTTTAATAATCTTTTATAATTGATTTTATTACGTGTTTTATCCAATTTTAGACTATACTCATTGTATTTTTATTGTCAGGTCAGTATGATTCATTTTTCTGAAGATAGCTTGTTTTTGATATACTGCCTGTAAAACTAGGCAGACCTTGCTATGCCCTCTTGTGATGGTTCTGTTTAGTTTGGTTTTATTTGGATGTTTGATTTATGTGTGGTCTTTGGCTGTAATAATAAATTGAACTGAATACTTAATTTATATAAATTATAAGGAATGTGAGAGGAGTGTGATCAAGTTGTGATGTTTGAAATGGAAATATTACAGAACTCTCCTCTATGTATTATTTGAAGACATACTTTATGATGAAATGGATGGATGGAAGTTTGCATTTTACTGATTAAACTTAATAGAAATATATTGTGTAATGAAGTAAAAGGAGAACAGACTGTTAAAATCAGTTTGTGAAAGCATCTTTCATTTTGAAAACTTACTCTTTACTCATGTCTTTTTATTTTCACCTGACTTCCACCTAAATATGGGATAAGATAACTGAGATAACTTGAAAAAAGACCCCACACTTCAAAGAACACTTCTGAACTTGGTTAACCTATAAGGCTTTTAAGCTGGGACATAAACTTCATTTAATCAAGCTGTAATATCTATACACCTTGAACAGGCATTTTGAATTCCACACACCTACAACTGCCATCTTGATGCTGTAAACATTTCACTCAGGGATCCCCTTTTTAGCATGTTAATAATTACTTCCACATAAGAAGGAAATCTTTTTATACATACTGATTGGGGAAAAAATGGCAACAGAAAGAGCATAAGGAAGAAACTATTGGAAGGCTTAGAATAGCACAAAACAAAGGTAATTAAATGAATTGTAGCCTGTATGTTTCTATAATATATGTCATACAGAACAAATTAAGGGTTGTTTTTTTAAGGAAAAGACCAGAAGATTACAGTCTATTATGTGAAGTCAATCTCTTGAATGTTGTTGTGGGATGAATTCAGAGAAAGAAATATTTTGGGGAATATTAAAAAGACAGAATATATTTTCCAAAAGGAATAATGGAGAAGATCTTTTAAAAGACAGAAACTTCTCCACACACACACACACACACACACACACACACACACACACATCTAGCCAGACAACTCAGCAGAAAACAGCTTTTAGAAATGCAGGTGTAATAATCCATCCAGGAAGGTTGGAGCCTTCCAGCTAGAAACTGGAAAAAATAGGAAGACAAAGACCCTTAAAATCTACATACCCCACCCATATTCTAAGGACAGGAAACATAATAGGATTAACCCACCACCATCAGAATACCAGAAAAGCTCACTCAGACTCACGTCAAAATACATGACACAGGAAATGCAAAGCCTCAAACAGGAACAGGAAACAACCTCAAGAGTCCCAGAAGGTATAAAAATCCACTCCCTGCTACATGTTCTCATTCTCTCTTTTTCCAGAGCCATCTTTCTGTCTGGCTCTCCTCTTCAATAAACTACAACCTTCTTTTTAAAGCAGTCACCATGTTGTGTATTCCTGGCTTGGACTGAATCCTGATGAAGATTTTTCCTTCAACAATTTGGCGACCCAGATGGAACTCCATGCTATGCTCTCCAGTGGACTGAGAGTGGTAAGCCCCATCTTGCTGGCAGCAGACCCCTTGTGTCTGTGGATGGGTTTTCCAGGCCCTGCATATGTAGAGCAAGGGTAGTAAAAGGAGTTTTGAGTTTGAGCTCAAGGGCTGCTTTGGAAAGAAGGTGAAGGTGAGTACCTCTAAATTTTAACTTTAAAGCCCAGGGGAGTGAGAGAAATGTGTGTATGTCTGTGTGTGAGAGTGAGAAGACCCTTTTCCCAATCACTGTTGGATCTTGCTTCCTCTGGTCTTTCCTAACTGCCAAAATATCTGTTCAAGCAACAGAGTCTGGAAAGCATGGTGGTTTGGCCAGAGTGCAGGACCTTTTGTTAGGGAAAAGGGAGATGCTGTGTGAAAATGGAGTGGAATGAGTGAATGAGAGAATTGGATTTTGGCAACCAGCTGGTAAGGCCCTGTAAGCAAAGCCCCGCATCAGAAAATTAAGCTCTGGGCTAGGAACATCCCATAACTCTGAAAAGCAAGCAGAGGTCCTCCTGGACATTGGAAGTCCCCACACTGTGGTGGTGAAAAGTGAAGGTAAAGCCAGTAAAAGAGCATCACATACTCTCTGCGGGGAGTAGAAGAGTCCTCACAGACCCTTTTTGGTCTGAAAGCATTTTAGTAGAATCCCTAAAGGAGCTTCCTATAGTCTGTTAGGGAACCAGAGTCCTCCCGGACTCCTTTTTGGTCCAAAAACTGTGGTGGTAGGTGGAAGTCTCATTAAGAGGCTTCAATAAGTCAGGGCCCAACAGAGCTGAAGTGAACCCCTACATCGGAAATAAAGGAATTGTATTAAATGTATAAACAGTTAAATATACATCAGTTAACAGGTTGTTCCAGCTAGGGAAAACATTCTGACAGGAGAACACGCGGGAACTTTGACAGCTGTCAAAGTTCCCCGCACAGCGCAGGCGCAACCACTGACAGCTCGCGGCTGTCAAAACACCGGACCATGCGGAAGCCTGAGCTGTCAAGAGCAGACGACGCGGATTGGTCCGGATAGACACGGCGCCAAAATAAACGCTCCTGATTGGCCCTCGCTGACAGCTGCCGGCTATAAAAGCCGGGCAAGTTATTCTATGTTTGCCTTGCTCACAATAAACCTTTTAGTTAAGTAGCCTGTCGTCCGAGTGGTCCTTCGGCTACTTCACTGGCGACGAGGATGGGATCGCTCCGGAGCTGAAGTCACAGCCGAGGAAGAGAGTTCCCGAGCTGAAGTCACGGCCGAGGAAGAGAGTTCCCGGCAAGAGCTGTCACTGGAAGTTTTAACTTCCAAAGGAGCGACCCAGGACCGGACTACATGGCAAACTTCGGGCGTGTGAGGGAATTCGATACCCGCCATCCCGAGAGATGGCAATCACACCTGGGCCAGGTCGAGGGATTCCTCCTCGTCAGTAAAATCACTGACGACAGAGCAAAGGCCGCCGCTCTACTATACATCAGCGGACCTCCAGTGTACGACGCTGCCGTGGGCCTGTTTAGCCCGGTGCCCATCACAGAGGTCTCCTACGCGGACCTGGTGGACCAGCTGAACAAGTACTATATGCCGGCTCGCTCAGAACTGTACTGGCGGGTCCAATTCGCCCAGAAGAAACAGCGACCAGACGAGCCCGCCAACGAGTTCATCGCTGGGGTCAGACACGCCGCGCGGAACTGCTGTTTCCCCGACCTGGAGGACCGCATCAGAGACCAGGTGGTGATCGGGTTGAGGGACGAGAGGCTGCAGAAGAAGCTGACATCCAAACCCGACATGAGCCTGGCAGAATTGACCCGAGAAATCATGGCGTATGAGTACAGCCACAAGAAGAAATCGACCACCACGACCCCTGAGAGCCCAGCAACGGTTTACCAAGAGAGCGCCACGCACAGCGACAGCGACGAGTCGGTGGACTTCACTGACGGGGAAGCCCTCCAGCGGAAAATGGAACGCAGACAACAGAGGAGAAGCGACACCTCGGATCATCGCAGAACCAAGAACCCCCTGCCGCCACCACCGCGATACGAGCAACGGGCCGCCTGCGCCAGCTGTGGGGGCAATCATGCCCGAGGAAGCTGCCGGTTCAGAAACGCTAAGTGCCACAATTGTGGAAAGACCGGCCACATCAAACCGGTGTGCCGCAGCCGGGGGCGCGACAACATCAATGATCTGGAGACCAATCCCCCAGGTAGGCCAGCTACCCGGGCCATCAGAGAAAAAACGCCAGGGAACCTAGTAGAAACAATTGACAGGGTACACAGCCTAAGCTCTAAGGTGAGGATCAGGGTAAAAATTCAGGGAGTGCCCTGCCTCATGGAAGTAGATTCAGGGTCAGCAGTCTCTTTAATTTCATTTAGAACGTACCAGGAGATCTGCCGACAAAGCAAGGGAAAAATTCCTCTGAGGCAAACCCAGGTCCACCTAGCAGACTTCCAGAAAACCCCCATTCCTCTGGAGGGGAGGGCTAAGGTGATCGTGCAGTACAAAGGGTTCAAGGGTCCCTTAGAAGTTCTAGTTACGCCAGGAAACCGCACCAACCTGATAGGGTTAAACTGGTTCGGGCCTCTAGGAATCGCCATAACGGGGGTAAATACAATTCAATCACCCAGCCTAGAAGCCGTTTGCAACAAGTATGCAGACGTCTTCGATGGCACGTTAGGGAAATACACCGGTCCCCCCATCTCCTTACAGTTAAACCCAGCAATCCAACCCATAAAGATAAGAGCTAGGAGAGTACCCTTTGCCCTTAAAGAAAAAATAGAAAACGAACTTGATCGCCTCATAGGTCTCGGGGTGCTCGAACCTACGGAAGGGGGAAGCTGGGAGACCCCTATAGTCACCCCTATTAAACCTAACGGGGAAGTGAGATTATGTGCGGACTATAAAGCGACCCTTAACCTAGCCCTCAGCCCCCACGCTTACCCGGTGCCAGCGGTAAGGGACGTATTTGCTTCCATCCGCTCTGGCGCCATTTTCGCCAAACTTGATCTCACGCAGGCGTATTTGCAACTGCCTGTCACTAATGACACCGCGGAAGCCCAGACAATTGTCACCCACCGCGGTGCCTTTAAAGTGAAAAGGCTCCAATTTGGCATATCGGCTGCCCTGGGTATTTTTCAGGGTATCATGGAGAAAACCCTGAAAGGAATACCCGGGGTCTGCCCCTATTTCGACGATGTTCTCATCGCCGGAGAAAACGAAGCAAACTTAGCTGACAGGCTGTCAGCTGTGCTGAGCCGGCTCAGAGAAGCCGGCCTCAAACTTAAACGGGAAAAGTGCTCTATTGGAGTCACATCCACAGAATTCCTAGGGTACAAAATAGACGGCCAAGGCATCCACCCCACCACAGAAAAACTAAGGGCTATTCAAACAGCACCAAGCCCAAGGAATAAACAAGAGCTCCAAGCTTTTTTAGGATTATTAAACTTTTACCATGCCTTCCTTCCCCATAAAGCCACTATCGCTGAGCCTCTGCATAGGCTCCTGGACAAGGGAACTGTTTGGTCCTGGACTAAAATTCATGAAAATAGTTTCCAATCATTAAAAAAGATTATTTGTCACAGCTCAACGATCACCCTTTTCAGAGAAGACACCCCAATATGCATCGCTTGCGATGCCTCTCCCTATGGAATCGGGGCAGTGTTAAGTCATTTATTCAAGGATGGCACACACAGACCCATAGCCTTCTATTCACGCACTCTGTCTAAAGCAGAAAGGAATTATGCACAAATAGACAGAGAAGCCCTAGCAATAGTCGCAGGGGTTAAAAAATTTCATGACTACCTTTATGGAAGACCCTTTACTATATTTACAGATCACAAACCCCTTCTGGGCATATTCACGTGGAATAAAACTACACCACAGATTCTCTCACCGAGAATACTACGGTGGTCCACATTCTTATCGGCCTATTCCTATCAGTTAATACATAAACCGGGAAAGGAATTAGGGCATGCAGACTGCCTCAGCAGACTGCCCATTCAAAGCAAGGACTCAGACACAGCCCCAGCTGGACTGATTCTAGCAATCTCTCAACTTCCAGACTGTCCCCTGTCTGCAAACATTATAGCAAAAAATTCAGCTAAGGACAAAATACTTAGCAGAATCCTCAAATGGGCCACAACAGGGTGGCCAGCACAAAACCCACACCCCCAATTCCAGCCATATTTTAGCAGGAAAAATGAAATATCTACTCATAGGGGATGCCTGTTGTGGGGAAATCGGGTCATAATACCTGAGAAGAACATAAACCAAACATTACACATTTTACATGAAGGACATCCAGGCATTGTCAAGATGAAAGCTATGACCAGAAGTTATGTCTGGTGGCCTGGCATAGATAAAGAGATAGAAAGATATGTGGGAGGGTGCTACACCTGTCAAGCGACCCGAAATGAGCCACCCCAAGCCCCAATTCACAAATGGGAAACTACGAGGAACCCATGGTCACGTATACATTTAGATTTCGCAGGACCTATACAGGGGCAAAGTTTCCTAATTGTAGTGGACAGCTATTCCAAATGGTTAGAAGTCACGCCCCTTAGAAAAACAACGTCAGGAGCCACTATACAAGCCTTAAGGAAAATATTCGCCACACATGGTCTTCCAGACACCATAGTTTCAGACAATGGACCTCAATTCACCTCTCGTGAATTTCAGATGTTCGCTATGAAGAATTGTATTAGGCTGGTCACGTCTGCGCCGTTCCACCCATCGACGAACGGGATGGCTGAAATTATGGTGCGTTCCACAAAAGAAGCTTTGAAAAAATTCACAAAGGGGAACTGGCAGCGGCGTCTCAGCCAGTTCCTCATGTCACAACACGCAACTCCATGCACAACAACGGGCAAATCCCCGGCGGAACTGAGATGGGGGAGGAGACTGATAACGCGGCTCGACAGACTGCATCCTGACACATATATGGAAGAAAAAGAGCACCCCTACCCAAACCGCACATTCAAACCGGGGCAAATGATATGGGCACGGTCATATACGGATAAAAACAAGTGGGTCCAGGGGACAGTACTAAAACAAACGGGACCCATTTCCTACCTAGTATCCACACAAACTCACGGCAACCTACGCCGCCATATCGACCAACTCAGACCCAGACACCCGCCATACAACTCAGAACCCCAACCAGAGGAACCCGATCTGCAACCCCCCCCAGAAATACTACCTATACCAAATCAAGAGGAAGAAGAGCAAAGGAACGAACTGCCAGGACCAGACAACCCCCCACTTCCTCGCCGTTCCAACAGAAACCGAAGAGCCCCCGCCTACCTAAAAGACTACCAGTGGGCAGGGTCCGGGAACCAAGGGGGAGAGAACGCTCCAGGGGAGGGGTAAGGGGTGTATTAAATGTATAAACAGTTAAATATACATCAGTTAACAGGTTGTTCCAGCTAGGGAAAACATTCTGACAGGAGAACACGCGGGAACTTTGACAGCTGTCAAAGTTCCCCGCACAGCGCAGGCGCAACCACTGACAGCTCGCGGCTGTCAAAACACCGGACCATGCGGAAGCCTGAGCTGTCAAGAGCAGACGACGTGGATTGGTCCGGATAGACGCGGCGCCAAAATAAACGCTCCTGATTGGCCCTCGCTGACAGCTGCCGGCTATAAAAGCCGGGCAAGTTATTCTATGTTTGCCTTGCTCACAATAAACCTTTTAGTTAAGTAGCCTGTCGTCCGAGTGGTCCTTCGGCTACTTCAGGAATATTGGGATACTCTAGTTTGAGGGTCAAGGTAGGCTCCCGTGTAAAAGAATTGCTTGAGGCCTGGGATGGGAATCAGCTACCCATTCAGGAAAGTATGAAAAAGAGACAAGCAGAGATTTATGCAAAAAATGGGATTTGCTTAGGGCTTTGCTGGGAAATCAATTCAACTAAATAAAGGTACCTAAAAGGAATTTTTTGTTGTTAGTTGCGAAGTCATGTCCAACCCATTGCGACCCCATGGACAACATTTCTCCAGGCCTTCCTGTTCTACCATCTTCTGGAGTCCATTTAGGCTCATGCCTACTGCTTCAGTGACTCCATCCTGCCACCTCATTCTCTGTCTTCCCCTACTTCTCTTGCCCTCAACCTTTCCCAGCATGAGGCTCTTCTCCAGTGAGTCCTTCCTTCTTATAAGGTGGCCAAAGTATTTGAGTTTCAACTTCAGGATCTGGCCTTCTAAAGAGCAGTCAGGGTTGATCTCCTCTAGGACTGACTGGTTTGAACACCTTGCAGTCCAAGGGACTCTCAGGAATCTTTTCCAGCACCATAGTTCAAAGACCTCAATTCTTTGGCACTCAGCCTTTTTTATGGTCCAACTTTCATAGCCATACATTGCAACTGGGAAGACCATATCCTTGACTATACACACTTTTGTTGGCAGGGTGATGTGTCTGCTTTTTAGTGTGCTGTCTAGATTTGCCATTGCTTTCCTCCCCAGAAGCAAGTGTCTTTTAATTTTTTGGCTGCAGTCCCTGTCTGCGGTGATCTTGGAGCCCAGGAAAATAAAATCTGTCACTACCTCTATTTCTTCCCCATCTATTTGCCAGGAATTGAGAGGGCCAGATCCCATGATCTTGGTTTTCTTAATGTTAAGTTTCAACCCAAGTTTTGCACTCTCCTTCTTCACCCACAACAAGAGGCTCTTTAGTTCCTGTTCACTTTCTGCCATTAGAGTGGTATCATCTGCATATCTTAGGTTGTTGATATTTCTTCCGACAATCTTAATTCCAACTTTTGATTCATCCAGCCCTGCCTTTCTCATGACGTGCTTTTCATATAAGTTAAATAGGCAGGGCGATAGTATACAGCCTTGCTGGACTCCTTTCCCAATTTTGAACCAATCAGTGGTTCCGTGTCCAGTTCTCACTGTTGCTTCTTGACCTGCATATATGTTTCTCAAGAGACCAATAAGATTGTCTGGTACTCCCATCTCTTTAAGAACTTGCCACAGTTTGTTATGATCCACACAATCAAAGTCTTTAGCATAGTCAATGAAGCAGAAGTAGATGTTTTTCTGGAACTCTCTTGCTTTCTCCATGATCCAGCATATGTTGGCAATTTGATATCTAGTTCCTCTGTCTCTTCGAAATCCTGCTTGTACTTCTAGTAGTACTCGATCCACATACTGCTGGAGTCTAGCTTGTAGGATTTTAAGCATAACTTTACTAGCATGAGAAATGAGTGCAATGGTGCGATAGTTTGAACATTCTTTGGCACTGCCTTTCTTTGGAATTGGAATGTAAACTGATCTTTTCCAATCCTGTGGCCACTGTTGAGTTTTCCAAATTTGCTGGCAAATTGAGTGTAGCACTTTTACTGCATCATCTTTTAAGATTTTGAATAGCTCATCTGGAATACTGTCACCTCCACTAGCTTTGTTGTTGCTCAGTTTTACTAAGGCCCACTTCACTTCACATTCTAGGATATCTGGCTCGAGGTCAGTGACCACCTCACCGTGGTTATCAGGGATGTTAAGTTCGTTGTTGTATAGTTCTTCTGTGTAATTTTGCCACCTCTTCTTAATCTCTTCTGCCTCTGTTAGGTCCCTGCCATTTTGGTCCTTTATCATGCCCATTTTTGCATGAAACCTTCCCTTCATCTCTCCAATTTTCTTGAAGAGATCTCTGGTCCTCCCTATTCTATTGTTTTCTTCTATTTCTTTGCACTGTTCATATAAGAAGACATTCTTATCTCTTCTAGCAATTCTCTGGAATTCTGCATTCAATTGGGTGTATCTTTCTTTTTCTCCCTTGCCTTTCACTTCCCTCCTTCCTCAGCTATTTGCAAATCTTCCTCAGACAACCATTTTGCTTTCTTGCATTTCTTTTTCTTTGGGATGGTTTTAGTTGCTATCTCTTGTACAATGTTGTGAACTTCCCTCCATAGTTCTTCAGACACTCTGTCTATAAGATCTAATTCCTTAAATCTATTTGTCACCACTACTGTATATTTGTCAGGGATATGATTTAGTTCATATCTGAGAGGCCTAGTGCTTTTCCCTACTTTCTTCAGTTTAAGCGTAAACTTTGCAACGAGAAGCTCAGGGTCTGAGCCACAGTCAGCTCCTGATCTTGTTTTTACTGACTGTATAGTGCTTCTCCATCTTTGGCTGCACAGCACATAGTCAATCTGATTTCTGTGTTGACCGTCTGGTGATGTCCATCTGTAGAGCCATCTCTTGGGTTGTTGGAAAAGACTGTTTGCTATGACCATCATATTCTCTTGACAAATGTCTATCAGCCTGTGCCCTGCTTCATTTTGTACTCCAAGGCCAAACTTGCCTGTTATTCTGGTTATCTTTTGGCTTCCTACTTTAGCATTCCAATCCCCCATGTTGATAAGGACATCATTTTTGGTGTTAGTTCTATAAGGTGCTGTAGGACTTCATAGAACCAGTCAATTTCATCCCCTTCAGCACTGATGGTTGGGGCATAGACTTGGACTACTGTGATATTGAATGGTTTGCCTTGGATTCGAACTGAGATCATTCTGTCATTTTGGGGATTGTATTCCTGTATTGCTTTTCCTACTCTTTTATTGTAAGAACAGCCTAAAGTTGTCAGGAAATAATCTTCTTTGTAAGTTACTTTTCTTTTCTTATCACTAATCAGAGAAACTACTATGAAACTGATCCTGGAACATATAAGCATTTTTCAATCTGTAAATAATGTGGTCTATTTTAGAATCAATGTTAAAGCTAGATTCTCCATGCCCTCACAAATTGCACACCATAAAATATTAGGTTTTTAAAATTATTTGGAGCTTTCAGCTTTCTCAAGCTACCCAGCATTTTCAAGTTGCAACTCCTTAAGTCCTCTTTAATACGTTACAAATGTTCAATTCAGAAGTGAAACCTTTCATTTTGTCATTCTCTTACCAGAATTCAGCCTCTCTTTTGTTCTTACCTATATTGTCCCCATTTTGTCTGTTTCTTTAACAACTGTCCTTTCAAACTTTGCCTGCAAGCTACCCCCCCCATCTACTACTCCATTTCTTATTTTCTGTTCTCCATGCCTCTGTCTGATCAGCAAAACCTGTGTCTTATCAGCAAAGTCCACCCAGAAAGGGGAGAGGGGACCTTGTTTTCATATCTTTCAGCCCTGCACAGATGACCCCTGCAACCCTTGGAAGCAGAGCACACTGACCCAGATGCTGCCTCCATTCATTTGAGCCATGGAATTGGGTTTGAATCCAGCCATCCACTAAAAATCCACCATGCAACCTGAGTGGAACAGATCTTCCCAAGTCCTACAATCCTGCCAGATGCCTGTGAAAGCTGCAGAGAAAGAAAGGAGTCCTGGAGTCATTGGTCCCCACATGAAGCCTCAGAAGAAAACTAGGAAGACTATGGGGGGAGGGTGGAAACTCATTATAAGATTTTCTTTCTTGCCTCATTTGTATTGTAATAAGCCAGACAAATGGATTCATGGAGGGATGATATTTTTAACAGTAAGTACTGAACACCTTGGACTTCTCTTCTGGTGGGAGGGAAAATTTGTCTAGAATGTTTGTATTGCCTGCCTTGTATAAGTAGCTGCATGCACACATGAATACACAGACACCATTCAGAATCACACTGACATTTTGTGGATTGGGAAAGATCTGGCCAATTTATCTGATCACTAAATAGAATTATTTTTTAGTCAGGGAAATAAAAATGCATACCTCTTGCTCAGTCTTACACTGAAAATAATCTTAAAATCCTTTCACAGATCTCTTTTAATATAATTTGCTAAACAGAAAAGGTGATACCTAATTTTTTTGCACCTATAAAATATTCCAACTTTTGAAGATGATTCTCTTTGTTCCAGTTTTTTCCCCTCTAATGGAACAATTTTCATGATCCTGAATTCTACAGTCCAGAAGTGTTAGATCAGACAGAGGAATTCTCTCCTCTCTCCATATCATTGCCCCATTCAAGGCAAAGGCTTTGTGGGTGGGGAAGACTTTGGCAATTTGAATATTATTTACATTCATTCAATCGAAGAAGGAACCTTTTCTACTAGTTGTTTACTCTTGAATTTATTTTCATTATTCATGTTGCTTTCAATGAGAAAATTGTCTGATTTGCTAATAATAACTGACTTATTAATCTGTATTTTTTTCAAGTATTTATTATCTACACAGCTCAAAATAAACTTGTTAGAATGGGAGGCATGGCACAGGGACAGACTTAGATATAGGTATAGAAAATGATCTGATATAAAAGGTTGGCAAAATAATCAATAATCTAGATTCAGCCTCTAATCAAATAAATCGTATCCCCCAACTATTAACTGGACCTTAGAAAAAATATTTAGCTTAATACATAGAATGTCAGGGAAATCTACAAATGCTAAACACAGTGCAATCCTGAAGGTCTAAACTTCTAGTTCATTCTGTTCAGTGTTTGCATGCCTATCATTAGTGCACAACAGGGGGCAAACTTACTTACACCAGCTGACTAGCAGCGCACAGGTTGCTGACTCTTATGGGGTCATCCACTGGTCTTGCTGTGCCCCACCTAATGTTCCATTGCCAGCATCCGACCAGGTCCAGTGCCAGTTTCTGCTCTCTCCAGACACACAAACACAGCTAAAGAAAAAAAAAGACTGCTGTGACTAGGGGGTCTGCATCCAATTCAGCAGTAAGATCACCCCTTACCAAAGCCTTTCCAACTGACACTCGGTGTCCCAAGCATAGCTCAGATTTAATTTTCCTAGGCTTCTTTCCTAACTTTCCTAGAAGTTAGGCCTGGCCAGAAACACCTTCAGCAAGGAAAGCAGAAAGGAAAGGGCCATGTTATTTTAAAAAGCAGGAGGGAAGAAGGGCTTGTATAGCTCCAAATAGGCTTTATAGACTGAATTCCTTTGATAAGGTAAAGGAAATATGTTATTCTGTAACATCTTGTAGCAAAGCTAGGAGTTATAGTATGGTCAGTTTTACTTTCCTAGGAGGAATGGTTAAAAAGTCTTCGCTTAATTTTACAGTCTTAGAGGCATGCCAGTGGTTCTTAAACCAGGGGACAAATTTGAGGCGGGGTGTGTGTGTGTCACAATTTGAGAAAGAAATTGCTCATGAGCTTGATTTTATTATTTGTTCCTGTTATCTCTGGACAAGTATTTCATACAGAGCAACAGTTTGGTTTTATGGGATTCTGGCTATGCTCAATCCTATTTCCAAAAGCTGGAATGCTTGCATGCTTCCCAGTGCCTCATTTGGAGAATTTCCTTATCATCATCATCATCATCATCATCATCATCATCATCATCATCATGCCTCCTCATGTTTCCAACCAATATGGTCCTAAGCTTTCTTTTGCAAATTGAGCCTGCAATAGTTTCTGATGTTGTCAATCCATCTTGTTTTAGGTCTCTTTTGTGGACGCTTTTTATCAAGTGGGATCCGTTCTATGCC
Source organism: Vipera berus (assembly GCF_964194415.1). Classification (NCBI taxonomy): domain Eukaryota; kingdom Metazoa; phylum Chordata; class Lepidosauria; order Squamata; family Viperidae; genus Vipera; species Vipera berus. The sequence goes on along the minus strand of NC_138206.1, from coordinate 84,183,500 downwards.
TTAGTCCACCTGCCATCAGTACTTCTTACTGTGTGACCAGCCCATTTCTATTTCAATTCTTTTACTCTTTTGATGGCATTGTATATTTTCATTTGTTCTCTAATCCATGTGCAGGTCTTTATATCTTGTCTTGTAATGCTGGGCATGTATCTTTCCATGGTTCTTTGCACCACTCTTATCTTTTGTATCTATTGTGAGGTTAGTGTCCATGTTTCACTGGCATACGTTAGAGCAGGTAGCACACATTGATTCTAGGGAGATTTCCTTGTACCAATTGTAAACACAAGGTTAAAGGGAGACATGGTTGTAAACCCCTGGAACAAGATCTGAGCTCATCATTCAGCTGCCCCAGGCCTTGCTTTGGTTCCATCATTCCCATTTTTGCTGACTTTTTGTACCTTCTGTTCTGCTTAGATTGTGTGTGCACATAGAGCATACAAGCCTTGGCCACCTTTCTTCCTTACCATCATTCAAGCAAGATAGTTAGTGCTTCTACTGTACCATCTTCCTCTTCATTTTAAATGGGTGGGAAACAGTTTTTTCTTTTCTTCTGAAACCTGCAACGTGTGTGCAACAGACATGGCTGTGATTATTTGTTAATAGATCACCAACAATTCTTGATTTTAGGGATCATCTAGGATCAAGGACTTTCTATAAAAAATATTTTCTGGCTGTATGAATTACAGCAAAATTTTAATTAATAACTGATTAATATCAATAAGAATAATGGAAAACAGTTTTCAAATGATTACAAGTCCAAAGACTCCCCAAAACAATGATAGCTATATTGACTTAGAGAAATCCACCATTTGTAATCTACACCTAAATCATATTTTCAGATCTTTTGCAGAATACTTCCAGTTCTCATATTGAATATATGAGATATTTTGAGAAAGGATACAACAAGGATCTAGCCCAGATGGCTTGTACATTGAAAGTTGGATCATTGTCAGAATTTGCTCTTGCTCTGTATGATTATGCCAGCTGTTGGCCTGTCCAAGCAAAGCAGAAAGGAAAGCTTGGACCAAACTCATTAGTTTTCATTCTCTCTCTCTCTCTCTCTCTCTCTCTCTCTCTCTCTCTCTCTCTCTCTCTCTCTCTCTCTCTCTCTCTCTCTCTCTCTCTCTCTCTCTCTCTCTCTCTCTCTCTCTCTCTCTCTCTCTCTCTCTCTCCCTCCCTCTCTCTCTCTCTCTCTCTCTCTCTCTCTCTCTCTCTCTCTCTCTCTCTCTCTCTCTCTCTCTCTCTCTCTCTCTATTTGTATACATGTGTGCTTATTCAAAATTAATCTATTATTTTAGGGTGCCAAAGCAGTGCAGAGTCTGAAAAATCCTGACTTAGGCCATGCTAGTAAGACAGAAATTATTTTTCAGTGTGAAATAAATGCAAGGTTATATACATATCAATCAACACTACGTATTCAGTCACCTGTATCAAAGTATAGTATTGCATCTGAAAATACCTCTACAGCAGTACTCTAAGCCAGTGCTTTTCAACCTGTAGTATACATACCACTCGTGGTACTTCGGCACCTGGCAGGTGGTATGCATACAATGGGTTGAAAAGCACTGTAAAAAAAGTGTAAAAGTGTACCAGGGCTATGAGCTGAAGCAGCAGCAGCATCACACAGACCTGTGGGAGAGTCAGCTGGAGCTGTGGTGTTGCTGGGGCTCCAGCTGATTGGCGCTTCCAGGAGCAGCATGCAGCCTGGGGAGAGGAGTCAGCTGGAATGCACTGAAGAGAAAAGGAGGGGGAGGGGGAGAGAAGAGATGATATAAAAGGAGGTGGTTTTGGAGGGAAAGGGAGAGAAAAAAACATGACAGGGAAAAAGAAGAGGACAGAAAGAGAGATGGAGAAGAGGAGAGACTTCTTTGAGTCAAGCAGAAGGAGAGAAAGGGATAGAAGAGTGCAAAGATTAATGTCAGAGAAACAGGCACACGTTCCCCTTTAAAAGTGTGGTAAGTGGGTGTACAGATAGTCCTCAACCCATGACCACAATTGAATCCAAAATTGATGTTGCTAAGTGAGAAATTTATTAAATAAGTTTTGTCCCATTTTACAACTTTTCTTGCCACATTTGTTAAGTGAATCAGTGCAGTTGTTAAATTAGTAACACAGTTAAGTAAATCTGGTTTCCCCATTGACTTTGCTTGTCAGAAAGTTGCAAAGGGGAATCACATGACCCTAGGGCACTGTGACCATCATAAATATGAATCAGTTGCCAAGCTTCCGATTATAAATCATGTGTCCCTGGGGATGCTACAACAGTCATAAGTGTGAAAAATGGTCCTAAGTCACTTTTTTCAGTGCCGCTGTAACTTCTAACAGTCACTAAGCGAACTGTTGTAAGTTAAGCACTACCTGTACTTTCCTCTTTTTTTGGTCATCAAGTTTTTGACACCTTGCTAGGCGACTGGTGGTACTCGAATATTGTCATATCCTAAAAGTGGTACAATCTGTGAAAAGGTTGAAAAGCATTCCTCTAAGCCAGGCATGTCAAACTTGCAACATCACATGATTTTGCGCGATGTATCATGACTTTTTCCCCATTGCCAGCAATGAGATGGACACAGTTTTGGTGTGACGCATCCGGCTCATGGGCCGGCAGTTTGAGTCATAAAAGAGCCAAGGTTGCCTACCCCTGGTCTAGCCTCTTCTTAAAGATCTCCGGTGTTGGAAGCTCCATGATTTCTGGAGGCAAGCTGTTCCACTGGTTAATTGTCCTCACTGTCAGGAAGTTTCTCCTTAATTCCAGGTTGCTTCTCTCTTTGATCAGTTTCCAACCATTGTTTCTTGTCCAGCCCTCTGGTGCTTTGGAGAATAATTTGAACTCCTCTTCTTTGTGGCAGCCCCTCAAATACTGGAATACTGTTATTTAACCAGCCAAACCCAAGTCCTGCAGCTGTTCTTCATATGTTTTAATCTCCAGGTCTTTGACCATTTTAGTTGCTCTTCTTTGAACTTTTTCCAAGGTCTCAACATCTTTTTGTAGTATGGTGACCAAAATTAGTTGCAGTATTCCAGGTGTGGTCTTACTAGGGTTTTATAAAGTGGTACTAATACTTCACGTGATCTTGATTCCATGCCTCTGTTTATACAACCCAGGATTGTATTAGCTTTTTTAGCTGCTGCTGCACACTGCTGGCTCATATTCAAGTGATCACCCACTAGGACTCCAAGGTCTCTCTCAGTTGCTGTTTTTGAGCCAGGTCTCACCTTATCTGTACTTAAACCTGCCTAAATGTAAAACTTTGCTTTTCTCCACATTAAAACTCATTTTGTTGGATAAGGCCCATTGTTCAAGTTTGTCAAGATCTTTTTGGATCCTGAGCTTGTCTTCTGGGCTGTTGGCTACAACTGCCAGTTTGGTGTCGTCTGCAAATTTGATGATTTCCCCTTCTATTTCCTCATCTAAGTCATTAATGAAAATATTGAAGAGTACTGAGCCTAACACAGAGCCTTGTGGTTCCCCACTACTTACTTCTCTCCATGTGGATGTAGTACCATTGAACACTACTCGCTGAGTACACTTTGTTAGCCAGCTACAGATCTATCTGATAGTGTTGTTTTCTATCCCACATTTTTTTAGCTTATTAAGCAGCAGGTTGCGGTCTACTTTGTCAAATGCCTTACTGAAGTCTAAGTATACTATGTCCACAGCATGTTGCTGGTCTACTAATTTAGTCACTTTATCAAAAAATGAAATAAGATTGGTTTAGTTATATAGCTGATTCTTTGCTGGCAATAAACGAGACAAGAGGTTGCAAACAGGAACATTGCTTTATTGAGGCAAACAGGAACAGAACTGAAACAAAGGCTTCTGTGCAGCTACTTATATGGTTGGCCCCTAGGCAGCAGCCAATAGTTTAAAGGAACCCATTCCTGCCCCAAATCATCCAATGATCTTCTTGGAGAATGCAAGAGACGGTTACACAGACACACCAATTGAGTAACCTTAAGCAGCATTCAAACAGACATGTGAAACAGTTCAAGTAAAATCCCAATACATTACACCTCTCCCCCCTAGAATGTACATACATTATTTAAGAATATAATCTTGTAAATATTGTGGTGGTCTATGCAACCATTCAGAATGCCTGGGGGATCCAGGCAACTTCCGGTCTACCAGGTTGCCCACTGGGTTGGGTAGACCAGAACTCTTGGGTTCACATGAGTCGGATTGACTTGAGTTTCTTTGGCTGACCATTCCTGGTTGGCCCAAACCAAAGTCCAATGAGGTAGCTGTGTCAGTGAAGCTGCTGCCTTATTTTGGATTGACTTTCCACATCAGGAGACCCATGTTGCACTCCCGGACTGTGTCTATCTACGACCACCTCCCGGTTGTCATGCCTGAATGAGTCCTCAGAGCGTGTGAACTGCTCTGTTAGGCTGCTGGTTGCTGGCTTTAGTTGCAGACCTGTTGTGAGGTCCTTTCTTAGTGGCCATTCTGCAAAACGCTTCTGCAGCTGATCAATATGGCGGCGAATGACTCACCCCACCATCCTGAGCCAACTTGTAGGAAAGTGGTCCCAGGATTTTGACAATTTTACCCGGCACCCACAAGTTCCCATGCCCATAGTTCTGGGCCCATACTCCATCACCCACTTGCAACCCCCTTGGAGCCTTTGGGTGTGTGCTGTCTGCTGCCAACCAGTCAGGATGCAACCTGTCCAGTTTCATGATTAATCTTCTTTCCCAGTGAAGCTCTGCTGAGCTCTTGCCCATTGGTGTGCAAGGCGTAGTGTGCTGGCAAAGCAAGAAATCAGTCAGCCTATGGTGCCAATCCCTGGTCACAATGTGCTTGAATGACTCTTTTGTCATACGGACCATGCGTTCTGCCTGCCCATTAGTCGAGGAGTGAAAAGGAGCCAATGTTGCATGCCTTATATTTATATTTATATTTATTAAATTTTTATACTGCCCTCCTCCCGAAGGACTCAGGGCGGTGTACAGGGCAATAAATATTAAAAACGAAGTACAAAAGTTAAAAAACAATTAAATATTATGCCCGATATAAACAGTAATTAAAACCATGTTAAAAACCCAACCCTTAACCCATCAAACCAGGCCGGATTGCTCAAAGAAATAAGTTTTTAGATCCCGCCGGAAGGAGCGAAGGTCGGGGGCCATCCGGAGCTCGACCGGCAAGCAGTTCCACAGGTCTGGCGCACCCACAGAGAACGCCCCCCCCCTAGGGGCCACCAATCAACATTCTTTGATCGGAGGCACCCTGAGGAGGCCCTCTCTGTGGGAGCACACTGGACGGAGGGAGGTTGACACCAGCTGCAGGTCTTGCCGTAGGTAATCCGGACCCATGCCATGTAGGGCTTTGTAAGTCATTACCAACACCTTGAATCTCACCCAGAGGACAACCGGCAGCCAATGCAGTTCGCGGAGCAAAGGTGTAACATGGGAGTATCAGGAGACTCCCAACACAACTCACGCGGCTGCATTCTGCACCAGTTGAAGCCTCCGAGTGGTCTTCAAGGGCAGCCCCATGTAGAGAGCATTACAGTAGTCCAGACAAGAGGTCACGAGCGCATGAGTGACTGTACGCAAGGCATTCCGGTCCAGATAGAGCCGCAACTGGCACACCAGGCGAACCTGGGCAAAGGCCCCCCTAGTCACAGCTCCAATATGCTCTTCTAAAGAGAGCTGTGAGTCTAGGAGGACCCCCAAGTTGTGCGCCCTATCTATGGGGGGTAATAGCTCACCCCCCATGGCAAGAGATGGAGTAATCTGAATTTCTCGGGATGCCGGCACGAACAGCCACTCAGTCTTGTCAGGGTTGAGCCGAAGCCTGTTCCTCCCCATCCAGACCCGGACCGCCTCCAGGCAATGGGACATCACATCGAGGGCATCACTGGGGTTGTTTGGGGTTGAAATAAAAAGCTGGGTATCATCAGCATACTGATGATACTCAACTCCAAAACCACGAATGATCTCACCCAGCGGCTTCATATAGATGTTGAACAGGAGAGACAAGAGGACCGATCCCTGAGGAACTCCACAAATGAGAGGCCTCAAGGTCGACCTCTGCCCCCCTGCCAACACCGACTGCGAACGTCCCAGAAGGTAGGAGGAGAACCACTGAAAAACTGTGCCTCCCACTCCCAACCCCCTGAGACGTCGCAGCAAGATACCATGGTCAATGGTATCAAAAGCTGCTGAGAGGTCTAAAAGGACTAGGACAGAGGAGCAACCCCTGTCCCGAGCCCGCCAGAGATCATTCACCAGCGTGACCAATGCCATCTCTGTGCTGTACCTGGGCCTGAAGCCCAATTGGTATGGGTCTAGATAATCAGCTTCATCCAAGAACAAAGGGAGCTGCTGCGCCACCACGCTCTCAACAACCTTCGCAAGGAAGCGAAGGTTGGAGACCAGACGAAAGTTGTTTAATATTGCTGGGTCCAAGGCAGGCTTCTTGAGGAGGGGTCTCACCACCGCCTCCTTCAAGGCGGCGGGAAAGCTACCCTCACTCAAAGAAGCAGTTATGACTGCCTGGAGCCAGCCTCGTGTCCCATCCCCGGCTGCATAAATCAGCCAGGAGGGACACGGGTCCAACAAACACATGGTGGAGCTCAGCTTCCCCATGATCCTGTCCACGTCTTCAGGAGTCACAGGATCGAACTCCTCCCAGATAACATCGACAAGACTGCCCGTATCCTCATCATCAGACTCTGCCCAGTCGGAGTCCAGACCGGTCCGGATCAGAGCGATTTTGTCCGACAGATATCGACTAAACTCCTCGGCACGACCCTGCAAGGGCTCCTCCCTCACCTCCTGATTAAGGAGGGAGCGAGTTACTCTAAACAGGGCGGCCGGGCGATTATCTGCGGATGTGATGAGGGTGGCAAAGTGGTTAGACCTTTATGAGGTTAGTCCTCAAGAAGACTTGAAATTCTCCCGCTGTGAACTGGGCCCTGTTGTCTGAGACTATGACATCTGGTAGCCCGTGTGTGGCAAAAAGCTTTCTAAGCACCTGGATGGTCCTAGCAGTAGTCATAGTTGATATAGGAATTACTTCCAACCATTTAGAGTGGCTGTCGACCACTATCAAAAACAGCTGTCCCTGAAAGGGCCCAGTGAAGTCAATGAAGTCCTTGACCACAGTGTATGAGTCTCCTCCCATCGGTGGACAGGGGCCTGTGGCATCTCAGGTCTGGACTGTTGACACGTGTAACATCTGTGTACTTGGGCTTTGATAGCCTTATCTAACCCTGGCCATCATAGGTAGCTCCATGCCAATGCCTTCATCTGGACTATGCCTGGATGGCCCTCATGTAGAGACTGAAGCACATGGTGCCTTAATGAACTGGGGACAATAACTCTGCTCCCCCATAAGATGCAACCCTTGTGAGCTAAAAGCTCATGTCTATGTGTGAAATAGCTCTGGAACTCTGGGCAAGGGCTATTTTCCAGCCACCCGATGTGAATCCATGACAACACTCTAACTTAGAATTTTGTCTGCGGCAGTTTCCGCAGCCACATCCCCAGCATGGAGGGGAAATTCAGGTAAATCTTGAATTGACAAGATGCGAGCTGCTGGAGCCAGATCTGGCTCCATGTGTGATAATGGCAACCTGCTAAGGCTGTCTGGGTGGCCCATGTCCTTGCCAGGTCTGTGAACCAGCCTGTAGCTGTAGGCTGACATAAAAATGGACCATCTTAACATCCTAGGGGACAATATTTGAGGCATCTGCCTGTCTGTGGTAAATAACGCAAACAGTGGTTTGTGGTCAGTGAAGACTGTGAATTTCCTGCCATACAAGTAATCATGGAATTTCTTCATCCCGGCCACAATGGCCAGGGCCTCTTTGTCAATCTGAGCATAATTGTGCTGAGTTGAGGACAATGTTCTGCAATAATAGGCAATGGTGACTTGAGTCCCATCATTTGACAAATGGCTTAGTACAGCCCCCACCCCATAAGGGGATGTGTCACATGCAATGCATACAGGCAAGGTTTCATTAAAGTGTGTAAGCACTGAATTGGAGGACAGTAGTGACTTAACTGCCTTAAAACTATTTTCGTGAACCTTGGTCCACTTCCACGGGGTGTTTTTGTCTAAGAGCGGGAGTAATGGCTCTGCCACTACAGCCTTGTTAGGAAGGAATGCATGGTAAAAATTAAGGAGACCCAGGAATGCCTGAAGCTCTCCTTTGGACCTGGGGCTTGGTGCCAGCTGAATTGCCTTCAGCTTGGACTCAGCAGGATGGATGCTTTCAGCATCAATACAGAACCCTAAGAACTCAGTGGAAGGGACCCCAATTTTACATTTGTCCCTCTTCAGCTTGAGTCCCACTGTGTGGAACAATTGAAGGATGGCCTTGAGCCTCCTTGAAAGCACCTCAGTGGACTCACCAGTGATGATCACATTGTCAATATAGGCACAGACTCCTGGAATACCCTTGAGCATACACTCCATAACTCCCTGGAAGATTCCTGGGGCTACGCTAACCCTGAATTGAAAGTGTTTGACTTTGAAAGCCCCCCTATGTGTCACAATTGTTTGTGCAGCCACTGTGGCCTCATCCACAGGTAACTGCTGATAGGCCTGTGCCAAATCTAACTTAGCAAACACGGTACCCCCTTGCAGCGATGCCCAAATGTGGCTAATGACTGGCACCAGGTACACGTGCTGCTGTAGTGCCTGGTTAATGGTGCACTTGTAATCAGTGCAAATCCTGACCTCCCCATTGGCCTTAAGTGGTGTGACAATGCGAGTTCCCATTCAGCCCCATCTACAGGCTGTAGTACCCCCTGTCTGACTAGGTTGTCCAGCTCTGCATCAATTTTGTGTTTTACTGCAAATGGCACTCTACGGGGCTTGATAATAGGCGTTATGGCAGGATCAAGCTTAAAGGCTGTCAGAGAGCCCTTGTACTCTCCTTGGCTTACGAATTCCTTGCATACTGATGCCAAGTTTGCCGCTTGTGTCTGGTGGATCCTGGTTACTTGAATGCCCAGTGCATCAAACCAATCAAGCCTTATTAAGCTTGTTCTCTGGCCCTCCACCTCAATCACATCTATGGGTCCCGAAAACCCCTTGAATTTGACAGCCAAGGTGGCCTCGCCTTTGACGGCTACTCAGGAATTCTGGAAGTCAGTTAGAATGATGTTGGATGGCCTAATCTTAGCTTAACCCATCTCTTGCTGTGGTAGCACACAAACTGGAAAGTCTCCAGGGAAATAATGGATACAGCTGAACCAGTGTCCAGTTCCATCCTGCAAGGAACACCTTGCAGCTCAACTTGAAGCTGAAGTTTTGGTTTAAGTGGGCAGCAAGCTCCAGTGTGGCAGACACTCCAGTGACTGGAGAAGAACCCTACTCTATGCTGCCCCGGTACCTCTCCTGATCGGATCGTCTGATTGGCGGTACTTCTGGCAACCTCTACAGATGGCTGCGATGTGGCCAGATTTCCTGCAGGCCTGACATGTGGCTGTCTGGAACCAGTAGTTCGCTTGTTCATGGTGGCTGCCACAGCCCGAACACCAAAGGAAGGGAACTGTCTGGTAAGGGTGCTTCAGTTCCTTGTCATGGTGCTGTTGGATCTTGTCGACTTTGTGGTTGGAGTCGACGTCTTCCAGATGCTCGGCATACTCGTGGTGGATGGCTTCCTCATGAGGAATGCTTTTGGCGGGCCACAACACCTTCACAGCTCCGGCAGCGGCTTCGTCCACCATGACTTCTTTTAGGGCTTCCTGAAGTGAGAGAGTCTCTTTTGTGAAATGTTTTTGTTGAAGCTCTCTGCTCCTTAGTCCACAGACGTGTCAGTCTCGAAGCCTTTCTTCCAAGTCCGAAGATGTCAAACGTTGCAGACCCGCAGACACATAGAAGTGTTGCAGCCTTGAGGCCATCTTTGGTGACTTGGTTGGCACAGAGGTAGTTCTCTACTCTTGAAATCTAGGACAACCATCTCTCTGGGTGAGTGACATCAAATTCCTCGAGCTTTCCGACTTTCGACATTGTGGAAAGTCTTCGTGGCTCGTGTCTCACGTTGCCTCGTGCTGCTTCTCTTCATAGGCCCTGGGACTGGTCTGCAGGGTGGGGTGGTCACTGGTGTGGCTTGCTAAGCCAACCGAGTGGGGGGAAACACGGTCCCTGCCAGGTGCTATGCTGGCCTCACCCCCTAGTGACTTCAAGCTCTTTCAAAGAAGCAGCATCCCACCCTCGTCACCAGTGTTGTGTAGCTGGTTCTTTGCTGGCAATAAGCAAGACAAGAGGTTGCAAACAGTAACATTGGTTTGTTAAGGCAAACAGAAACAGAACTGAAACAGAGGCTTCTGCGCAGCTACTTATATGGTTGGCCACTAAGTGGCGGCCAATAGGTTTAAAGGAACCCATTACCGCCCCAAATCATCCAATGATCTTCTTGGAGACAACAACTCTGACTTAGTCAGTGACTGTTACACAGACACACCAATTGAGCAACCTTAAGCAGCATTCAAACAGACACGTGAAACAGTTCAAGTAAAATCCCAATACATTACAGGTTTGGCATGATCAGTTTTTAACAAACCTGTGCTGGCTACTTGTTATAACTTTATTTGCTTCTAGATGTTCACACATCTGTTTTTTGATTATCATTTCTAGGATCTTCCCAGGTATTGATGTTAGACTGATTGGTCTGTAGTATCCTGGGTCTGTTTTTTTTCCCTTTCTTGAAGATGGGAACCACATCAGCCGTTTTCCAATCCTCACGTACTTGCCCAGTGCTCCAGGATTTTTGAAAGATATGGTGCAGTGGTTCTGAGATAACATCTGTCAGCTCCTTCAGAACTCTGAGATATAATTTGTTGGGTCCCGGTGATTTATATTTGTCAAGGTCGGATAAGTGTTCTCTTACAATTTTTTTAAAAAAATATTTTATTGATTTTGACAATCATAATCCCTAGCGCCTACTGAACATCGTGTTGTCTTAGGTCATATATTTAAAAAAACAATCAGTAATAATTAATTAACATTAAATAATGATTAATTTTTATAATTCCATAATTAGTATCTTTGATCTTCCCTTCTTCCGATTGTATTCTCCTTCGTCAATCTTAAACAAGTATAATTCTTAATATTTTCAATGCATAAATGATTACATATAGGCATTTTTCATATTTCTACAAATAATAATGTTCATTTATGACATTTTTTCTAATCAACTTGTATTGTATTTATAAAAATCATATTATTAGTTCATCATGCATCCTATTTTCATAATTCTTATTTAAGCTTAATTTCCCCTTAATATTCAAACCATTTTTATCAGTCATAATTTTCTCAATATTAATTATCTAAATATCCAAGCTTTCCATTTACATACACCATCCCAATATTTTCATATTTCATGTGTTATAAGGATACTATACTACTTATCTATCTTATAACATCTACATATAATATCTTTTTGATCGGCTTATATTTCACTTACATTTGTAAAAGTTATCTTGTTAAGTCACTATATAACCTGTTTTCAAAAATTCTTGTTTAAGCTTAATTTCCCCTCAATATTTCAGTCATTCCTCAGTCCTAGTTCTCTTCAAATTAATTACCTTTAAATTTCAAACTTTTCATTTACATACATTATCCCAATATTTTTAATTTCATATATTGTAAAAAATATTATACTACTTATATCTCTTGCCCCTTTTACTATAGAGCCCCTTTATATCCAAAATTTTCTGTTCTTTTAACCATATTCAAACAAGTGTTTGTTCATGTAATATTCCATCTGGTAAGGCAAATCAAATCTTTTGAATCTAACTCTGGCCTTCTTCTTTTGCCAAGTAGCTTTCCAAGTTAATATATTTCGCTTGCCCGGAAGTTCCTGTATTTTTGTGAGTATTGTTGGGAGTAAGAAAGACAAATTGTCTCTCAAACTCTAATGATTCTTCTGGCAGTTCTATAGTCCATTTTGTTAAATCTCCTTTCTTGTCCTTGGGTCTGTTTTGACATCCAGACAAATAAAGTATCTTTTCCATTTTTATTGTTATGGCAAAGTGTTTTAGATTTTTTTCCTGTTTGTGTTATGTTGTAGTTCTCTTCATTTGTAGCTTCGCTGTTTAAGTCATTTTCTTCAAGTTTGTATTCTATTATCTGACTTATTTGTTTATTCTTTATTGCCCTTTTCTGAGTTTCTTTATTGTAAATTTAGATTGGAGATGTGCTCATTTATGTCATGAAAGTTGTTTTTGATCTCCTTGTGGTTTGGATCTATTGTTATTTGTGTCTGTGATAGCATTGCATACATTTCCTCCTGAAAGGTATTTGTCTTGTCTTGGAATATTGCTTCAGGAGGTATCTGATATTCCAAGCTAGATCTTTCAGGAGTAGATATTAGATGTGGCTTTCTCTCATTTTTTTTGATAACTATACAATATCCATATTGTCTCCCCCCTCCATATAGTCTTTCATCAGTGCCATAGTCTATGATTAGCTTTGTCAAACCAGCCAATCTCAGAATGCAAACAACCCAATCTTATATTTCTTATCTTTATATATGGTTTTTGTAATCTAATGTGTTTCCAATTGTCAAGGCATCAGTGAAAGCAGTATTTTATCACAGTTCTTCTATTTAGGGGTCAGTTATCAACCAGTCAAAATTGCAATCCAGTATATTTAGCCACCTTGAGTCCTTCCTGTAAATTCCCCCCTGAGAGATTAGCCAAGAGTCAAAGTTTTTCTTTTTCTGTAAATAATTCTTGGGCTTAAACAGCAGTCAGAGTATTTCTTTTTCTGCAACACTTTTTAATCTTATGACTGGATCAGTATGTTTTCTTTCTTTGTTCCCAGCTGTCTTCTTCAGAGTTATTAAAGTCATCTCTCTGGGGTGACTTTTGACCCATTTAGGGTCCCTTGGCAGGGCTAAATTAGCCGTGGGGTGCGGAAGCCCACAATCCCATGGCTGTGTGTTATGGCACAAAACCAAAAGTCCCCATTTTCTTGCTTATTTTAATTTTTGTTTCTAGTTTGTCTTTTGCAGTAGTTTTTTTTTTGGTATGTTGGGCTATAATTTCATTTTTTGAAGACTGATGCAAGGAATGAGTTAAGCTGTTCTGATTTCTTCCTACTGCCTGTTACTTCCTTGTCATCTTCTCTCTTTAGTGGACTTACATTTCCTTGATTTTTTTTCTTGTTATTAATATATTGAAATAAACTTTTTTTAGTTGTCCTGGATTTCTGTTGCAAGTCTTCGTTCATTCTGAGCCTTTGCTTTTCTGACTTCATCTTGGTATAGGATCTCGTGTTTGAGCAGAGGGTTGGACTAGAAGACTTTCAAGGTTTCTTCCAACTCTGATATTCTATGTTTTCTGTGTATGGAGTTGTGTATCCTTGTGTGTAAATGTGCCTGCTTGTATGTCTTCTCGTATAGCCCTTGGTGTTCAGATGGACAGTATATAAATTTAATAATAAAATATTGCTTATTACTAGCAATAAAGATGGCACTTTCTGATTCACTAGAACATCACCCTCTAAAAGATAACAAACCTGAACCTGGAATAGGTAAAGGTAAATGTAAAGGTTCCCCCGCACATGCGTGCTAGTCGTTTCCAACTCTAGGGGCCAGTGCTCATCTCCATGTCAAAGCTGAAGAGCCAGCGCTTGTTCGAGGACGTCTCCGTGGTCATGTGGCCAGCATGACTAGACACCAAAAGCACACAGAACGCTGTTACCTTCCCACAGTAGTGGTCCCTATTTTTCTACTTGCATTTTTATGTGCTTTTGAACTGCTAGGTTGGCAGGAGCTGGGAAGAGTAACAGGCGCTCATTCTGTTACGCGGCACTCGGGATTTGACCCGCCAAACTGCCGACCTTCTGATCAACAAGCTCAGCGTCCTAACCCACTGAGCCACCTGGAATAGCATTCATGTAATTTTGTTGCCAGCTTTATGGATGAGATGTGCCATTACCCACAGTCAACTCAAAAATTGTGGAATTCTCTAATGTTTCTCCATCCAAATACTAACTTGCTTAATGTGCCAGAACATCAAGCTGAACTGGTACTGCTCCTTACTGAGACAACCTTCTGCATCTGAAAGATTGACTGATCTTTCTACCACACGTTCTTCCCATTGCTAATATAAACTATAGTGTTTGACTCTGCAAAAGATACATTGGATTTCAACTCAAACACTTCCCTCCCAGATTCATTGGCTGATCAACAACTAAATATTCTGCAATCCATTTCTCAGACTTGCTAAAAGGGTGCTATTTTTTCTGTTTTGTGATGAATATTCTGGAGTCTGTCTCCATCTTACCAGGCTTCTTCTGTGTGCTGTCTCTACCATTTAGAACTCTACTCTAAACTACTATTGACATTATCCTTTTCCTTCTTTCTTTTCTTCCTTCTTTCCTTCCTTCCTATTGTAGCAAAAAAGCTGCAGTAATTAGCAAATACAGAATGGTTATTGGACAATTTGTTTTCAAAAGTCAGGATTCATAGAGTTCCCTATACTGTCTGTCCATCAAGGAAACATAAAGGGGGGTGGGGGGTGCCATATAGTCTTCACATAATCCAGGTTTCCAAAACCCAAAGAACCATTTGAATGATTTTATGGCGCCTTTTGATGTGGGTATCTTTGCAATTCATTTTAGTTATGAAATGGAGCTTTGAAAGCATATGTGATGGCATGTGATGAAGCATAGAACAAGCTGTTCAAGGGGAAAACAGTAAAACATTATAAGGGGTGTTCAGTTTCTAGCCTCTCTTTTAGGCAGTTTCATTTTTGTGAATGTGAAGTGGGGGCAAGCAAGATGGTCTTTTATTAGTGTATGACTTTCTTTCTGGAAATTGGTGTGCAAGAAATCTTAAATACAAGGTCAGCTTGATTTCCAAAAAAGTGTTAGTATTAGTATTAGTATTTTTTTTTTGCCACGCTTCCTGAAAGATGGCCGCTTGCAGCTGATCGCGGAGATCAAAGGGAGCGAGTTTGGCATGGCGCCCTGCAGGGGGCTGTTGTTCCCTAGCCCGGATGGGTGACAGGACCCTCCGAGGCTTCGGTGGAGCCCGTAATGAGCGCCAGCAATGACGGCGGGGCGGTGCTAGAGAGGACGGCGAGGCGACGAGGAGGCAAGGCTCCCGGACTCGAAATAACTGAGTGGAACAGCTCGATCAGGCAGGCGGACGAATTACAACGGCCGACAGCAACCGGCGGCACCCCACGGCAGCCTGTAAAACGGCCGACGATGGGCGGGCTGCAACGTGCAGTTTACAGCCTTTACTGGCTCGTTCAGACCGGCAGAAAACATATATTAGCCAACGGCGGCCGGTGGCATCTTGCGGCGGCCTCCAAATCAGCTGATAAGCGGCCTGCTATGATACGCGGCGTGCGGAAGCCTGCAACGGACCTGCAACGACCTGATTGATCTCCCTTTGACAGACAAACGGTCCGGTCCTGCAGCCACCTGCGGAGGAGCTGTAACGACCTGGGGCTGCCTAGAAAGGTAGTCCAGACGGCGAGGCTCCAGAATTTGTGGCTGCTGCCCCCCATCTGCCCATCTATTAGATCATCGAGCTTCCCCCCCGATGGAGGTCTTTGGGATGATGGCCACCGTCCGATGGTTTGAGCGCCATTTAAAACCCTCCTGTATCTGGTCTGGAGGGTGGAATCACCAGGGACCACCTGAAGCTTAAATTGGAGGTGGGATGTGCCGAATGGCCCCCGAGATAGCAGTTATCCCCTTGGGATCATACTTTAAATCTAGATAATCCCTCCTTCATTTTCTTTCTCCGGAGACTGATTACAGCCCCTCGGTCGCGATGACATCTAGGACATGGAGATAGATGAACTACCACCGCTCATCACCGGAGCTACGAAGTTATCCACCAACAGACTATTCTAGCAACCACCGGACTCTCTCTCCTCCTGCGACCTACCCAGGGCTGGATGGTGGTCCCCTGAGTTCCTGGTCACTGTGAGAGGGTGACCATGTTTTCAGGAGCCACTACTTCAGCTCTGTGGTCTTGATATGCAGTTGTTCCAACCAACTCGTCCTTTACTCCTATTTCCACCTCTGATGGCTTACACCAGAAATGAGCTACTTGCCCTGAGAGCTTCCCCCCTCTCTCAGATGTGGCCATCAAACCTACGCCGCCGTTTCCTTAATGACGGGTCCTGGGACCCCGAGAGGTGGCATGGCGCCAAAATGAGGCTTTTGGGTTTTCTTTTAAAATTTTTGAAGGGTTAGGGAGGGGGGAGGGTCAGGCCCGGCAGAATGAGGGGAAGATCCTACCGGACCTGTCTCAGTCTAGGTTGGCCAATGGCTGCGGCAATATGAGGGCTGGGGAGAGTCTTGTGACCCAGGGGGATGGGATAGGGATACCGATCTCCACGGTAATTGGGAATGGCAGCAGATGGATGAGCAGAGGGCCATATCGTAATCTGAGATCACGTCCCCGCTATCTTCTAGCTGTGGCGCGCTCTGACCCTCTGGCTCTCACCTGCTGTCCTGGGGAAGAGGGAGGGCAGACACCTGAGCTCAGGCTGATCTATTTTAATGCCAGGTCTGTTGTGAATAAAGCTCCCCTCATCCATGACTTGATCGAGAAGGAAGACGCAGACCTGGCGTGCATCACGGAAACCTGGTTGGGCCCAGAGGGAGGGGTCCCTCTGACTGATTTATCCCCTCCAGGTTTCCGTGTGCTACATCAACCTCGAGCTCAGGGTAGGGGAGGTGGCGTGGCGGTCGTTATCAGAGAAACCCTCCATCCGCGGGAGGCCACTGCCCCTCAGATAGATGGATGTGAATCCCTCCTCTTAAGATAGGGTCCTGGTGGTCAGTTGGGCCTACTTCTGGTATACCTCTCTCCAAGCTGCACAGCAACGGTTCTACCCAAGCTACTTGACGCCATCTCAGGATTGGCGGTCGAATTTCCAAAACTTATGGTACTGGGAGACTTTAATCTACCTTCCCTGGGCAGTGCATCAGAAGTGGCCCGAGAGTTCATGGCTTCCATGATGGCCATGGACCTGACTCAAATTACTCAGGACCCAACTCATGAGGGAGGAAACATGCCTGATCTTATTTTTATCTCTGGGCAATGGCTAAATGGACTGGGTGGGGTTACTCCAACATCACAACCCCTTTCATGGACAGACCATTATCTCCTGCAATTGGGCCTCCGTCACGTCACCCCCCGCTGTCAGGAGGCGGAACCGACCAGGTGGTTCTGCCCCAGGCACCTGATGGACCCAGATAAGTTCCAGATGGCACTTGGACCGATTCCCACCTCCCTCTCCCACAACCCGGTCGAGTCCTTAGTTAATGCCTGGCAACAGGCTGCTTCGGAGGCTCTCGACCGCGTTGACCCTTTGCGGCCTCTGACCCAGCGCAAGTCCCGACTCGCTCCTTGGTTCTCCAAGGACCTGCGGGAGATGAAACGCCAGAGAAGGGGCCTAGAGTGCATTTGGAGAACCAGTCGGTCTGAGTCTGACTGAACACAGTTAAGATCCTTTTCTAGATCTTATCTTGTGGCAATGAGGGTGGCAAAGCGCGCCTACTTCACCACCCTCATTGCGTCCGCAGATAACCGCCCAGCCGCCCTATTTAGAGTGGTCCGCTCCCTTTTAAATCAAGAGATGGGAGAGGTCCCCCTACATGGACGGGCTGAGGAATTTAGTAAATATCTGGTGGACAAAATTGCTCAGATTCGGGCTGGTCTGGACTCTAACTGGGCAGTATCTGACGAGAGGAAAATGATGAATTTGGCCGAGTACATTTGGGAAGAGTTCGATCCTGTGACTCCGGATGAAGTGGACAAGATCATGGGGAAACTAAGTGCTGCCACATGTTTGTTGGACCCGTGTCCCTCCTGGCTAGTCTATGCATCTCGGGAGGTTACACGAGGCTGGCTCCTAGCAGTTATCAATGCCTCACTGAGTGAGGGGTACTTCCCTGCCGCCTTGAAAGAGGCGGTGGTAAGGCCCCTCCTCAAGAAACCGGCATTGGACCCAGCTGTTTTAAACAACTTCTGTCCTGTCTCCAACCCTCGCTTCCTTGCGAAGGTCGTTGAGAGTGTGGTGGCACGACAGCTCCCTTTGAACCTGGAGGAAGCTGAATATTGTTGTGACTCAGGGCCAGCCTGTGGGTCCGACAGCCGGCTCCGATGTATCGGATGACTCAGATGAGGGGGAGGAGGGAGACGAACCGGCTGATGATGGTTTGGAGGCTTTGCAGAGCCCTCAGCCGGGGACCTCTTCTCAGCTGCGTGAGCCCGATAGTGCGGAGGATGATGACCCACAGCTGGCCCTGTTCAAGGACGCCCGACGCAGGAGGCAGTCGAGCAGGAACAAACAAAGAAAGGCTGTGGGACTCCTCGGGAGGAGGCACAGGGAGACCACGCCCTGAGCTCTCAATAAAAGGAGTGTTTGGGGAGGGGCTGGTTGCTGAAAGCAACTCTTCCGCTTGAGGAGACAAGCTCTAGTGTTTTTGTTAATTGAGTAATAAAACTTGGCAGACGCCTTTTAGCCTTGGACGCTCTCCAGTCTCTTCTATTTGAATAGGGGTTTGCCTTACTACAAGGCCAGAAGAGGGCTGGTTCAGAACAAATATCTAGATCCGTACCAATTGGGTTTCAGACCCGGGCATAGCACGGAGACGGCATTGGTCGCACTGGTGAATGATCTCTGGCGGGCCCGAGATAGAGGTTATTCCTCTGTCCTGGTCCTATTAGATCTCTCAGCAGCTTTTGATACCATCGACCACGGTATCTTACTGCGTCGTCTTGAGGGGCTGGGAGTGGGAGGCACCGTTCTGCGGTGGTTCTCCTCCTACCTCTCGGACCATTCGCAGACAGTGTTAGCAGGAGGGCAGAGGTCAAGCCCTAGGCCTCTTAGTTGTGGAGTGCCTCAGGGATCGGTGCTCTCGCCCCTCCTGTTCAACATCTATATGAAGCCGCTGGGAGAGATCATCCGTGGCTTCGGGGTGAAATATCATCAATATGCTGATGATACCCAGCTATTCATCTCCACCCCGAACCAACCCAGTGATGCCCTCGATGTGATGTCCCGTTGCCTGGAAGCGGTACAGATTTGGATGGGAGAAAACAGGCTTCGACTCAACCTGGCCAAGACTGAGTGGCTGTACATACCGTCATCTCGTTTAGTCCAAGAGGTTCCATCTTTGACTATAGGAGGAGAGATGTTACCTCCCATTGATAGAGCACGCAATCTGGGCGTCCTCCTAGATCCACGACTCAGTTTTGAAGATCATATTGGAGTCGTGGCTAGGGGGGCATTTGCACAGATTCGCCTTATATACCAATTGTGCCCCTTTTTGGACCGAGATGCCCTACGTACAGTCACCCATGCACTCGTTACCTCCCGTATAGATTACTGTAATGCTCTCTACATGGGGCTGCCCTTGAAGACCACCCGGAGGCTTCAGCTGGTGCAGAATGCAGCTGCACGGGTTGTGATGGGAGCACCCTGATACTCCCATATTACACCCCTCCTGCGTGAGCTGCATTGGCTACCGGTTGCCCTCCGGGTGAGATTTAAGGTGCTGGTACTTACCTTTAAAGCCCTACATGGCTTAGGCCCGGGATACTTGCAGGAGCATCTGCTGCCGGGAACAAATTCCCATCATCCAGTATGCTCACACAGAGAAGGCCTCCTCAGGGTACCGTCAGCTAGGCAATGTCGGCTGGTGACCCCCAGGGGGAGGGCCTTCTCTGTGGGAGCACCAGCCCTATAGAATCAGCTCCCCCCTGAGCTTCGGATGGCCCAAAATCTCCAATCCTTTCGCCGCGGCCTCAAAACACTCCTGTTCCACCAGGCTGACCTGGACTGATAGGCATTTTAATTAATTATATTTAGAATTTCTAATTTATTTTTTATTTTTTATTTTTAATTTATTGCACAGATGATTTCAATTTTATTTTTATCTTGATTTCTGTACTTATTATATGTTTTGTTGTTAGCCGCCCTGAGTCCTTCGGGAGATAGGGCGGGATATAAATCCCATCAATAAATAATAAATAAATAAATAAATTAGTGTCTTAATGAGAATTGACAAGATTTCTCTCTTGAAGTAGACCATTTGGGGTTTATTTCTCAGTGAGAATTGTACATTGCAAAGGATTACTCTCTGAATTTAGCAAATCTAAAATAGGAACTGAAATGTGGCTCCTTTGGTAGAGAATACTGTCTGTGTCCATTTGCTTTCACAACATAACTGCACTTCAAAATAATATAAAAAGTAATTCATTAACAAAATAAACTCTTAACAGTATATACTCAATGCAACAGCATTTGCCATATGTGGTTTGAATAGGATGTGATTTTTTTTATTGAAAAGTTTTATAAAAATTACAATATAATCCCCAAAACCAACCCACCCTAAACCCCCCCTCTCCCTCCCCCACTTCCCAGATCTGAGTACAGGGTTACAAATATAATAAACATAATCTAACTAACATTAACCAACTATATAAATAACCAAGTTCATAATGCGATTTAACTCCCTTTTAACATAAATACAAGCAAATTAAAAGTAAACATAATAATAATAAAAACATAAACAAATTAATATCCTAGTTATTAAACAATACAATGTCCAAGTTATTAAACAATACTACTACTACTACTACTACTACTACTACTACTACTACTACTAATAATAATAATAATAATATAATTAAAACAAATAAAAATTCCCCTATATTAAACTATTAATAATAATAACAATCTAAATTTTACTCATAGGCTAAACGGAACTTTTTAGTCCCATATTTATTTTGAATATAATCTATCCATCTTCTCCAGACCGAAATGTATCTTTCTTGTGAATGATCCTTCAAATAAGCAGAAATCTTAGCCATTTCTGCTAAATTTGACACTTTAAGCGTCCATTCTTCTATAGTAGGCAAGCAATCCTTCTTCCAATATTGCCCTACCAATAACCTTGCAGCTGTTATCAAATTCAACATCAAGTAAGTTTCTTTAGTATCACAATCTATAATGACACCCAATAAAAATAATTGTGGAGTAAAATTTCTCTTTCTCTTAAAAATCTTTTAAATGTTCCACCAAATTTTAATCCAAAAAGCTTTTATATTACTACAAGTCCACCAAATATGAAAATAAGTAGCATCCAAACTGCCACATCTCCAACATTTGGGCTGTAAAATAGGATCCATACAAGACAACTTTTTAGGATCCAGATGCCATCTATAAAACATTTTATAAAAATTTTCTCTTAAATTTTGGGCCTGGGTAAATTTTACATTTCTAACCCAAATTACCTCCCATATATCCAATGGGATCGGTTCTTGAATTTTTTGGGCCCACTTTACCATACAATCTTTAACTAATTCCGTTTCCGAATCCAATTCTATTAAAGCATTATAAATCCTCTTTATATGCACTCGATTTTGATCTTTAATCTGTTTTACCAAATTTTCATCCATTAATATAATACCAACCTTTTGATCTAACTTCCACCTAGCTTGCAATTGAGTATACTGAAACCAGGACTATACAATATTTTCTTGTTTTAACTCAGCTAACGACTTTAATTGCCAATCATTCCCTACCAATCTAAGTAATTTCTTATAAGAAATCATATCCAAATTCACACCCATAGATACACCCTCTATTGCGTGTCCAGGAATCCCCCAAATTGGTATTTTATAATTTAAGTTATAATAATACTTTTTCCAGACACGCAATAAAGCACTTCTTAAAATATGAGATTTAAAAACCTTGTCAACTTTTTTATCATAAATCAAAAATGCATGCCACCCATATAATAAGTCCCAACCCTCAAGATGAAGTATACTTTTATTTGTTAAATTAAACCAATCACTAACCAGTGTTAAAACCACCGCATCATAATATAATTTCAAATTAGGCGCCTTAAGTCCTCCTCTTTCCCTTGCGTCTTGTAAAATCTTAAGTTTAACTCTTGGTTTCTTTCCTCGCCCAAATAAATTTATTAATACCCTTCTGCCAATCATCCAAATTAGCATCTTTTTTCAAAATAGGTATCATTTGAAACAAGAAGAAAAACTTTGGTAGAACATTCATTTTAACGGCTGCAATTTTCCCCAACAAAGATAATTGAAATTTTTTCCAATTATTTAAATCCTTTTGTACTTTTAACCATAATGTCTCATAATTATTCTTATATAATTTTACATTAGAGGCTGTAATATATACTCCCAGATATTTAACCTTTTTCACTATTTCAAAACCTGTCAATTTAACTAACATTTCCTTTTCCTTCATAGTCATGTTTTTAGATAATATTTTAGTCTTATTATTATTTACCTTAAAACCAGAAACTTTCCCATAATTTCCATCAAATCTATAGCCGATTGAGTCGGTTGAGATAATGTCACAACCAAGTCATCCGCAAAGGCTCTTAACCTATAATCATTCTGTTTTATTTTTATTCCCTTTATTATAGTTAATTCACGAATTTTGATCAGTAAAATCTCCAATGTTAAAACAAACAACAATGGTGATAGTGGACATCCCTGTCTTGTGCCTTTTTCAATTTTAAATGTCTCTGTTAATCCCCCATTAATTATAATTTGTGCCTATTGTTGTTGATATATAGCCCTAAGAGAATATAAAAATTTGTCCCCAAAATTCATTTTATCAACAACTTTCAATAAAAATTGCCAATTCAACTGATCAAAAGCTTTTTCAGCATCCAAAAATATCAATGCCGCAGGGACTTGGTTGTTCTTATCCAAATACTCAATTAAATTAACAATTTGTCTTACATTATATTTCATATATCTTCCAGTTATAAATCCAGACTGATCACTATGAATCATTTGCTTCAAAACTTGCATTAATCTACTTGCCAATATTTTTGAGAAAATCTTATAATCTGTATTCAAAAGCAATATAGGTCTATAATTCTTAGGCTGGGTAAGGTCTTGGTCCTCCTTTGGAATCAGCGATATAAAAGCCCTTCTCCAAGACGGAGGCACTTCTCTTCCAATCTGGATATTATTAAAAAGTTCCTTTAATGGTTCTATCATCTCTGTAGATAATATTTTATAATAAATTGCTGATAATCCATCTGTACCAGGAGCCTTACCCACTTTTAACTGCTTAATTGCTAAAATAATTTCCTCAGAAGTAATTAAACAATTCATCTCCTTTTGTTGTTCATTTGAAAGTCTAGGGAAATGTGCTGCCTGTAAATACTTATCTATATCTAAAGCTTGTATATTTTCACTAGCATATAATTTTGTATAAAAATCTAAAAAAACTCTTTTTAATCAACTTTTGTTGATATACCTCTTTACCTTTATATTCTATTTTCTCTATAATACGTGATTTCTGTTTCTTCCTTAATTGATAAGTCAACCACCTACCAGGCTTGTTTGCATTACAAAACATATTATGTTTCGCATAACGCAAATTAGTTGCAACCTGATCAGCCATTAACATATTAAATTGCTCTTTCAACATATTTATGGAAACCCTTAATCTATTATCTGATGGGTTCAAAATAAAAGCTTTCTCCTTCGATTTAATCTCTTCTTCAAGCTCTTTACATTTTTGCATCTGCTTACGCCTATATCCATTATTCATGTGAATCAAAACCCCTCTCATATAAGCTTTACTAGCTTCCCAAACCATTGCCATCGATGTGCCTTTATGCATATTCAAAGCAAAAAATTCTTTAAAATGTCCTCTACATTTCTGCGAAAGCACCTCATATCTAAATAAATTTTCGTTCAATCTCCAAGATCTTCTGTTCCCATCTTCAGCAAATAACTCCAACCATGCAGGGCTATGATCCGACAATGTTCTAGGAAAGATCTTAACATTCTTGACCCTGGAGAAAAAATCAGTAGTAATAAAAAAAAATCAATTCTGGAAAATGATTGGTGCCTATCCGAAAAAAAAGTAAAGTCTCTATCTTCCACATTCCGTTTTCGCCAAATGTCTCTTAATTCTAAATCATCTTTCAAATAAAAAAAAAAAGCTTTAGGCAATTTAGAATGATTAGGAGAATTTTTGAAAGATCCCTTCTTGTCCAAAACACCATTCCAGTCACCCATCATAATAACAGATTTATAATCCAATTGAGTTAGTTTGTGATGTAAAAACTTATAAAACTTTTGTTGCTGTTGATTAGGGGCATATAATCCAATAATAAGAACTTTCTTGACTTGTAGCACTAATTCAATAATAACATATCTTCCTTGTATATCAGATTCAATTAATCTAGCCGATAAATCTCTTCTTACATAAATAACCACTCCCCCCTTTTTATCTGGGGCAGAAGCTATAAAATGTGATCCCAACTGAGAACTAATCAAGTACTTTTGATCTTTCGCAGCAATATGAGTCTCCTGTAAGCAAACAATATCATTTTTATGTTGTTTCAAGTAGTGAAATACTTTCTTTCTTTTCTGTGGTGAATTCAGGCCATTAACATTCCATGTCAGAAGCTTTGCCATCCTTAGTGGCCTGGAGCCTCTGGAACACTGCTTGAAGATCAGCCGTTGATCTCTTCGGTCGTGGCCCTCCCACAGGCTCTGTAGTAATCGGGCCTTGTATTGTTGGTCCAGAATTAGCCTTCTGCTTCTGCTCCTTTTCTTTACGTCTATACACAGCCCGAGTCATCCTCTGTTCCTTTGGATCATCCTTTACCTCCAAGCTCTGTTCAATAGGCTCAGCCTGCGGTAAATCTCCTACAGCCAGTGACATTGCACCTTCAACTGGTTGTTTATTTTCCGGCCTTTCTTCTATTCTCTTAAGTCGTGGAGATGGTGGTGAACCTGCTTTCAGGACATAAGTATAAAAATCTTTTGCCTTTGAAATTGTATTAAGTCTATATTGTGTCCCTGCATAATTCACCACTATTCCAATAGGTATCTCCCATCTAAACTGGACCTGTCAGTTTTTGAGCTCCTCAGACAGAAAGGTGAAATCTTTTCTTTTTCTAAGAATTTTTGGAGGTATTTCTTTTAAGATTATAAAGTTTTGGTCTGCAATTTGAAATCTGTTTGTAAAAAGCCTGAATAATTGCATTTCGAAGTGATCTCCTGGAAAAATAAATAACCACATCTCTGGGTAAATTTTTCTGCCTCGCAATCCAGGAATTGACCCTAAATATCTTATCCATCTCTCTTGATATCTCCTCAGGTTCACATCCCAGAATAGCTATAGCTTTTGCCACCTCCTCTTTCAGATCTTCTCGTGGATCCTCCTTTAATCCTCTTATTTGCAATGCAAATTCCATATCTCTATATTGTGAGATGGTCACTTCGTCCTCTGTTATATCGATCTTGTTTTCAACTTTGACAACTCTACTTTCTAATTTTTCAGTATTTTCCACAACTTCATCCACCCGATCATCCAATATATGTAGCTAACCCTTGAATTGCAAGCAATATGTCTTCCCTCATTTCTCTATTTTTATTCTCAAGAAGGTCAGCCATCTCCTCCTTCATTTTACTGTCAAGGAGATCAGCCATCTCCTCCTTTATTTCTTGTGTTGCTTGCTTTAAAGCATCTTGAATATCTTTAAGCGTAAATGCAGGTGGTGGGGGAGAAGGTGGAGGGGATTTAGGCTTAGATTGCACTGCAGGCTGTGCTACAGGAGAAGAGATTGTACTTTTAAAAACAGCAGAAATTCCCAAATGCTTTGAAGCCATTTTCCTGCTTATATAAATCCACTTCTTATAAGTTTAGATTTCCCCTTCAACAAAATCAGCAGTTAAAGAGAAAAAAAGTAAAAAGCAAAATCCCTGAAAAAAGAAAAAAAAATTCTGTAAGAATTATTTCTTTTAAAGAAAGAAAGAAACTGTAAATACAGAAACTCTAATACGTTCTTTATACTTTGTTGCCAAATGTATCTCTTTCTTGACACTGTCCTTTCAAACAAAGAAACAGCATTCCGGCGCCATTTTTTCCTTTTAAGTCAACTTAAAATATGGAGAAGATTAATTCTCCCCCAGTTAAAGTTTCCAGCACTTGCCATTTTTACTTCTCCTGGTCAGCTCTGTCTGCTTTTAAATTACTCACAAGTCCCTTTAAATTGCAGATGTGGATGCGGCGTCTTGCTTTGCTCCTGAAGCTCGGAGCAAAGGCGTTCTGGAGTATGGAGGAAGCCTCGGGCTCTGAGGGAGCTCTCACCATCCGACCCCCAAATAATTAAGGGGGTCAAGGGGAGCTCTACCTCTACCTGAGGAGAACTCTCCTCCCCCTCTTCTCCCGAGGGGGAGGTTTTCAAGCCGCTGGACAGCTGATTTTCGCTGTCTCCATGCGCTTTTCACACAATCGCAGGGCTGGTGGCCAGAAGAAAGCCGCCATTGGTGCGGCGTCGCCACCGGAAGAATAGGATGTGATCTTTGAAACTGTTTTAGCTGTTTCCCAGTTTCTTCAGCCATTTCCCTTTAAAAGGAAAGGGGGAAAAAAACCCTTCAAACTATTTTTTAAAAACCCTATCAAAAAACCTGGAAAGCTTTTTGTTTTCTTTTTTTTTTACTTTGCTCTGTTTTCATTCTCATAGTTATCAAATCCATATCATTCTTCAAAATACAACCCTAAAAATAAATGCCACAAATTATAAGTCTTTCTTTGCTGCAGTGTTACAGCCCATCATTTGCAAGTGTATATTCAAAATCACATTCTCCCTCTTTTGGATAGATTATAAAACCAGCAAAAATCAATAGAAGTGTGTTCTATTACATGTCTTTAACCATTGTGCTACATAACTGAATGGGATTTTATTAAAAGAAAATGATGTTCTTGTGAATAGCCTTCTGGACCAAAGAATTAAATACAGAATGAAATCACTTTAGTTCTATGTATCACATTTAGATGCTATGAATAAGTAATAATAAAGGGACATTGTGAATGAAGATAAATATACATATCCCAGAATAATGGTGTACAATCCCATCTGAAATCCAGTTTATTCTTCCAAGCTTTTGGGCTTGTGCTGGAGTCCAACATCAGGGAACTTATCCCACTCCAGAATATGTGCACTGTTCTACGCATTGTATTTATATGGTGCCTGGGTG
Organism: Vipera berus; assembly: GCF_964194415.1. NCBI lineage: Eukaryota > Metazoa > Chordata > Lepidosauria > Squamata > Viperidae > Vipera > Vipera berus. Next base: position 84,156,507 of record NC_138206.1, on the reverse strand, counting down.
TGTATAAGCTATGTCAGTTGTTAATTAGACTGTTGATGTCACTATGGTTGACTCCTAAGTAGCTGATAAGCTGGTGGTAAATCAACACTAAAGGGAAGATTTCTGCATAATTATCTTATGGGTGAACTGAGTTTACCCTTGAATCACAAACAGTGATGAAGTCTACATACATAATATTGCCTTCAGTCTATATTGAAGATATTCAATTAGTCCCAGAATAAGCTGAACAAACTATGGCAGTTCTAACCAAATAATATTTTTTAATTCCTACATTATATATACAAAAATTCAGTATAATGCAGAAAAAAATGCCAGGGAATACTTCATCAATCCAGTTCTTCTGTGGATACAGAAAAAAAGAGAAAGAAAAACAAACAAACATGAATGTGAAAAATTTAATATCCAGAATATTAAAGAATAAATCATTACATAAGTGTGATTTTTTTTCAAAGTTTTTCAAAGGAGGAAGGTTGGTTTAAAGGTCAAACAAGTACATGACATCTGAAAGAGGGGAACCTTGATCTAAGTTTGGCAAAGACACATGAATAAATGTGCCACTGCAACCATGACTGGCTGATGCTTAGCCCCATAAAAATGAGCCCAAGGGCTGCACATGAGCTATGCATTTACCACATTCCTATTTGCATCTCCCTGCGATCCCTCCATGTGATTTTCTGTCTTCATTTATTGACCATTCAAAGTTACAACAACACTGAAAAAGTGACTCTCACATTTATAACCATTACAGCACTCCTTGGTCATGTGATAAGAATTCCAATGCTTGGCAACTGGTAAGTATTTATGATGGTTGCAGTGTCCTGAAGTGTCATGTGATCACCTTTTGCAACCTTTTGACAAACAGTCAGTGGGGAACCATTTAACAATTGTGTTGCTAACTTAACTGCAGTGATCCACTTAACAGCTGTGACAAGAAATGGGGCAAAACTCACTTAATGGTCTTGCAAAGAATATAAATATTGGGCTCAATTGTGATTATAAGCAGGGGACTACCTGTATAGGAAGAATAGCAAGAATGATGAAGTGTGGTTACAGCAAGTTCACTCATTCCTATTTCTGTGTTGAGAAGTTTGTGAATTACAGAGTGGGGTTATAACAAGATGATAAATCATTTAAACATGTAATAAATCATCTAGGATTTTTATGTGGTTGATTACTTCCTTATCCACTCCCTACTATCAACAGATAATTGAAAGTGGGGTAGGAATATGGCACTTAACATATTCATTTTAATAGAATATGGTATTTATACATTAATTCACAAAAACGAAGGAATTGTGAGTTAAAGGTGGTGGTAAATGTTAAATCACATAATAATGCTTGCTTCTTACAAGTCAGCTTTCATATATGAAAATTTTCTTTGATCCACTGTGATCTTCTTTTTCTGAAGGTTTGGGAATACTTAAGCAAATGTCAATATTACATCAAACTTTTAATTCCAATAAGCAGCTTCCTACATAGTTTAAGCCTATTATAAGGCACCAAGCAGACTCTTGTTTGTTTCAAATCAAAAGTAAAAGAGACAGAGTATTCCAGCTGATCAAAATATCAGACATGCAGACTTGATCTTCTTGTGAAAGATTAATTCATTTTAATAATATCCAGATTACTGGAAAAAAAATAAAAATTCATGTTGAACCTTTTTTCTCAAGTGCCTTTTCTGCACACGTAGCCTATATTTCTCTTGTATGCCATTCTCCCTATTCAAGCTGAATACTGATGACAAAACTAGAGGGTCAATGTTTGGTTGTAATGCATCAAAACCTGAAGGCCAACAGCGAATGTGAATACAATATAAGACACAGGGTATAAGAAGCAGCGCCCAACCTGAAGTTCTTCAAAATCACTCTAATAAGGTCTGTTATAGATAATGATCATTTAGCCATCAATATACACAATATACACATAGCAATAAGCCACATAAATTACTACCATTCAAAAGCCAAGGAGGAAGCAAAAAAGACCAGAAAGCTTCCTATCCACCAGTCTATACCTAAATAAGCAGGGATTAACAGAAGACAAACAATCCAGCAGAAAACAATACCCACCCTCACTAAGACTGATGAGGTTACCTAGTTGGGTAATGAAATATCTGCAAGCAAACAACCACGTTCAGAAAGTACCAAGGACTTTGCAGAGTCTCTTTGGCAAGATGGGTGGCATGCAAGTTTGATAAATAAATAATCATAATCAACCAATGAAATAAGCTCAATTTTACAGTACCGGTAGTATTGACTTATGACCACAATTGTGCCCAAAATTTATGTTGCTAAATGAGACATTTGTTATGTGAGTTTTGACTCATTTTACAATATTTCTTTCCACAGTTGTTAAATCCATCATTGCAGTTATTAAATTAGTCACTGTGTTGTTGAACGAATCTGACTTCCCCATTTACTTTGTTTGTCAGAAAATTGCAAAGTTGATCACATGATCTTGGAACACTGCAACCATTATAAATATGAACCAGTTGCCAAGCATCTGAATTTTGATCACATGACCATGGAGATGCAATGGTCATAAGTGTGAAAAACAGATGGAAAACAGATAGCTTTATTATTTCTTGGAGAACAGAAAGCGTTTGACAACGTAAACTGGCAATTTATGTTTCAGCAGTTTTCAGAAATGGACTTTGGAAAAAAACTTTATAAATATTATCAAAACAATTTATTGTAAACAAACTGCCAAAATAATTGTCAATGGAGACCATACAGAAAAGGGCACAAGACAGGGATGCTCATTATCTCCATTATTATTTATACTAATACTGGAAGTACTGAATAGAAATATCAGACAAGATACAGAAATTAAAGGACTGGAGATAAAGGATGAAAAATACAAATTACGAGCATTTGCAGATGACTTGGTTTTTATACTGGAAGATCCATTGGAAACAAGCACTAAACCTCTGGAGAAAATAGAAAAATTTGGAGAAGTGGCAGTGCTGACAATAAACAGAGAAAAGACCAAAGTGCTAACAAAGAATTTAATAGAAAAAAATCAGCTAACAAAAAACAAATCTTCAAATAGTTAAAAAAGTTAAGTACTTGGGAATTTACCTAACAACAAGATGTGTAACAGTAAAAGAAGATAACTACGTAAGATTGCTAAAACAAATAAAATTGGATTTGCAAAAGTGGAAAAACCTTCAGTTGTCAATGCTGGGGAGAATAGCAACAGTGAAAATGAGTATCTTACCAAAAATACACTTTTTATTTCAAACGATCCCTGTAAGGCTGGGAAAAGCCTTCTTTGATGAACTGAATACAATAATACTGAAATTCATCTGGCAAGAAAAAAAAGCTAGAATTAAAGTGAAAATGCTACAAGATGCAAAAAACAATGGAGGATTTGGACTGCCAGACTGGAGGTTATACTACCAAGCAATTATTCTAACATGGCTTAAAGAATGGATAATGCTTAGAGATGAAAGACTACTGTACCTAGAGGGGCATGACCTACAAATTGGTTGGCATGCCTTTCTGTGGTATGGAAAGAATAAAATACATTTGTTGTTAGCTGCGAAGTCATGTCTGACCCATCATGACCCCATGGACAATGGTCCTCCAGGCCTTCCTGTCCTCTGCCATCTTCTGGAGTCCATTTAAGCTCACGCCTACTGCTTCAGTGACTCCATCCAGCCACCTCATTCTCTGTCATCCCTTTCTTCTATTGCCCTCAATCTTCCCCAGCATTAGGCTCTTATAAAATTCATAGATACTTTCAAAACCATCTTATAAGGAATGCACTCCTTTCAGAATGGGAAAAAATAAAAGAAAAAATTTATATTAAGATACCTGAATGGCTTTCAACAATGGAAACTTTTGCTTACCCAAAATTAATTAACTACGATAAAGTTGTGACTTATAAAGATATTTTGGATAATGAAAGAAAATTGAAAGATAGACAAGTTACAAGAACAAGGCATTGATATAGCATGGTGGCCATGTCTGCAAATTCAAACGAGATATGAAAAAGATGTGAAAAAAAATGAGATTTTATAAAGAACAGACAGAATTTGATCAGATACAGTTAAAAACAGACAAAAAGTTGATCAAGAAACTCTATAGATTTTTGTTAAACTTAAAGATGGAGGAAGAACAAGTAAAAGAAACAATGATAATATGGGCAAAGAATTTTGGATATAATATAGAATTAGAAGATTGGCAAAAGTTATGGGAAAGAAATATTAAATTAACTAAAGCAGTGCCATATAAAGAAAACTTATATAAAATGTTTTACAGATGGCATATGACACCAGTGAGACTAGCAAAATGTTTAAAAATACTTCAAACAGCTGTTGAAAATGCAAACAAAGTCCAGGTACTTATTATCACATCTGATGGACATGCCTTAAAGCAAAAATATTTTGGGTTAAAATTTATTTATGGTTGGAGAAGATGACTAAAAAACAAATAGACTTTAAATCAGAATTATTCTTGTTAGGAATAATAGGAGCCAATTATGAGAAAGATTGCAGATATCTAATACTACCCATATTAACAGCAGCAAGAATTGTATTTGCCCAACATTGGAAAAATGAAAACTTACCAACTGAAGAAGTACTAATTAAGAAAATTCTATTATTCTTAGTTAAATACATGTACCCAGACACTGTGCTGTTTGCTAAATATTGAAAATGTTACTTGGAAAAAACCCAACCTTAACTCCAACCCTAACCCAAATCCCAATCCCAATCCTAAACCCAACCCCTATCTCTAATCCTATAAAAACTAATAATATGTTTGTGTGTGAGTGTGTGTGTGTGTGTGTGTGTGTATGTGTGTATGTATATATATCTTGGCGTATTCGGGTCTTTTCCCGTGTAAGATTGAGAGTGTCTTGGAGACGTTTCGACGAGGTCCCACTCGTCATCTTCAGGCTGGTGTCTTTGGCTTCGTGCTTGTGCGAGCAAAGCGTGATCGGAGCTGCCGTCTCTCTATAAATATTGGTGGGGGTGTGTGGGGTGCTGGCTTTGTTGCTGTAAGCGGGTTGGTTGGCTGTGTTGTTACATCTTGATTGGATGATGGAGTTATTGTTTCCAGCTTTGTCGGCTGTTTTGTAACATCCTGTGTGGCTGAGGTGTTGGCTGTGTGCCCATTAGTCTTTTGTGTTGTAACAACTTGGGTAACGGGCTGTGTGATGACTTCCTGAGCTCTAATGTAGTGATATCCTGAGTTCTGTGCTGCAACATCCTGGGTGGTTGGCTTTGTTGTGACATCCCGAGCTTTGGTATTGTAACCTCCTGAGTTCTGTGATGTAATGTCCTGAGCAGAAGGCTGTGGTGTGACATCCCGGGCTTTGGTTTGGCTCCGAGTTTGTGGTCTGGCTTTGTGTTCATGGCGTGTGTCAGTTTGCTTTGTGTGGGGGTCAGGAGGGGGTGCAGCAGCTGGAGATGCTACCATGGTTTGGCTTCTGGATGGTGGTTGCATTTTGTCTATGGGGTGGGTTTGGGTTTGAGTCTGGTGAGGATGATTGGTGGTGGCGTCCTGTGTTGTTGTGGGTCCAGTGTCAGTTTTCATGGCTGGGACTCATTTGTTGACTAGGGCTAGTTTCCAGATGTCTGGTAGGCGGGAGGTATCGTCACGTTTATTCATGTTGTGGGGGTGTTTCTCTATTTTTTGAATTGACAATCCAAAAACCAACAGAGGATGAGGAATTCAACAACAAAATAGGGGACTTCAAAGTACAAGCACAATCTACAGAGAACCTCGAAACCCAAACTTTGATTTCAACTATAAAACCTACATTTCAACAAGCAACAGAAGCTGAAGAAAGCAATACTAAGATGGAGGATGCCAAAGGCCTTCAAATACAGTACACTAAGACTTCAACCAAACAAACAATAATTACAACACCAGATATGATCTCTTACGTAAGCCAGAGGGATTGGAAAGAAGAAGAAGACCAGAGTGAACCAAGAACTACTGCACTATGCCAAACATGGAGATTGAATTCACTGGAATGAAAATTTAATGACTACAAAAGGGATCGCACTATGATAGACTGATAAGTGGATGGTCTCCCTGGATTCAAACAACGTGCATAGGAAGAAAGGGAGACAAATGTGAGAAGCTAAAGGCAATGATATGGATGCCTGCCTGGCACAAAAAGAAAGCTAGAATTAGACTTAAATGAATTTCTCTCTCTCTCTCTCTCTTCTTTTTTTTGTTATAAGTGTTAGGTTCTGCAACAAGCTTAATTTTTTCTCTCAGTTGTTATAAGATATAAATTGAGTATATTTAGGATCTAGATCTAGTTATAACTAATAAAACATACTTTCTTAACTATAGATGAATTGTAAGGATGACAAATAGCATATGTATGTATTTCAGATATGATACTTATTATATAATGAATTAGATTAGCTATTAGAATATAACTTTGAATTATATTATAGAATTTGCAATGATATAATAAAAGATACTATTTTTTAAAAATGGATGAACTACTAAGATGTTAAATAGACTATATTTGTTGTAATGATAGAGCTAAAAAAAATTTAATGGGCTAAGGGGAACTTTTAAAAGATACATGTTGATCTTATACTTAACTTCTAGACCTCTAAAGGAAAGGAAACTTAGCTATTAGAATTGACTTATATTATAGAATTTGGAAGGATACAACAAAAGATATTTTCTCAATAATTAGTGAATTTTTAAGACCTTAAATAGAAAAAAATGTATAATATAATAATGCATTGAAATGAACAATATATGTATTTTAGATAGGGTAATTACTATACAATGAAATGGGGAAATGTGGGCTACCAGAAAATAAAGTTCTTTTCTTTTTTTTCTTTTTTTCTTTTTTTATATATTATAGGCCAGTTCGGATTATCTTACTCCAATTAGATAAAACGTTAAAACAGGACATGGATATGTATATGTGAAAATATAATGAAAATTGTTCTAATTGATTATGTTATAATTATAAATGTATTTATTTGATTAATTTGACTATGTTATCGACACTAAAGGAATTGGAGAGGGAATTTTTGTTGATGTAACTTGACCTATCTACAAATGACTTTGTTATCTACTATTGTTTACTTTAAATTACACAACCACCATTTTGCTTCATAAATAATTGGATGTAAAACTAAAAAAAATAATAAAAGTTGTATTAAAAAAAGAATTACCTGTATTTATATTTTTAAACATTTTCCACATTATCATATTAAATATTCATATTTCCAATAACTATAGAATATAAAACTGTCTCTTCCATCAAGAACTATAAAGCCACTTAAAGTATTTTTTTTTATTTTAATCCCATTTATATCCCGCCCTTCTCCGAAGACTCAGGGCGGCTTACAATTTAAGCACAAACCAATGTGCTTAGCAATAGCCTTCATTCTATGTATATGCCTGCTTATTAGGGCTTTTGCCCCGCCCCCCCCAAGCGGCATTATTACACAGTCAGCTTATTGCCCCCAACAATCTGGGTCCTCATTTTACCTACCTCAGAAGGATGGAAGGCTGAATCAACCTTGAGCCTGGTGGGACTCGAACCTGCACTAATTGCAGGCAGCTGGTGTTACTTAAGGAGGCATTAGCCCACTGCTCCACCAAGGCTCTTCTGTACTGCTTAACTAATATAAAGAAATCAAAGTAGCCATATTGATATCAGTATTAATACTACTTTTATATTAACTATCGGGCCAATGCATTAATTTAGATATTCATTTTTACACAATTTTCAGAAATATGGGTATAAGATTACACAAACACCCACACCCACACACACTCACATAGAAAGACACAATTGTTTATTTACTGACCTGCAGCAGGAATTACAGTTGCATCTGAGCTTCTTTAGTGATTAGATCAGACTCACTGGTTACCATACCATTTTCTTAGAATTCAAATCTAGAAGGATCTTCTCTACTTTTACTGAAGTAATTTTCAGTTCAAGGTCATAGTTATAATGAATGATGTAATTGAAAGTAACTTTCTTTGCTTGAAGGGACATTATAATAGAAACCATCCACTCTTCCATTAATGAAATTCATAGATATATACAGCATGCTTTTGGACTTATGTAGATATGAGTACTAGCTTACAAAAATTCCAGAACTTTCTACTTCACAAACCTTTCATCCATTGAAATATCCACAGCCAGGGAATGACGGGATATGAAGTTGACTTTAAAGTCCTGGAGTTTTAATCTCATGCACATCTAAAACATTTCTTAATTGGTTATTGTGAATAAGGAGAATATTGGACTCCTTAGTTTTATGTTTTTTGTTTTGCATTGCATTAAGTAATTACAGAATTAAATATGAAATAATACATAGCATAAGGTAAGCATTAATATGAATGTTTTTGGTAAGTAACAATCAAATGCTAATGTTATAAAAGACTGTCAGTGTGATATGTTAAGGCATCACTGCTAGTTAACACGCTGTGACTTCATCTTTTTAGTTCATCTTGAAGCCGTCTTAAGAAATATAACTTGAAAGGAAGAAAGTATAAAATATTGCTAAGTTGAACCTGTTTGGGAACTGAAAAAAATATAATGAACTGGATCATTAAAGGACATTTGGGTAGTTTATGATTAAGTACTGCTTAACTAATACAAAGAAATATTTATAATAGAAATATGTGACCTGCATATTACTAGAAGTTTCATCTCAATGCATTGCAATAAAAAATCAATTTTAGTTGAAACAATTAATTCTAAATATAAATTATATTTAGAACCAAAGTTTGCTCTCTATGAGGAGGTGGGTCCCCAGTGGTGCATTCCAGAGGAGTAAGAGGCAATTTAGCCAAGATGTTATGTATGAGAGAAAGAGGAAGAAGACAGTTCCTGTCTAATAGTTTACAGAGCATATTGTAGATGCAGATCGTAGAATTTTCAGTTTGGCAATATTTTATCTATAGGCATGCAACAATAAAGAACTCTTCTTGGAAGAATTGCCACATGTAATTCTTGACTTTGTGCTTGACTCTGTTACACATTAGACATAAAGAAGAAAATCAAGAGAAAATAAGAGAAAAACAAAATTCTCAAAAAATTAAACTAAATTAAATTACCTTTAATGCAGCTTAAAAGTCAGAGAGAAAGAAAGTCAGAGAGAAAGAAAGTGAAAATTTTGTAACAATAACACTAGACCAATAATAGCTATTTAGCAAATCTTAGTATCCCTTTCTAGAGATTTCTCGAGACAAATCACTTCATAGAGAAAGTGTAATTTTCATCTTCCCTACTAAGGAAATTGGATAAAAAGACGTTATTAAATTTGTATTCCTGACCATATCAAGCACAAAATATATTAATACACATATATAACTATTAATTTCTCCCATCAAGCTTGAACATAAACATTCTTATACTATATGCATTTTATCTCCTTTCAATTAATATGAATGGCAGAGTTTTACATTTGGCCACAGAAAAGTCCTCTGATGATACAGGCAAAGATATTTGCTTCTATATTTGGTTGGAGTAAAAGGTCTTCTGAATAGACCACGTTCATGATAAATAAGGTTCCATTCAATTCCTTTTGGTGCTCAGTATGGAATACCATATTTCTTTGATTCCACTTTCACTTTCTCAAAAACATGTCAGATCAAATATTGGATTGAGAATCCACAATATTTTAGATCTAGTTAAAGTCTTATTTCTAGGATGATAGAAGCTACCCCAAGGGATTAAGTAGGCAAGGGAGTCCTCAATTAGAATTAAATTTAGCCAGTAAGTTAAACTATCTAGCCAAATTTTAGAAACAATATAGAACTAGAGACACTTAGAAAAACCTTGAGCATGATTCTTAGGAATTGAGACCATATTGCTTCTAGAGGCCTTGGACCTTTATATTTGTCTATCTGTGAGTCATATAACAGACGGCTGATCATCTTAAAAATATAAATAGCAAGAACATAATTACCATCTCTACTGCTGGCAAAATGCAGAATGCATTATTGCTCTTGAGGTCCCAATTAATAAATCTTTTATTTGTCCTCTTTAACTGCAGAAGATTGAAAAGAAGCTGCCAATTGTTTAAAGACTTTGTTTTACTCTTTGCAGATACCATTACTCTTACAGCAAAATGCTTGCAAAATGCTTTGTGAAGGCTATTACTTTTGTTTTGCCATAAATTATAATGAGTCTTTCCTCTCTACAGTGTGAGACTATGACTTGAAGGCTCTGCCTTAAATACAATAGTTAAATCAACAGCATTGAGAAGGACTGATCAAGGTTTATTTGCAAACTTTGGCAAGTGGAACTTGTTTTTGTCAAAGTTTTGGCTATAGAAGTGATTTAAATGTTGAAAAGAAAACAGGATAAGATATCAAGCCCTGTACGTCAGGGGTCCCCAACCCCTGATCCAAGGACCAGTACTAGACTGCGGCATGCCAGCAACCGGTCCGCACAAATAAGCAAAGCCCCATTCGTGGGATGTAGGCAGCACATAAAACCATGCCCCCTCCAGTCCATGGAAAAACCTCTCTCCACATAACCGGTCCCTGGTGCCCAAAAGGTTGGGGACCTCTGCTGTACAAATTCAAAGCAGCAAAAATCTCAAAGGGAGTTTTTATGAAAGAATGAGAGGTAAAGAATAGAATCATGAAAACTGCAATAAGAATCTCCAGGCTTCTTTCATTAATGAGTTCATTAAGGAAGATTGCTTTTAATGTTTTTGAATGTGTTTTGCACCTTGGATTAAGCTGCCATTTATGAGATCAGCCACTAAAATAATTGTTTTGCCACCAATTGATTGCTTAAGTCTAACAGTCCTCCCATTATATTTTCAGCATCCTCAAAATCTAGCACCACATCCTTGCTTCATCCTTTTTTGTTTAAAATACATATCTAATCTTCATTGAACATATTTATGTAATCTTATGGTCATCAATATTGTAAAATAGAAGGCCAGTTTCACTCACAGGCTTTTTCTAGGAATTGAGTCAAATGCCACCTTTCAATTAATAAAAAAGCATAACAATCTCTCAGGGTCAGTCAGAGTACCTCTTTGCACCTGGCTTGTTCAGTGTCCACTACATTGTCCTGAACTAGCCAGTTGATTAACAGGCAAGATTCCTGGTGTGTAATTTATCAATTATACTTAAGTGAAGAAGTAGACAAAATTAGTCATGTCTCCTTTCTTGAAAATTAGCATTGTAATTAAATGAATTCAATTTTTCTGGAGATCTCACTTAACAACTGCCCTCTTTATCAACAGTTCAAAGCTATGGTGGTGCTGAAAGAGTAACTTTCTTGCACTTGAATCAGTGCAGCATTCCCACAGTCATGAGATAATTGACATACTTGAGAAACTATGCATAAGCTAAAAATACCATAAGGTTGTCCTCTCCAATTTCCTCAATATTCTAATTTATAATTCCCATCATTAGTCTTGGACAAACAGTTGTGCACTGACAAAATAATAGTGCACAGAATATACTTTGCAAGAGACTTCCGGTTGGGATCTCTTTGCAATACAGACGCAGGAAGATGGGGCTCCATCTTTCATGTCTGCTTTCACCCCACTGGGGGACCCTGGATAGGGTCAAAAGTCACCCTGTAGAGGCGGCAAGCAAGGAGGGTACTCTTGTTGATTTCAGGGGAGTGGTAGCCCCCCTGTTTGATCTGAGGAAGCCCTACAAACCAGCAGAGGAAAGACTGGCTGCATTCATGTAGCCAGTCATAAGCTGCAGACAACAGAAGTCAACAAGCACTACCAAGCAGCTTTACAGCAACATGGATGAAACTGGGTGAGACCTGATCCTTTCTTCATGATTTTAAGACCTCTTCCTGAAAATCTGCCCAAAGCATTCCCCCACAATGAAGGAGGGAAAGGGAATTTCCACCCCACTCCGTCAGGAAAGAAAATTGGTGAATTAATACTTGAGGACACTGGCAAAACCTATAAGATTTATCTGGAATTAAAATATACTAACAGCTTGAAAATTTGGGGACCAAAAGTGTTTTAAAGACCTTTTTATTTATTTTTTTCTAAAGAAAAAGACTTGAAAAGTTTACCAATATATGTTTTGGATAGTGGCATTGATGACATCTAGTGGTGAATTACAGCACTACAACTTATTTATGCCTAAAAGAAACCTGGCTTGAAGCCCAGAACTAGATAAGATTTTGGCTGGCCTTGGAACTGTTTTATTATTGAGAATTACAGTTGAGAAAAATAAAAGGAACAGGCTTGGAGGCTGCTTATCTATTTGGCAGAGATGATAAACTTTTTAAATTTGGTCTGTTAAATTTTGAACATAAATACTGACTTTCAGAACTGCTTTGTGGATATATATATATATATATATTTTTTTGGGGGGGAACCCTTTGGATTATAAATCTTGATTGTTAAACAAACCCCAAAGATTCTTCTTTCTTCCTGGACAGAAAGGACATATTTTTATTGGACAGAAACATTCAAAATTAAATAGTAAAACATCACCTTTAACAAATGTTCTCAGCAGCCTTAACTTGCCATATCATCAATGAATGATATGAATGATGAAACACAAAAAGGAATTCTCTCCGTGTTGAAATTAATACAAAAAACAATTATTCTAGCTTGTGAGCAAGTTACTAATAACACAAAGGAGATAAAAGAACAATTTTCTAATTCAAATCTACAAACTCAGAAGACAGCTATAGAGAAGGAACTAGCAACCCAGAAAATAAAAGGAAAACTAGAGAATCCTGACACAAACATTAATGATCCAAAGGAGGAAACAAATGACCAGACTCAGATAAATGAAAACTCAGAAGATAAAATAATAATATTGGAAATGGAAAAGACATTTTATAAACCAAGGATTCAGAACATACTGGATGACAAAGAAGGAGAGCTGATGGAATGGAAGATAAAGTCATTATTAGAACTGTGGGGTACCAGAGAAGGAGGGAGGTGGTTTAATGAATATCAACTAGCTAGCTCTTCCAAAAATATTTTAACCAAATTGCTTCTCGTGTTCCAAGTAATATATACTGTATAAAAACAGAGGAAGAATTATTTGATGATCCAAATGCACTCACTTGGAAAGTTAGTTGGCAAATAAAAGAAAGCTAGAATAAGATTGAAAGAAACAGAAGTTTTGACCTAATAGAGGGGATGCTATATTATTGATTAGAGGTTTGAATATGGTTAAGAATAGATTGTTAGAAACAAAAACATTTTTATAACTAGATAGCTAGGATTTGTAATCAGAATATTGTATCTTGGTATGAAAAGGGAAATAAGAATACGTTAAGAACTTTGAATAAGGGATTCTTTTGGTTGCTCAAATATAACTTGTTTTGAAATTATTAATGATTGGGACACTTTGAACATGGATGGAAAACTAAAATTGAAAAAAAGCAAAAATAGGATATGGATTAAATAAGTGGAAATTGAACATAAATGCAATTAAGATATGTTTTGGCTAGAAAAGATATTCTAAACTGATATTATTGATATTATTAGAAAAATGTAACAAATATTGATATGTAATTGTATGTTTACTAACAATAGAATGAAGGCTATTGCTAAGCACATTGTGCTTTAGATTGTAAGCCGCCCTGAGTCTTCGGAGAAGGGCGGGATATAAATGCGATTAAAAAAATTGTATTTGTTTAATGCAGAAAAATTGTTATTACCAGAGGAAGAGCGGATGTACTGGCAGGTATAATATTGGACTTAGTTGGAAGAAACTTATATGTACCACAGAATCAGTATTGGACTCAATCATCATATTGTCTATTGAGCACTTGTTTGTGAAAATAGAAAATTTATATAAATATAAAAGAATATACTTTGCAAGAGAAGTTATCTCTATTGGGCTGGGTAACAGTTATAAAGAAGATACATGAGTATCTGCCACAATATTATATGATATTGTCCCTTGTAATCCCTTTCTACATGCCTGTTTAAAATGGCTAAATTAAATTAATAATTATTTGGGCCAGCTTCCCTTTCCCTTTTGCTAATGCCTTTATCTTTAGCTTCCTGAAACTAATGTTTCAATAAACTATGGTAAAGTTTTACTACATGTTTCCAGCCAGTGGATATGTCAGGGCCCACCTCAAACCCTCATCTTAAGAAAGCAGAACTCTTGGAGACAGTTTTTCCAAGCAGGAACTTTTACTAAGAAATAGGAGATAGCAGGCATAATAGATAGGATCTGAGGGATTCCCTTACAGATTGATATTTTTAAAGTGTCCCCAAGCAAAACCCCACCCCATAGTTCATTCAGTCAGTTCCAGAACAGCCAATCTACAGGTGGTAAGTCCATCGTGGGAAAGGACAGATAACACTAATCTGGTTCTGTTTGTGCACAATCATTTCCACAGCTCCTCATACCTCCTTCGGAAAAAATAAACCAGATCCCAGAGGGTTGTATCTCTTCCCCCACCCCTTTTTCTAGTTGCCTGGTAAGGGAGTGAAGTTTAGAGAGAATACATAGCATAGAAAGCAATTTGTTATATTGTAATGGATAGCAGACAGGCAGATAAACAAAAGGGTACATTTATGGAGGAAGTGAAAACAATAAAGCCCACATGCCTGTCCTCTCTCCCCCTTGGGAATGGCAGAATCCAGGGGAAGATGAGATTTGGTTTTAGCACAGAGGAGATAGTTAGAAATGAAATCTAAATGGATTTTGACAGGATAGCTGGATTTTTGCTACCCAATTCTTGTAGCCCTAATTATGGCTAATGTATAAAGCTATTAATGTAGCTTAAAATCCTAATTGAACTGTTTTACTGTAGAGTAAATATTTATGCTTACTTAATAGTTGTATTTGATGTAAGTTCTAGTACATAAAAACTTATACTATAAGGAGTCTTAAAGTTGTCAAAAGGTTCTTTAAATGCTTGATGATATATACAAGGAGTCTTACTATACACAGTTTATTCTTTCCTGTGTTTAATTATTCTGTTTTGTAGATTTTAAATTTTTCTAATTGTTCTCTTGGCTCTTGGTGTCTGTGCACTTGTAGAAGGTTAACATAAAAGCTGTGCAATGTTTCAGAGAAACTGTTGTTTTGCTGTAGCATCAAGAAATAAACTTAGTTTAAGACCAACTGCGTTGTGTTACAACACATAATTATATATGTTGGAGTTAGCTAGTTTAATAGCAGTAATTATTTGTCATAAACATTTCATGATTTCTAAAGTGCCCTAGAGCTTGGTGTATTCCCATGCCTGTGAATATATTTTTCTTCATTTACCGACTGAAATAAAATTTTCTTTATGCTAATATTGTGAAAAATAGAATTCAGTGTTTCCTTTCAGCTCTTCCATATCTGTACCACATGATGTTTTGGAAATGGATGGCTTTAATATATGAGGCAGATCCTATACCATGGGTCTTCAAATTTGGCCCTTTTATGATTTGTGGACTTCAATTCCCAGAATTCCTCAGCTAGCATGCCTGGCTGAGGAATTCTGTGAGTTGAAGTCCACAAGTCATAAAAGGGCCAAGTTTGAAGACCCCTGACCTATACTGTAGTGGTAAATTAAGAATGGCGTGATAGTATTGTTAAAATGTATTTTAGTCAGGATCAAGCACTTGTTGAAAATTCATCTGTTTCCCAGGATTTCTGGATTTGAATGTTCTATATGATTAACTTCTCTCTGTGTGCATGTGTTTATGTGTATTATATATATTAATATGTTTTAATTTTATTATATTTTAATAATTGTAGCATTTGTTGTGATTTATGTATACCACTTTAAGATGTTTTAGTAAGAATAGAGAAATATAGATGTCCATGATGTTGACTAAAGCAGGCAATTTTTTTCCTGTCATTTATATTTGTTCTCTGATTAAATGAAACTCATAGAACAATAAAATCTCTGATTTTACTGCTGTTTTGTACTGTTGAAATCTATCTAAAAGGGCTCTCGGAATAGTCCTGTAGAGGGAGTGTTTGTTCAGCAACTACTCTGCATTTTTCCTTTTTTCATTGTGGAAGGGAAGAAGAGATGTTATTATCAGTTTCATTCTCTAGTATAGACTTTTGGGGAGTATATTATATGCAAAGTACTAAACACAAGTCAGCTTGAGCTCCAGGCTTAGAAAAAGAGCTGTAGATTGGGGAGAGATATATTTAACAGCAACCCACCCACCCAAAACCCAAAACAGGGTAAAATACTCAACATTCATTCTACACAATCATTCCTCAGCATCTGGTGAATAAACTGGACCTATTAGGATTTTCTTGCTTGACAACTCCTTTATGTAATTTGATACTTGATTTCCTTATTGATAGGCCCCATCTCCTTGAGTATGGGTTCCCCACAGGACTGTGTCCTGAGTCTGCTACTGTTCACCTTGATGACCCACGACTGCTGTGCCAAATCTGCTATGAATGATATTGTGAACTTTGGAAAAAACTTTGGAAAGGCAAAAAGAAGTGACACTGGTGTTTAGTCAAGAAAAAAAACACATTGAAAGAATTCCAGACTTTCATCTAAAACACTATTTTGCCTAACTGGGGAACTTATGTTTGGTAAATGAGTTTTGAGTGTAGATGCCCAAGTCAAATATTAATTCTTTCTTTGCCATGCTGCTACTGTCTTTCTGCTACATCTTTTCTGCTGCTTGGCTCAATGAACCTAACTCTGTGCATTGCATTGATTTGTTTTTGGTTCCAGTCCCTCTGCTCTTACAAGATGAAAAATGAAGATATAACTATTACTACAAACATGGGTTTGTCAAAAACAGATCATGCCAGACAAATCTTATCATATTCTTTGACAAAGTGACAAAATTAGTGGACCAGAGGAATGCTGTAGATATAATTTACTTGGACTTCAGTAAGGCATTTGATAAAGTAGATCACAACCTACTACTTGATAAGATAGAAAAATGTGGGTTAGATAGCATCACCACCAGATGGATTCGTAGCTGGCTGACAGGCTGTACTCAGTGTGTGGTCCTCAATGGAACTGCATCTACATGGAAGGAAGTGTGTAGTGGGGTGCCCCAGGGCTCTGTTTTGGGCCCAGTGCTCTTCAATATCTTCATTAATGATTTGGACTAGGGGATAGATGGGGAAGTCATCAAATTTGCAGATGACACCAAGCTGGCAGGAATAGCCAATACTCCAGAAGATAGGCTTAAGATACAGAAGGATCTGGACAGACTCGAACACTGGGCGCTATATAATAAAATGAAATTCAATGGTGAAAAAAGTAAGGTTCTACATTTAGGCAGGAAAAAGCAAATGCACAGGTATAGTATAGGTGGTACCTTGCTCAATAGTAGTAACTGTGAGAGGGATCTCGGAGTCCTAGTAGATAATCACTTCAATATGAGCCAGCAGTGTGCTGCAGCTGCCAAAAAAGTCAACACAGTGCTAGGCTGCATTAACAGAGGGATAGAGTCAAGATCACGTGAAGTACTAATACCACTTTACAATGCTTTGGTAAGGCCACACCTGGAATACTGCATCCAGTTTTGGTCAACACAATGTAAAAAAGATGTCGAGACTCTAGAAAGGGTACAGAGAAGAGCGACAAAGATGATTGGGGGACTGGAGGCTAAAACATATAGGGAACGGTTGCTGGAATTGGGTATGTGTAGTTTAACGAAGAGAAGAGTGAGGGGTGACATGATAGCAGTGTTCCAATATCTCAGGGGCTGCCACAAAGAAGAGGGAGCCAAGCTATTCTCCAAAGCACCTGAAAGCAGGACAAGAAGCAACGGATGGAAACTAGTCAAGGAGAGAAGCAACCTAGAACTAAGGAGAAACTTCCTGACAGTTAGAACAATTAACCAGTGGAACAACCTGCCTCCAGAGGTGGTGAATGTTCCAACACTGGAGGTTTTTAAGAAGAGACTGGACAGCCATTTGCCTGAAATGGTATAGGGTTTCCTGCCTGAGCAGGGGGTTGAACTAGATGACCTTCAAGGTCCCTTCCAACTTATTATTATTATTATTATTATTAAACACAGGTCATACATATAAAGTGCTAGTTTATTTTAAGAGTGTCTTTCCATTTTGAACAGCTGCACAGTAGAAAAAAAGGTAAGGAGCAGCAGTTGAAGTAGCTTTATTACATTAAAAAAAACATGCTTTATGAGATTATCCAGTCAGGATAAGCTTTATCAATGGAGGAAGAAAGGAAGGAATGCATTGATTTGGTTAAAAAAAATAGCTGAAGACAAAAATCAAGTCTGAACATTATTCTGTGCTTATCTCACATTCACACGTTATATTCTCACAAATCTAAGGTTATGCATTTTTATAGGCATAAAAATTGAGGAAAGTTTCCCTCTGTGGTGTTCATCTTATCCTGTTGTTCACATGAGTTTTATTTGCCAGAGTATTTTTTTCTCCTGTTTTTGTTCTGGCTTTCAGTGTAAATAATGCTTAGTTGTGGGGGATGGGGGATATCCACTTTGCCACTTAGAAGTTTCCCAATGGAAAGAAGAGCAGCAAATAGTAGATGTGCAGCTCACAGATTCAGAACTTTTAAACTTTTGTTCAGTATGATTGTTTCAAACATATCGTTGTTGAAAGCTCTGTAAGGTCCCAATAATTAGCAATGAAAGGATTCCACACATTCTGTTTTGTCATTCCCCCCCTCTCAATTTAAATGTGGAAGCATATGCTCAGTTCAGTTTCAGTTCTGCGGTGATGGCATTTTCCTTCTAAGATCAAATAAATGTGTGAAGGAAAAAAAAAACTTTAGTAAATTGCCCATATGCTAAATATTTTTTTTATTTTTTTAAAAAAAAACAAAGTACATCAGGAAACAAGAATTCCAGAATTTCTGAAGATCACATGAAGAAAATCTTGAAAACAGTTGTGTCCAGCATAGAATAGATATGTACAATAAATGCATATGTCTGTAAGTTAGTGCTAATGTGGTTATTTTTTTCAATCAATTTATTTGCATTTTTACAGACATTTTTTTCCTGCACCCTTGCTTTTGTACCTATAAATAAGTTCCATTTTGTGTACCTAGTGATTCCTGTGCCATCATTGGGAGAGACTTTTTCACAGCTATCCTTCCCACCTGTTGCCTTATTAATCCTGCCTAGTGACTGAGATTTAATAAGAGTATTCTGACTTCTCACCATGTGACTGTAGCAAAGAGGTAGCCTAGTACTGACAAAATCTGAACATATCTTGAGTATAAATAACTATTTGCATTGAAGGAACTATAGAAAGTGTGGTAAGTTTTATTCATGTTGCAGCAGCTTATTTATTTATGAGATTTATAGGTCACCCAAATCTTTTACTGCTGTAAGCTACTTACAAACTAAAGCCAGTAAAAATACGGTAAGTAAAAACATAGAATTATATTATTTTTAAAAAATCTGTGGGAATATACCTACATTTGAAAAGTTAAAATGTTACACAATATATCAACTACTCACTCTGATGCAGGGTCTGAAGACAGAACCAAGTTTTAAGTTGTCATTTAACCATGGCCAGGATACAAATGACAGGGGGATCTGTGGACCAATTGACAGGCACCATGACAGTCGCCTCCACTAGATAGACCAGACCTGGAAATTAATTTCACCAGAAATTTAAAACTGTTTTCATTGTGTTTGACTCAGTACAATAATCTTGCAAGTCTGGTTGTGCTGTATGCATTTATTAATTTGTTTGTTTATTTATTTAATAAAACTTTATATGACTGCCCAATTCACTCTCAGTGACTCTGTGTGATTTACAAGAATAAATCTTCTTCTCCCTCTTATATTTCAATGAATTAGGAAGGTATCTGCCAGAACAGCTTACAAATGTTCTCATTTTGAACTTAAAAATGTTTCAGCCATAGGCAACAGATCCTGCATATCTCCATCAAGATCACCATCCTTACTCTCCTCAAAAGTAGAGAAGACCTGCTTCCTGGGTCCCACCAGTTGATATTGTTATTATGAGGCTCAGAGCAGGGCAACTCTGTCAGACCATGTGAGATGAGAAGAAAGGTTGAGAAACAGGGAGTCCCTCAGATAACCAGGCTCTATGCTGTGAAGGGATTTATAGGTTGAATTGCACCTGGAAGTCTAATGGAACAGGTCTCACATGTGACTGCTGAAGCATACCTATAACTGCCAGTGCCCCCACTTTCTGAACTACTTTAGCTTTTAAGTGATCTTCAAGAGAATGATTAAACTAAATGACTAAATAAATTTGTGCAAAGGCCTTCTTAGCCACAGCTGCCACCTACTGCTCATGTAAGAGTTGAAAGTACACAGGACCCTAAGTTATGCAGAAGTCCTGAAGAGGCAAGTATAATGCCACTCATGACCAAAGATGGAACCAGTCCAAAACTGGGAGGCCAAAGTATCCATAGCCACTTAATTTTGCCTATATCTGTTCTATCCCATACAATGTAGTTTGCTTTGTTTGACTTAGTTCAGTAGGTGAATTCAGCCGTTATCATTTGCAAAGAATGATTTGTTGCTTCATTTGCATGAGCCATCATACCAAGATTCATTAAGCAAGTCAAGGTTAAACTACTATAAATTAGCAGAATATGTGGACTCAGGCTATATTATACATTCAGAACATTCACCATCATTAAAAATATCAAACTTTATTCATAGCAAAAGGTGGAGCACCCAATTTAACATGTAAGAATCTTGCAGTTGATGAAAACTAACTTGCATATACTGAACTCAGATATTACCAAGACAATCTATTGCTTAAGAAAAAGGACTTTTGGCAGGAATCATGACAATGACAGCCATATTATGTCCTGAGGCAAATGAAAAGTATCTGTACAAATGCTATGAATAGAAACAGTTTCTAAACTAAAATGGCAATCATTTCAATATTTTCTTCAATTTACAAATAAACTTCAAGTTCATTAAGATAGGTGGCATGATGAGTTGTAAGTATGTTTTCTCTTTGAGTGTGTCCATGTGAAGGTTAAATCTGACAATTAGAAATTGGATAAATTGGCCATTGAGATAAATCACAAAGTGTAAGTTATGTGTCTTCCATAATTACAAGATTATTAATACAAGTAAACACTTCATTTACTGCATTAATTGGGGAATAAAGGGTGTCAGTCTTTAATTTCTGTTAGATCAAACAGAATGTTATGCATACATCAAATAGCAAATAGTTTTTTGTCCATTGTGTCTAAAGTCTACTATACTACAATCTGGCTAAGTTAGTATCTACTATGCAATTAAAATAGCTGAAGGTTACTTACATGTTTATATAATTCCACTTTTATGGTCACTATCAAATATTTTATAAATAGCTGGTTGCAGTACTGAGGACAGAGCTTACAATTTTAAAAAAGAACTGCTTTCTCCAAATTTTTCTAGATGGGCAAAAGAGAAGAGAAATGACTGGGGAAGCTAAAAAATGTATCTTTAAAGAAAACAGTATAACTGCAAGTTACCACATTTTGAAAATCAGCTGCCTACTGTACATATCTGTACATCTATTAATAGCTTCTAGGCAGGGAAGCAAAAAGCAATCTTCATGGGCTTTATTAGATGTGTTGTCAGAGATGGAATATACAGAGGCATTTGTAAAAAAGTTATTTTTAAGACAGGATGGTGTCTGATACGCATAGTTTGTGTGATAGCCACTGTTTGGGGGGTGGGGGGGTGGAATGCTGCCCAGTTAATTGGGAGGCACCTTTTTTATTGAAGCAGCAATACAAGCATCTAAAGGAAGTAGGAATGGAAATTGGAAATATAAAAGGTTAGTTTGTGGGAAACTGTTAAGTTACAAAACATTCTGATATGGCGAACTAGGATCTCAATAAATCTAGTTTATAGCACATGTCATCATCCAATGAGTTTTGAGTGCTGCTGCAAATTGGTTTAACTAATTATTCTGACACACTAATCACGGGAGTCCTGCTAACTACTTATTTTAAATGAACAAAGAATAATTTAATTTAAAAACAAAATTGCACATTTCCAAAATACATTAATTATGGGATCAGATTGTACATTCTCACCATATTTTAAGCATGGAAACATATACAGGAAAGCTGATATTCCCACCTTTTATTTGTTATGGCCATATAAAATTCAGGACTTATTTCTGAATAACGACTTGTAAACATACCTGAATAGCCCAAGAATATATACTTTATTCCCATATTATTTAGGATTATATTACACAGTCAGGATTATATACTCTATAATATGTGAATATGTTGACCATATACAAATAAGAGATGCAGCCAGTAGATGCACTCTGCTTTCATGCAATTGCCAAACATTAATATGACTTAATTAGTATATTGAAACACTTTACCATACACTTATTTCATCTATATACTGTACTATTAACACTATTGCTCCCATAACCTTTTACTGGGTGAAATTGGGCATCATAGTATAACAATTTTTGAACCAAAGTATCCAAATTGGTTAATTTACAGAATGTATCCAAAATCCAGGATGCATGACTCTCCTGGAAATGAAATTTGGCAAATTTTCTAAAACATATTATGACATAAAAATGATCATAACAGATTTTACAACATAATACAAAATGTCATAAAACATTTCCCAGAGTTCATGTTCATGTTTGACTGTGGTATACAGTTCAATAGGGGTTACTTTCAAGGCAGATACATTTCTGAATATCTCTCTAAATTTTTAAGAACTTTTCAAATACATTAGAAACTCTGCCATAGTTGAAGGCACTAGGATTCTAATAAGGAAATGTCTCTCAAACAATGACCCAAGAGCTTTTCAGTTACTGATAGCAAAGGAATGCTCTAGTTATTATTCCATAACATCATATAATGGCTTAGTAAAATGTTGTTTCATTATTTCCTATCCATCTCCAAGATGGGTGCAGAATGTGATAAGAACCGAACCTTTAAAACAGGGGTGTCAAACAGCCGGCCCATGGCTGGATGTGTCACGTGGAAGCCACGCCCACCCCATCTCCAGCAAGGGGAAAAAGTCGTGATACGTCATGACACATCAAGTGATGCAGCAAGTTTGACTCCCCGGCTTTAGAAGGATTGTTTTTATTACTATCTTCTAAGTAGATTATACAGTTTTTATTATTACTTGTGAAATTATCTTACAAAAGAATTCACATTCCTTAACACAGCAGGAGCTGAGATACTCTTGGCATCTGAAAATAGGGCTAATTTATATGCATGACTTTTCTACTAATTATGTTGTGATAAATCACCATGCCTTTAATATAATAATAGTTATTTGGTTGTACAGTAAATGTTAAATGCAAATCATCCAGCACTAATGTTTTGAAACTGTTACATCAAGGACTTTACTGAATAAGAACCATCAAACAATTCATAATTATTTACGAAGTTCATTGAGAGCATACTTAGAATCCCTACATTTCCAACATTTCATGTGCATGCTTCAAATATAAAGTGTTGGAAAAATTATTCATAGAGAAGTGTTATTAATCTAAAACTTTTACTTGACTTCATTTTCTGATTTTACTATATAATGGTGATTTGCAACAAGGCAGCAATTCACTTTCTTGTCTTTGTTTACTATTCTCATGATGAATATGTCCACTGTTAAAATAAGTCAAGTTAAATGTTTATTACCATCATAGATCAGCATAAGAAAGGTGAGATACAGTCATTAAAGGATACATCAAGAGTAAAAATAAAAATCTAAATCTAAAAAAAGTATGAAGAACTAGAAGATATACAAGATATATGAAATAAAAAATAAAAGTATATATAAAAAGAGAATAACTAAAAAAATCTAAAAGAGCATAGGGATATTAGATTGGGATAGAAAAACATAAAAGATTAGAATGTGGAAGATTATGGCAAGTTACTAAGCACTTTGATATGGCAAATTAGGTGCTTAATAAATCTAGTGTATAGCATAGGGAAAGTCATCATCCAATGAGTTTTGAGCCCTGCTCAAAGAATTTGAGAACACTGTAACTTGTAATAGGGTTTGTATCTGGAAACAACTGGGTGGTGTAAAATTGTTCTGTATGTCCTGAGTGTTTATATAGTAATGGTGAGATGAGGCTAATACAAATGTCTCTGTAGTACAGCCATTGGAGAAGCACATTTTTTTCTGTCCAGAGTCATTGGTAAGGAATCTTCCTGTATCAGCCTTCAAAGACAGCTGAGGGGAGGATATGACATTGGGCCAGAGTAAAGGCCCTTTTGCTTAGACACTTCCAGTTTATTAGATATGCAATAGGGGAGACAGAATACCTGTTGGATTCACTGGCAATAAAAGTTGGGATCCAGGCTAGATCCAATTAGCATTCGGTGTCTGCTGCCTGCTGTTTCATCTGCTTTGCCATGATTTTATCTCATGCAGAGTAGAAGACTTGGAGAGAAGCCCAAGGATCAGATTTTAATTGCCATTGCCTGTTTCCAAGTGGATTGAAAATCACAGTTAATGGAGCAAGGCAGGGAGATGGGGATACAATCTGAGTGAAAATAAGTTAAAGTTCATTTCCTTGTTAATGATTTATAACATCTTCATAACATAAGTGAACCATCAATGAAGTGATATAAAGTCCCTCCTCATTTTTCTTATGTTGGCATAATTATGGTAATTATATTATAATTATTAGCAGGGGGCTGGACTAGAAGATCTCCAAGGTCCCTTTCAGCTCTATTCTATTCTAGATAGATAGATGATGATTAGATGGTTTTAGAACATGCCATAAGTTACATTTACATACATAAATTGCTTTCATGAACTGAAATAGATATTTGAGGCAAGGGAGGGGTTACTTTTAATATGTGTACTGCTCAATCTTTAGACATAAATTGCTCCAAACTTCATATATAGATATGACTAACTAATCTATAATTTATAAGTCAGTTTGTTCAATTAAATTTTCTGTCAGCCCTTTGCTACATAATACATTATAACCATTTTGGGGGATTATTTATCTGTGCTTTTTCACAGAGGTAGTGGATTGTTTGGAGGATGTTTTTGCCTAATGATGGGGAAAGTTTGTTTTTGGAATTAATGTATAGCTACCTAAGTACTCTAATTGTAATTTGCTTTAAAGAACAGGACATGCTTTATAATATTACACATTTCAATATTCCAAATCTATTTAATCTGACCTATAATTCATAGTTTTGTAGGCCATATATACAATAAATAGAAAATATAGTTCTATATAAAAACATTTGTTTTCTTTCCTTATTTCTTTTATTAAATCAATTTGGATGTTACACTACATATTTCAGTTCCTTAATATGACAGAATTTGAGGAAAGGTATGTATCATTTAGTTCTTAATATCAGAGACTGAAAAATGGAACATCAAGCTACATTTTGTAAATGGTAAATCTATAGGTTCACTGTCAAACTGGCCTGATTTATGATATGTTATGAATTATTATATATTATTTCTCTCCCATCATGGATGGCTTAGTCAATCTTCTAAATATAGATACAATTTTTTACAAACTGTTATTCTGCAGGAATCTCCCCCTCCCATCTTCCTTCCATCCATCCATAGGTAACTGCTATAAGATTCAAGGTACTGGTAATGGTGTTCAAGGCCCTACATGGCCCTACATGGCATGGGTCCTTAGGGAGCACCTGCTGCCGGCATCAACTTCCCTCCGCCCTGTGCGTTCCCACAGAGAGGGCCTCCTCAGGGTGCCACCGATCAGAGAATGTTGTTTGGTGGCCCCCAGGGGGAGGTCCTTCTCTGTGGGCGCCCCAGAATTATGGAATCAGTTGCCGGTTGAGCTCCGGATGGCGCCCAACCTCCGCTCCTTCTGACGCGATCTGAAAACGCATTTATTTGAACAAGCCGGCTTGGCCTGATGGGGGATGGGTTGGGTTTTTTATTGTTCTTAATATTTGTATTTATTGTTTTTACCTTGGGCATTATGTTTAATTCCTTTTAACTTTTGTATTTTTTTTATTAAAAAGTTTTAAAATACATTTTATCTTTAACAAACAACAAAAACAAAACAAAAAAAAGAAAAGAAAAAGAAACCCCCCCCAGCCCCCCTCCCTCCCACCCTCCCCAACCCTCCCCAACCCCACCCTCCCTTTCCCCTCCCCCCACTTCCCAGAGCAGAATACAGGGTATAAAAATACAAACAATCATAATCTAGCTTACACAAACAATCCTGAACTATATAGACTATCGAACTTTAACTCATATAGATAAACTCCAAACATATATATATATATATATATATATATATATATATATATATATATATATATATATATATATATATATATATATATATATATATATATCAATAATTATTCAAAAACAATATAATACTTTTCAATCTACCCAATAAAAACAATCACAAATAAAACAATTTATATCAATTGTCTAACGCTATTCTTCTTCCCAACTAAGCTTTAAATTCATATTATCCTGATATATTATACAAATTAAAATACCATAGATTACTTCCAAACTTAAAATTTTTTTTATATAATCACATCATTCTTATATTCTTATATTCTATTACCTACTCCAATATTGCCCATAAAAGTATTACAAATTAATTTCAATCACACATAAAACAATTTATATCAGTTTTATAAAACTATTATTCTATCCAACTAAACTTTAACATACTAAAACCAAATTTATACAACCTTTCCTTCTCCTAATGTATTATACAACTTAAAATACCATACACTACCTTCCAGGCTTAAAACTTTCCATCCAAATAACAAAGCATAACCTACAGAATATCAATAAACACTACTACAAATCTTCCCAATTAAATTTTCATAATCATCTTAAAACTAAAGCAACACAAAATATTATATAATTATTTTATAAGGGTGAAAAATGAATCCCCACATACTTAATCCTTCTAGCATCCTTATTACATTATTATCTCTTGCAATTATGCAACTAAATCCTCAGGTTTGCTTCATTCTTCCAGAAGCAGCACACCTCTTCCAATTTCTGGCCTTCTCCCGTGGTGATGAAATTTGACCCACTCCTGTAGCTTTCACATCTGTCTGCGTTAACCCTTCAACATCTTGTGGATTCTCTCTGGAACGTTGAGGCTCTCTGTCACCTTTTTTCTTTGTAGACTCCAAAGACGATATGGGCACTGCTTTTAAAACATTACTGTAAAAGTCACGTGCCTGAATCACCGTGGTAAGACAATGCCTCGTACCTTCATAAGTCACCACCATACCCTCTGGTATTTGCCATCTAAACTTAATATCACATCGTCTCAATTCTTGTGTCAAAAAAGCAAATTCCTTCCTTTTTCTTAAAATTCTTGCAGGTATCTCTTTTAAAATCAAAACTTTTTGGTCATCCATTACAAAATCAATATTATTGGAGGCCTGGATAACTTCATTTCTAATCTTTCTCTTTGTGAAATAAACCACCACATCTCTGGGTAATTTCCTTTGTCTTGCAATCCACGAATTAACACGGAAGATTTTATCTATATCTTCCATTATTTCATCTGCTGGTCGCTCCAACACCCCTTCCAAAACCTCAGAAACCATTTTCGTCAAATTTTCCTTAGGATTTTTTTTTAGGCCTCTGATTCTCAAAGCAAACTCCATCTGAGAATACTGTGTCAAAATCAAATCATAATCCATTTTCGCTATCATATTTTCAGTTTCTGTCATTTTGGCTTCCATTCTAGTATCATTTTGAACAAGATCTTCCACTTTTTCATCCAAAATCTCAATGCTTTTAGCCATATTTAACGTTGCAGATGTGATGTCTGCTCTCATTTCTGCTAATTTCTCTGTAAACTTCTCCTCCAACTTTTTCTCCATTATCTCAACAAATTGTTGCATTTGCTTTTCCATAGTTTCTTGGAGCAAACTCTGCAAATCTTTTACTGTAAAAGCTGATACAGATTCAGATGCAGAGGACAATAAAGTTTTCACCGAAGACTGCTGCCTCAGGGCAGGAACTTTAGAAGATATAGCCGCCATTTTCACCCTCTATTGTTAACTACGCACTTTCACATGCAGATTCAGCAAAGTCCATTGAGTTAAAGATCAAAACAACAGCTTCACCAAAATCTCCTGCATCGCTCTGCCTGCGTCCTCGTTCTCATAAGCTCTTCCTTGCTAGCAGGGATGGTTGCGAACGCCCTGTTCTGCTCCAAAAAACCCGGAGCAGAGACGCCTCGCAGTCCTGAGCATGCCCAGGCTTCGGGGGGGCTCAATCCTTCCGCCACTAGAGCCCCGGAGAGCTCTACCCCTACCTGGACGCTCACCCCCTCTTCTCCTGAGGTGGGGGCTTCCAAGCTGCCGAACAGCTGATCGGCGCTGTTTTCGGCGACTCTACGGAGCCGCGAGGCTGACAGCCAAGAAATGGCTGCCTCCTGCGTCGCCTTGCCATCCGGAATTTTTGTATTTTTGTATTTTATACATTTGCCCTGTTCACCACCCTGAGTCCTTCGGGAGAAGGGCGGTATATAAATAAAATTATTATTATTATTATTATTATTATTATTATTATTATTATTATTATTATTATTATTATTATTATTATTATTATTATTATTATTATTATTATATTATTATTATTATTATTATTATTATTATTATTATTATTATTATTATTATTATTATTACTATTATTATTATAAATGGGCTCAGTTTCATCCTTTCAATTGGGTGGATACCAACATCTAATAGAATACATATTTGTTATTTGTATTTTTAATTGTTAAAATGCTCTGACATGCAGCAACCAGCATTTCAAAGCAGTGCTGGCTATAATTTTACTTCCTGATACTAGGTTCCCTCCGAGAAGATAGCCTGTCAACTGTCCAACTAGTGAACTCAAAATTAAGGAATCTTTAAGGCTTTGAAGTGCCATAAAAGATAAAAATTTATTGAATACACATCTTGGAACTGAAGAAACAAAACCAGCCTGGTTTTCCCATTTGAAAAAGTGCTTAGACTAGACTACTGCTAGACTACTGCAATGCTCTCTACATGGGGCTGCCCCTGACGACCACTAGGAGGCTTCAGCTGGTGCAGAATGCAGCCACACGAGTTGTGATGGGAGTCTCCTGATACTCCCATGTAACACCTCTTCTCCGCAAGCTGCATTGGCTTCTAGTTGCCCTCTGGGTGAGATTCAAGGTGCTGGTGATGACCTATAAAGCCCTAAATGGCATGGGCCCAGAGTATCTGGGGGAGCACCTACTGCCAGCGTCAATTTCCCATTGTCCTGTGCGCTCCCACAGGGAGGGCCTCCTCAGGGTACCGCCGGTCAAGGATTGCTGACGGGTGATCCCCAGGGGGAGGGCATTCTCTGTGGGCACACCTGCCTTATGGAATCAACTGCCAACGGAACTCCGGACTGCCCCTG
Organism: Vipera berus; assembly: GCF_964194415.1. Lineage (NCBI taxonomy): Eukaryota > Metazoa > Chordata > Lepidosauria > Squamata > Viperidae > Vipera > Vipera berus. Next base: position 84,127,271 of record NC_138206.1, on the reverse strand, counting down.
ACCTTTGTTCATTTCGCTGGGACATAAAAACCTGGCTCTTTGAGCTATCTGGTCTGGACTTAAATTGTGATTTTTTTTGCGGCTAGACTTAATTTAATTTTATTTTAATTTTATATTGTATTGTTTTTAAATTTTGCCTTGTAAACCACCCTGAGTCCTTTGGGAGTAGGGTGGGATATAAACCGAATAAATAAATAAATAAATAAATAATAAACCTCTATGGCCCTACTGATCAAGCAACGGGTACAGCCAGAATTGATTAAGGCCCTATATTCCCCATGATGGCCTGTCTGTGGACCCATCAAAATGATTTGGGATGACAAACGGCCATACAGGTTCACTCACAATTGGGTGCTCCACTGCCTCTTCCTCACTGTCATAGATGACCAGCTGATATCTCATTGTAGCTGTTGCCTCCTCCTCCTTTAGACTCCTCCCTCGAGGGGTGGGACCCTCTGCCTGGTGAAATGCCCTCAGGTTCTCTGGGGTCTTCTTGGGTGTGGCTATGGCTCTCCCAGGAGTCCCTGGTTTCCCCTGTGGAACAGGAACTGGACATTCCACAACCCAATATCCCAGCTGGTTGCAGTGGAAGTATCTAAGCAACAGACAAGGAGTACCTGCCCTGGGCCTGGGGCTACCTGGCCTTTGCCCATCAGTTTCTCCATGACCCTGCATGGTCCTGATGGCCCATCCCCCTTGGACCGGAATTCCTGCACCCCTGCATCCAGGCCCACCACCACATGAAGCCAGTCCTGTAACCAGCTTGGGATGCCAGGATAGATGCATGCTTGGTGCGGGTCACAGTCCAAACCTGCCCAGAACTGGTGGACCAGTAGGTGCTCTGGCCAACACCACAGCCTGCTGGCCACCTGCCAGAACTCCTGTACATATTCAGCCACAGGCTGGCCTCACTGCTTCAGTGCTAACAACTCCACCTCTGCTCGTTGAACAGGGGAGACATCCTCAAAGCGGGATTATAGAGCCTCCAGAAACAGCCTGGCATCTGCTAATTCCCTCGCATGGTCACTATGCCGATCTGCCACCCACTCTGCAGCCTTGCCTTGCAACACTGCAATCACCGCCACCACCATTGCCCACTGGGATGGATAAAATTGGGCCTATTGGTCCAGATGACTGATGACCTGGCTTAGAAACAATGCCAGATGGTCTGGGTTCCCATCGAACATTGCCTGTAATGGTGGGGGACCCCAGGTCATCCCTTGGAGCCAAGACCCCAAGGGCCATCCCAGACCTTGTAGGCCATCAGCAGCAGGTGGAGGGCACTGTTCCTTGGCTCCTACACCCTTATGGGCCAACGACCTGGCCTCTGGAACCAGATGCCTGGCAGGGCCCCTGCTTGGATCCAACAGTTACCTGCCTTCCCATGCAACCTGTGGTCATCCTGCTAGAATGGGCAGGAATGCGCTCTGGGTGGGGCTTTTCACCTGCGGAGTGTCAGAAACATGGCTGGCATTCAATTTCAGTTTCAGACTGGCCAATCAAAACCAGGTCTGCATTGGCTGGGTTGGCTGGGGTCCCGTTCGTGGCCATGATGTGATTTCTGGGCCCACTTCCCAACATGGCCATGAGGGGAGATCCTGTAACTCAACCCAAACCTCTCCTACAAGATGTCTATCGTATGCCACCCTGGCGCTATGAAATAGCTCCACTCCCCTTCATCGTCATCTGTTAGCCGCCTCTCCCTCTACTCCATCATTGGGTGGCCCGAAGCACCCCGTATGTGTAGTTGGCTGGCTGCCAGGCCGGTGACAGCCGAACTATGCCACCACTCTCCCGAGGCTCCTGCCTCCTGCATCATCCCTGGAACCACCCATGTGTCACTCTCTGGTTCTGCGGGTGGGGCCTTGTGCACCTTGGGCCGCACCACCAGCTGGGCATCTTCATCTCCAGCATCTGGAGTTGGCGCTGCCACCCCAGCCACAGCTGGTCCTCCCCCTTCACCGAAAGGCGCCATCTCCTGTGTGTCCTCAGCCATTCCCTGGTACCTGAACAGAACACTGTCAGCCCACCAAGGATAATGGGTAGGGACAAATACAGTAAAGTGGAGTGCTAACTTTCTGTCAGAAGTCCTTACCACATCCCTGGCTCCAACAAGAACAAACATTTGAGTTCTCAGGTGGCTGGCTTTAATCACAGAACATTCTGGCATGCGTTTAGTCACAGAAACAGCAAACAAAGTTAGCACTGGGAGTAATTGCCTCCCAGAGCCTTACATATGTGTTTCACACCTGGCCCCACCCCCCACTTAACCAGCATCCAGTGTGCAAGTTGTTATGATCAGCAAGGCAGGATGCACTGCAGGCTTCTGGCTCTGTGTAGCTTCCCTGCTCTGATCAGCTGTTCGTCGGGACACGCTGCAGGCTTCTGGCTTCCTGGTGCCTCCCTGTGCTGAACAGCTGTTCGGCCGGGTGACTGTGGAGCTGACGACCATGCCACTGTACTCTGCCAGTCCAGGTAATGGGGGAGGGAAGGGCTGTTGCCATTGGTTTTGTCACTCTCCCCATCTCCCCTCCCATCAGTGTCGAGCCCATGGAAGCTTGACAATAGTGCTGACAAACAGGCTTACAATCTCTGCCTGAAGTTACAGCTGCTGTATCACCCCCATAGTGACATAAATAAAATTTGGGTGCTTTGAAATTCCTTATGAGTGAGCATAGAGATGCTACAGCAGCCTTACTACCTATCCACCCGATCCTGCCTCACTGCATCCCCACAGGACCTGAATCTGCTTCCCACCCAGGTGGGTCCCAGACCCTACTCGCACCTCCTTCACCAATTAGTTCCTTATCTTTTCAATCCTATAGATCTCCTTCTGGAAGCATCTGCTTCACTGCATGACCTTCCTACACAGTAGAGACTGAATAGATCCATCTTGAACGTAGGCACCATTTCAGAGTTCTGGAGATCACATTGGGAAAGGAAAGCAGATCCATCATCCCTTACCCTCCCTAGGCCTGCATGGCCTGCCATGCTGAAAATGAGCTCCAATTTTGAGAGGAGCTGCAATTGGGAGGACACTGTGGGAAACAGAGAACGCCTGTGGGAACTCCAGGTGGACTGGGAAGTGGAACCCAAGATACCACAAGTAGGGGAGGCATTGGGAGGCCTGGAGCAGGCCATGTGTGAGCTAGGGAGGTATTGCAGTGCAGGCCTGGGCCTTCGCTAAGTCTCCCAGGACATTCCCCATGCCTGGGGTACCCCATGCTCTAATTAATCATCTGCACAGTCACTTAACAACCACATCATGGATAACAGGGACAGGAGTCATTAAGTGAGGCAATCATACCGGCACCTCATTTAATAACTGACACAATTTGCAACTGTAACAGACAGGCTCCATTATGGTCATAAATCAAGGACTACCTTTATTGTGCTTGATATTCTGTAGTGGGACACAAGGTACAGAAAAAGTGTCGAAATACTTTGTGGAGAAAAAAGTATTGGATTAGGCTAGAAATTGTTACAGTTTGTTGGTGTGAGCTTAGTGAAAAGTTCAAATTTCTTGAGTTATTTGTGGATTTAGGAGAATCCTAAATTTAAAGAGGTCAGTAGAAGTTGTTAGAATGAGGAACAAGCTATATCTGACAGATGCTGCCTTCTATAAACTGCAAACACCTGCTGCAATCCAAAACTGGCTAACAAAGAGGTCAAGATGCCAACACACAACAACCAAAAAATGAAGGGACACATGCTCACAATACCTCCATAAAGAACACCAAGCGGAGAACATTTTAAATTATTTACAACCCTTTGAAGCCAATGGGAATTTGAAAATTTAAATTTATATGTATGTAAATGTAAATTTATACTGTAAGAGTTTGCAGTCAGCACAACTTCAATGGGTTGTCTGTCATATTAAAGTAACTGGAATTAATGGAACTTAAATGAGGCATGGCTATCCTATTAATTTCAATAAGTCTGAAATTGATTGTATTAATCTAAGCTGCAAATAAATAAATAATACCTGTTTTAAGTAGAAGAGGAGGGAAATAACTGTTGAGAAAACCTATTTTTTTTATTTCAGGAAGCACAATGGCTTTTGTTCTGAATAAATGTATTCTATAATTATATTTCCCAATTACCTATTATCAGAAGTCAAGACAAATGGTTGGTGAGATCAGGAGGCAAACATCTCAAGAACTATTCAAAGCATCTTCTTTTTTTAAGAACTGAAGTAAAAGAAAGGTCCCAGAAGAGCACTATATTTAGAACTGGCTTTGTTTGTTTTAATCTGCACTCCCAAAGCAGAAACTTTTATAACACATATTCAATGCAGTGTTAATTAGAAAGAGACCACTTTTTCATTATATACACTGCTTTATGTAACAGAAACAAATAATAGAAGCATGACATTTGTCACTTTGGTTATATGACTGAAAACTCAGTTTTACTCATTGCTTTTATTTATTACTAAGATTTAAAAGCTACTGCAATCAGGGATACAAATTAGTATTATTATTACATACACAAAAGTATGAAACCTCAGATGCTGCTTCTTACCTGGTGTTGGCTTTCATATACATCGAGTACTTCTCAAAAATCTAGAATTGTAATGTATTGGCATAGGATATGTGTGGATCCAAGCATTGTGGTTTTTGATAATTGACAGATAATTTTTTTTTGTTAATGTGCAAATTTTCTAAATGCCGTACAAATTTTTAGTATGGCAGCCAGAATGCCAATAATCCTTGGGACTGCCATGGCTGGTTTATGTCAGGGCTTTACAACCTTTTCTCCCATTGTACCACTTTTAGGATATGGCAACATCCAAGTACCACCAGTAACCTAGCAAGGTGTCAAAAACTTGATGACCCCTCCCTCCAAAAAGGAAAAAAAGTGATGAAATACAGGTAGTCCTCAACTTACAACAGTTTGCTTAGTGACTATTGAAAGTTACAATGGCACTGAAAAAAGTGCCCCCCCAAGCCACAGCCGAGCAAGACACCTGCTTGCCTGCCCGGCGGCACTCTTCCTCCTGTCTGAGGTTTTCATTGTTGTGAGCATTTCTGTTGAGGACTGGCAGTGGGGATGGGGTGGGAGGTGTTTGGTTTTTATTCCCCCTGTCCGCTGGGTGGTTGCAGCAGGTTTTGGTCACTTAACACGACCCTGGGACACTGTGACCATCATAAATATGAATCAGTTGCCAAGCATCTGAATGTAAATCACAAGACCCTGGAGATGCTGCAAGATTCCAGCTGATCGTTGCTTCTTCTGGGCTCAGAAGCACAAGGATCAGTGCTGAGCTCCAGCTGCAGGCTGGTGCTGATCCTGGTGCTTCCACTGAGCCCTGATAGCCACAAAGAAGCACTGATCCTGGCGCTTTTGCTGAGCCCTGACAGCCCTGCAACTATAGCCATCTCTCGCTCAGGCTTCTGTGGTGCTGCCAGCAGTTCAGCTCGTTCCCCTCCTCTGCTACCACTTTTCTAGGATGGTCGCATACCACCTGCCAGGTGCCAATGTACCATAGGTGGTACCCGTACCACTGGTTGAAAAGCACTGGTTTATGTCATAAACTTTCAATTTTGATTTAATATGTGATCTTCCCCAACTCTTTATCTTCTGTTCCATTACCTCCTTGCCACATTAATTATACACACTTTCATCTTTTAAATCTGATGTTTAATGGGCTAACACTTTATCAATTTATATTCAGAAATCCAAGAGTAATTTAACCTGTTCATTTTTGACTACCTTTTCAATTTTGTTTCACAATTTTTTTATTACTAATACATGATAATTTTTATAGAAGTTCCTGTAAATCATTTTGTCATTTTCTGTAATATCATTGTTTATAATCAATTTGTGTGATCTTTTTGCATTAGCTCAGTATATGGTCTACTGTTTCTTTTGGTTCTTTGCACAATCTGACCTTTGAATCATTTGACATTTTTTTTCAATTCTGAAGCTGATTTTCTTAATTCAAATGGCTTGCTTTTGAGCTGCCAAAATCAAGCCTTCAGTTTCTTTTTTAATGTTCCAGTTGTAAGCCATTGTCAGGTATTATTTTTATCTACTTTTTTCTTAAACTTTTGTAGAATTGACTATATAAGCTTTTCCTTGCCACCATTCTGTTCTTGTGTTTATTACATTATTTTGCTATTCATGCTTTTTTTTCTAGACATACAGTAAGTTTTCATTTTTAACTTACATCAGTGGTGGTTCTTGGCTGTATTCTATGCATGCAAGCTTTTCTTTTTGGACAGTTTGGTTGACTTGAAATAAACCTCAGCATCCATTTCTTTGGGCTAGGAATAATCTATCAGTAATCCCCTTCATGGATTACTGCCTTGTCATGGCGAAGGGGCTTGCATATTTCAATGAAGCTATGAGCTATGCTGTGCAGGGCCACCCAAGATGGAAAGGTCATAGCAGAGTTCTGACAAAACGTGATCCACTGGAGAAGGAAATGGCAACCCACTCCAGTATCTTTGCCATGAAAACCCTATGGACAGTACCAAAAGGCAAAATGATATGATGCTGGAAGATGAGCCCCTCAGGTCAGAAGGCATCCAATATGCTACTGGAGAAGAGCAGAGGGCTAGTACTAGTAGTGTCAGAAAGAATGAAGCGACTGGGCCAAAGCCAAAAGGACGCTCAGCTGTGGATGTGTCTGGTGGTGAAAGGAAGGTTCGATGCTGTAAAGATTTTTTCTCCATGTTGTTGTTGTTGTTAGCTGCGAAGTCGTGTCCGACCCATCGCGACCCTATGGACAACATTCCTCCAGGCCTTCCTGTCCTCTACCATCTTCTGGAGTCCATTTAAGCTCACGCCTACTGCTTCAGTGACTCCATCCAGCCACCTCATTCTCTGTCGTCCCCTTCTTCTATTGCCCTCGATCTTTCCCAGCATTAGGCTCTTCTCCAGTGAGTCCTTCCTTCTCATTAGGTGGCCAAAGTACTTGAGTTTTAGCTTCAGGATCTGGCCTTCTAAAGAGCAGTCAGGATTGATCTCCTCTAGGACTGACCGGTTTGATCGCCTTGCGGTCCAAGGGACTCGCAGGAGTCTTCTCCAGCACCACAGTTCAAAGGCCTCAATTCTTTGGCGCTCAGCCTTTCTTATGGTCCAACTTTCACTGCCATACGTTGCAACTGGGAAGACCATAGCCTTGACTATACGCACTTTTGTTGACAGGGTGATGTCTCTGCTTTTTAGTGTGCTGTCTAGATTTGCCATGGCTTTCCTCCCCAGGAGCAAGCGTCTTTTAATTTCTTGGCTACAGTCCCCATCTGCAGTGATCTTGGAGCCCAGGAAAATAAAATCTGTCACTACCTCCATTTCTTCCCCATCTATTTGCCAGGAATTGAGAGGGCCAGATGCCATGATCTTGGTTTTCTTAATGTTAAGTTTCAACCCAAGTTTTGCACTCTCCTTCTTCACCTGCAACAAGAGGCTCTTTAGTTCTTCTTCACTTTCTGCCATTAGAGTGGTATCATCTGCGTATCTTAGGTTGTTGATATTTCTTCCGGCAATCTTAATTCCAACTTTTGATTCATCTAGCCCTGCCTTTCTCATGATGTGCTCTGCATATAAGTTAAATAGGCAGGGCGACAGTATACAGCCTTGCCGGACTCCTTTCCCAATTTTGAACCAATCAGTGGTTCCGTGTCCAGTTCTCACTGTTGCTTCTTGGCCCGCATATAGGTTTCTCAAGAGACAAATAAGATGGTCTGGTACTCCCATCTCTTTAAGAACTTGCCACAGTTTGTTATGATCCACACAATCAAAGGCTTTAGCATAGTCAATGAAGCAGAAGTAGATGTTTTTCTGGAACTCCCTAGCTTTCTCCATGATCCAGCGTATGTTGGCAATTTGATCTCTAGTTCCTCTGCCTCTTCGAAATCCTGCCTGCACTTCTGGTAGTTCTCGATCCACATACTGCTGAAGTCTAGCTTGTAGGATTTTAAGCATGACTTTACTAGCATGAGAAATGAGTGCAATGGTGCGATAGTTTGAACATTCTTTGGCACTGCCTTTCTTTGGAATTGGAATGTAAACTGATCTTTTCCAATCCTGTGGCCATTGTTGAGTTTTCCAAATTTGCTGGCAAATTGAGTGTAGCACTTTTACTGCATTGTCTTTTAAGATTTTGAATAGCTCAGCTGGAATACTGTCACTTCCACTAGCTTTGTTGTTGCTCAGCTTTTCTAAGGCCCACTTCACTTCACATTCTAGGATGTCTGGCTCGAGGTCAGTGACCACCTCATTGTGATTATCAGGGACGTTAAGCTCATTCTTGTATAGTTCTTCTGTGTAATTTTGCCACCTCTTCTTAATCTCTTCTGCCTCTGTTAGGTCCCTGCCATTTTGGTCCTTTATCATGCCCATTTTTGCATTAAACGTTCCCTTCATTTCTCCAATTTTCTTGAAAAGATCTCTGGTCCTCCCTATTCTATTATTTTCTTCTATTTCTTTGCACTGTTCATTTAAGAAGGCATTCTTATCTCTTCTAGCTATTCTCTGGAATTCTGCATTCAATTGGGTGTATCTTTCTTTTTCTCCCTTGCCTTTCGCTTCCCTCCTTTCCTCAGCTATTTGCAAAGCTTCCTCAGACAGCCATTTTGCTTTCTTGCATTTCTTTTTCTTTGGGATGGTTTTGGTTGCTACCTGTTGTACAATGTCGCGAACCTCTGTCCATAGTTCTTCAGGCACTCTGTCTATCAGATCTAATTCCTTAAATCTATTTGTCACCTCTACTGTATATTCAACAGGGATATGATTTAATTCATACCTGAGTGGCCTAGTGCTTTTCCCTACTTTCTTCAGTTTAAGCCTAAACTTTGCAAGGAGAAGCTCATGGTCTGAGCCACAGTCAGCTCCTGGTCTTGTTTTTACTGACTGTATAGAGCTTCTCCATCTTTGGCTGCAGAGCATATAGTCAATCTGATTTCTGTGTTGACCATCTGGTGATGTCCATGTGTACAGCCGTCTCTTGGGTTGTTGGAAAAGAGTGTTTGCTATGACCATTGTATTCTCTTGACAGAATTCTATCAGCCTGTGCCCTGCTTCATTTTGCACTCCAAGGCCAAACTTGCCTGTTATTCCAGTTATCTTTTGGCTTCCTACTTTAGCATTCCAATCCCCCATGATGATAAGAACATCATTTTTTGGTGTTAGTTCTATAAGGTGCTGTAGTGCTTCATAGAACTGGTCAATTTCATCCTCTTCAGCACTGGTGGTTGGGGCATAGACCTGGACTACTGTGATATTGAATGGTTTGCCTTGGATTCGAACTGAGATCATTCTGTCATTTTGAGGATTGTATCCCAGTATTGCTTTTCCTACTCTTTTATTGACTATGAAGGCTACTCCATTTCTTCTGAAGGATTCTTGCCCACAGTAGTATACCTGATGGTCATCTGAATTAAATTCACCCATTCCTGTCCATTTTAGTTCGCTGATACCTAAGATGTCAATGTTCAGTCTTGTCATCTCTTGTTTGACCACGTCCAGTTTTCCTTGATTCATGGATCTTACATTCCAGGTTCCTATGGAGAAAAAATCTTTACAGCATCGGACTTTCCTTTCACCACCAGACATATCCACAGCTGAGCGTCCTTTCGGCTTTGGCCCAGTCGCTTCATTCTTTCTGGCGCTACTAGTACTAGCCCTCTGCTCTTCCCCAGTAGCATATTGGACACCTTCCGACCTGAGGGGCTCATCTTCCAGCGTCATATCGTTTTGCCTTTTGGTACTGTCCATAGGGTTTTCATGGCAAAGATACTGGAGTGGTTTGCCATTTCCTTCTCCAGTGGATCACGTTTTGTCAGAACTCTCTGCTATGACCTGTCCGTCTTGGGTGGCCCTGCACGGCATAGCTCATAGCTTCATTGAATTACGCAAGCCCCTTCGCCACGACAAGGCAGTAATCCATGAAGGGGTTTTTCTCCATAGGAACCTGGAATGTAAGATCCGTGAATCAAGGAAAGCTGGACATGGTCAAACAAGAGATGACAAGACTGAACATCGACATCTTAGGTATCAGCGAACTAAAATGAACAGGAATGGGTGAATTTAATTCAGATGACCATCAGGTATACTACTGCGGGCAAGAATCCCTCAGAAGAAATGGAGTAGCCTTCATAGTCAATAAAAGAGTAGGGAAAGCAGTACTGGGATACAATCCCCAAAATGACAGAATGATCTCAGTTCGAATCCAAGGCAAACCATTCACTATCACAGTAGTCCAAGTCTATGCCCCAACCACCAATGCTGAAGAGGATGAAATTGACTGGTTCTATGAAGCCCTATGAAGGGCGGTATATAAATACAATAAAATAAATAAATAAATAAATAACACCAAAAATGATGTCCTTATCATCATGGGGGATTGGAATGCTAAAGTAGGAAGCCAAAAGATAACCGGAATAACAGGCAAGTTTGGTTTTGGAGTACAAAATGAAGCAGGGCAAAGGCTGATAGAATTTTGTCAAGAGAATACGATGGTCATAGCAAACACTCTTTTCAACAACCCAAGAGACGGCTCTACACATGGACATCACCAGACGGTCAACACAGAAATCAGATGGACTATATGCTCTGCAGCCAAAGATGGAGAAGCTCTATACAGACAGTAAAAACAAGACCAGGAGATGACTGTGGATCAGACCATGAGCTTCTCATTGCAAAGTTTAGGCTTAAACTGAAGAAAGTAGGGAAAAGCACTAGGCCACTCAGGTATGAATTAAATCATATCCCTGTTGAATATACAGTAGAGGTGACAAATAGATTTAAGGAATTAGATCTGATAGACAGAGTGCCTGAAGAACTATGGACAGAGGTTCGCGACATTGTACAACAGGTAGCAACCAAAACCATCCCAAAGAAAAAGAAATGCAAGAAAGCAAAATGGCTGTCTGAGGAAGCTTTGCAAATAGCTGAGGAAAGGAGGGAAGCGAAAGGCAAGGGAGAAAAAGAAAGATAAGCCCAATTGAATGCAGAATTCCAGAGAATAGCTAGAAGAGATAAGAATGCCTTTTTAAATGAACAGTGCAAAGAAATAGAAGAAAACAATAGAATAGGGAGGACCAGAGATCTTTTCAAGAAAATTGGAGAGATGAAAGGAGGAACTAGAGATCAAATTGCCAACATATGCTGGATCATGGAGAAAGCAAGAGAGTTCCAGAAAAACATCTACTTCTGCTTCATTGACTATGCTAAAGACTTTGATTGTGTGGATCATAACAAACTGTGGCAAGTTCTTAAAGAGATGGGAGTACCAGACCATCTTATTGGTCTCTTGAGTAACATATATGCAGGTCAAGAAGCAACAGTGAGAACTGGACACGGAACCACTGATTGGTTCAAAATTGGGAAAGGAGTCTGGCAAGGCTGTATACTGTCGCCCTGCCTATTTAACTTATATGCAGAGCACATCATGAGAAAGGCGGGGCTAGATGAATCAAAAGTTGGAATTAAGATTGTCGGAAGAAATATCAACAACCTAAGATATGCAGATGATACCACTCTAATGGCAGAAAGTGAGGAAGAACTAAAGAGCCTCTTGTTGAGGGTGAAGAAGGAGAGTGCAAAACTTGGGTTGAAACTTAACATTAAGAAAACCAAGATCATGGCATCCGGCCCTCTCAATTCCTGGCAAATAGATGGGGAAGAAATGGAGGTAGTGACAGATTTTATTTTCCTGGGCTCCAAGATCACTGCAGATGGGGACTGTAGCCAAGAAATTAAAAGACGCTTGCTCCTTGGGAGGAAAGCCATGGCAAATCTAGACAGCACACTAAAAAGCAGAGACATCACCCTGTCAACAAAAGTGTGTATAGTCAAGGCTATGGTCTTCCCAGTTGCAATGTATGGCAGTGAAAGTTGGACCATAAAAAAGGCTGAGCGCCAAAGAATTGAGGCCTTTGAACTGTGGTCCTGGAGAAGACTCCTGCGAGTCCCTTGGACTGCAAGGCTATCAAACCGGTCAGTCCTAGAGGAGATCAACCCTGACTGCTCTTTAGAAGGCCATATCCTGAAGCTAAAACTCAAATACTTTGGCCACCTAATGAGAAGGAAGGACTCACTGGAGAAGAGCCTAATGCTGGGAAAGATTGAGCGCAATAGAAGAAGGGGGCGACAGAGAATGAGGTGGCTGGATGGAGTCACTGAAGCAGTAGGCATGAGCTTAAATGGATTCCAGAAGATGGTAGAGGACAGGAAGGCCTGGAGGAATGTTGTCCATAGGGTCACAATGGGTCGGACATGACTTCGCAGCTAACAACAACAACAATAATCTATTAATATCACTATGAGGATGTAATGCATAATGAATAGTCATTAGCTTTCTGGGAGACAAACTGCAGTGAGTGGGAGATCAAACAGATTTTTTAACCAACCTAGCCGACAACTTTATCATCCAAAAGGTAGAGGAGGGGACTAGAAATAAAACTATACTGGACCTAATCCTTACTAATCAAGAAGAAGTGATAGAGGAAGTTGAAGTTCCCGGAATCCTGGGTGAAAGTGACCACATCATGCTGAAATTCAGTATAATGCAAACACAAACAACAGAAAATAATCTAACCAGAGTCTTAAACTTCAAAAGAGCTGATTTTAACAAACTCAAAGAGAACCTAGAAAAGATTCCATGGATGAAAATCCTAAAGGGGAAAACAATGCAAGAAGCATGGGAAACTCTGAAAAATATGATCATAAAAGCCCAGTCCAGCACAATACCACTGAAAAAGAAAACCAAGAAATTCAAGAAGAAACCAGCATGGCTCTCTCTGACAAACTGAAAGACAAAAAGGACAAATACAAAAAATGGAAAAAGGCACAGATAAGTAAGGGTGATTATCAGCAGATACCCAGAACATGCAAAGATGAAGTCAGGAAAGCAAAAGTTCAGAATGAACAAAGTCTTGCAACATACAGTACATCAAGGACAATAAAAAAAGTTTCTTTCAACATATTAATAACAAGAAAAAAGTCAAGGAAACTATAGGTCCACTAAAGAGATAAGATGACAAGGAAGTAACAGGCAATAGGGAGAAAGCAGGGCTGCTTAACTCAGTCTTCACACAAAAAGAAATTATAAATCCTGGAGCACCAGGGAAGTATCTGAGGATTGTAAAAGGACTGATGTGGTCCCCATCTTTAAGAGAGAAAAAAAAACAGACCCAGGAAACCACAGACCAATCAATCTAACATCAATACCTGGGAAGATCCTGGAAAAGATAATCAAAAAACAGATCTGCGAACAACTAGAAGCAAACAAAGTCATAACCATAGCCAGCATGGGTTTGTTAACAACAGATCATGCCAAGCCAATCTCATTTCATTCTTTGATTAAGTGACTAAATTAGTAGACCAGTGAAACACTGTGGACATAGTATACTTAGACTTCAATAAGACATTTGACAGAGTAGACCACAACCTGCTGCTTAGTAAGCTAGAAAAAGGTGAGATAGACAACAACACTATCAGATGAATCTGTAACTGTCTGACAAACTGTACTCAGCGAATAATGCATAATGGTACTACATCCACATGGATAGAAGTAAGCAGTGGGGTACTACAAGGCTCTATCTTAGGCCCAGTATTCTTCAATAACTTAATTAATGACTTAGATGAGAAAATAAAATGGGAACACATCAAATTTGCAGATGATACCAAACTGGCAGGAATAGTCAACACCCCAGAAGGCAGGAAAAATCAAAGGGTTAAGTAGAGACTAGGCGAGATCTGGCTCAAAAACAGCAACTGTGAGAGGTACCTTGGAGTCCTAGTGGACAATCACTTGACTATGAGCCAGCAATGTGCAGCAGCCAAAAAAGCTAATACAATCCTGGATTGTATAAAAAGTGGCATAGAATCACGCAAAGTATTAGTACCGTTTTATAAAACCCTAGTAAGACCACACCTGGAATACTGCAACCAATTTTGGTCATTGTTGTTAGCTGCGAAGTCGTGTCCAACTCATCGCGACCCTATGGACAACATTCCTCCAGGCCTTCCTGTCTTCTACCATCTTCTGGAGTCCATTTAAGCTCACGCCTACTGCTTCAGTGACTCCATCCAGCCACCTCATTCTCTGTCGTCCCCTTCTTCTATTGCCCTCGATCTTTCCCAGCATTAGGCTCTTCTCCAGTGAGTCCTTCCTTCTCATTAGGTGGCCAAAGTATTTGAGTTTTAGCTTCAGGATCTGGCCTTCTAAAGAGCAGTCAGGATTGATCTCCTCTAGGACTGACCGGTTTGATCGCCTTGCAGTCCAAGGGACTCGCAGGAGTCTTCTCCAGCACCATAGTTCAAAGGCCTCAATTCTTTGGCGCTCAGCCTTTCTTATGGTCCAACTTTCACTGCCATACATTGCAACTGGGAAGACCATAGCCTTGACTATACGCACTTTTGTTGACAGGGTGATGTCTCTGATTTTAGTGTGCTGTCTAGATTTGCCATGGCTTTCCTTCCCAGGAGCAAGCGTCCTTTAATTTCTTGGCTACAGTCCCCATCTGCAGTGATCTTGGAGCCCAGGAAAACAAAATCTGTCACTACCTCCATTTCTTCCCCATCTATTTGCCAGGAATTGAGAGGGCCAGATCCCATGATCTTGGTTTTCTTAATGTTAAGTTTCAACCCAAGTTTTGCACTCTCCTTCTTCACCTGCAACAAGAGGCTCTTTAGTTCTTCTTCACTTTCTGCCATTAGAGTGGTATCATCTGTGTATCTTAGGTTGTTGATATTTCTTCCAGCAATCTTAATTCCAACTTTTGATTCATCTAGCCCTGCCTTTCTCATGATGTGCTCTGCATATAAGTTAAATAGGCAGGGCGACAGTATACAGCCTTGCCGGACTCCTTTCCCAATTTTGAACCAATCAGTGGTTCCGTGTCCAGTTCTCACTGTTGCTTCTTGACCCGCATATAGGTTTCTCAAGAGACAAATAAGATGGTCTGGTACTCCCATCTCTTTAAGAACTTGCCACAGTTTGTTATGATCCACACAATCAAAGGCTTTAGCATAGTCAATGAAGCAGAAGTAGATGTTTTTCTGGAACTCCCTAGCTTTCTCCATGATCCAGCGTATGTTGGCAATTTGATCTCTAGTTCCTCTGCCTCTTCGAAATCCTGCCTGTACTTCTGGTAGTTCTCGATCCACATACTGCTGAAGTCTAGCTTGTAGGATTTTAAGCATGACTTTACTAGCATGAGAAATGAGTGCAATGGTGCGATAGTTTGAACATTCTTTGGCACTGCCTTTCTTTGGAATTGGAATGTAAACTGATCTTTTCCAATCCTGTGGCCACTGTTGAGTTTTCCAAATTTGCTGGCAAATTGAGTGTGGCACTTTTACTGCACTGTCTTTTAAGATTTTGAATAGCTCAGCTGGAATACTGTCACCTCCACTAGCTTTGTTGTTGCTCAGCTTTTCTAAGGCCCACTTCACTTCACATTCTAGGATGTCTGGCTTTCAGCCACCCACCCCTTATTACTGTTCTGAACCAGCCCTCTTCTGGCCTTGTAATAAGGCAAACCCCTATTCAGAAAGAAGAGACTGGAGAGCGTCCAAGGCTAAAAGGCATCTGCCAAGATTTATTACGCAGTTAACAAAAACACTAGAGCTTGTCTTCTCAAGCGGAAAAGTTGCTTTCAGCAACCAGCCCCTCCCCAAACACTCCTATTATAGAGAGCTCAGGGCGTGGTCTCCCTGTGCCTCCTCCCGAGGAGTCCCGCAGCCTTTCTTTGTTTGTTCCTGCTCGACTGCCTCCTGCGTCGGGCGTCCTTGAACAGGGCCAGCTGTGGGTCATCTTCCTCCGCACTCTCGGGCTCACGCAGCTGAGAAGAGGTCCCCGGCTGAGGGCTCTGCAAAGCCTCCAAACCATCATCAGCCGGTTCGTTTCCCTCCTCCCCCTCATCTGAGTCATCCGATACATCGGAGCCGGCTGTCGGACCCACAGGCTGGCCCTGAGTCACAACAATTACTACGATGGAGCAGCTTCTTGCCGAGAATGCCCAGCTCACCCAGCAACTCACTTTGCTGGCAGCTCAGGTGGCTCAACTGCAAGCTCAGGTACATGCTGCACCCCCACCCAGGAGGAAATGTCAGATAGCTATGCCGGATAAATTTGCTGGTAATCCAGAACTGTTTCCTGCCTTCCTGGGACAATGCCAGCTTTTTATCAGCATGAGAGCAGCTGATTTCCCCACTGACCGAGATAAGGTGGGATTCGTGTTGAGCCTTCTGTCGGGAGATGCAGCTCGTTGGGGCACGCCTCTGTTGGCACAGCCTAGCCCTTTGTTGGATAACTTTGGGGGGTTTTGTGACCATATGCGCCTCATGTACGAGGACCCGATTAAGGCGCAGACTGCCACCCGACGCCTGAAAGCTTTGAGGCAGGGTCAGCACCCTCTACAGGCCTATATCAGCGATTTCCGGCTGCTTAGCCAGGATTCCGCCTGGAATGAGGCTGCGCTCGTGGATGCCTTTCAGGATGGCTTGTCAGAGGAGATGTTGGATGAGCTGGCCCGCGTGGACATTCCCTCAGATCTGAATGGGCTGATCCATCTTTGTCTGCGGATCGATGCCCGGCTGCAGCAGCGAAAGAGTCGCCGTGCCACCCCACAGACCCCTGCCGCCCCTGTTGTGCGTGAGCCCCCAGTCCAGAGGGAGGAGCCAATGGAGCTGGGTGCCGCCAGGTCCCGTCTATCGGTGACGGAAATGGACAGACGACGATCGGAGGGGTTGTGTTTTTACTGTGGGGACCCTGGACATTTGGCTGCTTCTTGTCCAAAGAAGCGTCAGCGGGCATCAGTGACCAAGCCGGCCCCGAGAAAGTCCCCTGCTTTGCTGTCGGGAAACGGCCCGAGCCCGATCTAGACGGTGTGATAGATCGGACGACCCACCACGACCACGCCGAGCGACGCCATTCCGATGGTGCCTGTGAACCTCCACGGCATTTGATTTTGGAGGCACGACTGATCCTTCCTGGCAAGCCAGAGGGGATTCCGGTCCATGCCTTAATTGACTCTGGGGCTACCACTAACTTTATGGACTCGGCCTTCGTGGCCAAATGGGCTGTTCCTCAGTGTCCGGTGGATCCGCCCATGCTAGTGGAGACCATTGATGGTCGAGTGCTCCTGTCCGGGCCTATTACGGCCGCCACGCAACCAGTGAGTATGGCTATCAGTTCCCATGTGGAGGCCATTCAGTTCTACATCACTTCGGATCTGCACTTCCCCGTGGTCCTGGGACTGGCGTGGCTCCGGGCGCATGATCCACAGATCTATTGGTCTCAGAACTTGGTCACTTTCCCAAGTTTGCAGTGCATGGACCACACCCGCCATATCTGTGCCGGCCAGGTGGAGGGCTCCTCAGGAGTTTCTTTGCCTCCCGAACTGTCCGACTTTGCTGATGTGTTCAGCGAGTCAGAGGCGGACCAATTACCCCCGCACAGGCCCTATGACTGTTCCATTGATCTAGTTCCTGATGCGCCTCTCCCAGTGGGGCGTTTGTATTCCATGTCGGAGCCCGAGTTGGCTGCATTGCGGGACTTCTTGACAAAGAATTTGGCTCGTGGTTTCATCCGGCCCTCGTCCTCGCCAGTGTCTGCGCCCGTGCTCTTCGTCAAAAAGAAGTCGGGCGAGTTACGGCTCTGCTGTGACTACCGGAAACTCAACGCCATCACGGTGCGTAACCGCTACCCGCTGCCCCTCATCCCCGAGCTCTTGGACCGACTCCGGGAGGCTAAGATCTTCACGAAACTGGACCTGCGTGGAGCTTACAACCTCGTCAGGGTTCGGCCGGGTGATGAGTGGAAGACGGCGTTTGGTACTCGCTATGGACATTTCGAGTACACGGTGATGCCGTTTGGCCTGACCAACGCCCCCGCTGTGTTTCAGCATTTTATGAACGACATCTTTCGAGATCTGTTGGACCAGTTTGTCGTGATTTACCTGGACGACATCCTGATTTACTCCCCGTCGCGTGAAGCGCATCATCAGCATCTCCGTCAGGTCCTGCAGCGCCTCCGGAAACATCGGCTGTTTGCCAAGTTGGAGAAGTGCCAGTTTTACCAGGTGACCATCGATTTCTTGGGTCACCGCATTTCTCCTGAGGGCATCGCCATGGAACCGAGTAAAGTTGAGTCGTTGCAAAGTTGGCAACCCCCACGTCGCGTGAAGGATGTTCAGCGACTTCTTGGATTTGCCAACTACTATCGAACATTCATTCCTGGCTTTGCTGCCTTGACAGCTCCCCTTACCCGGCTCCTGCAGAAGAAGACTCGGTTCCAGTGGAACGCCCCCGAACAACAGGCGTTCCAAGCTTTGAAGGACGCCTTCATGAAGGAGCCCATCTTGAAGCATCCTGACCCGCAACGGCCGTTTGTCGTGGAGGCGGACGCCTCCGACATTGCCATTGGGGCCGTGTTACTCCAGGCAATGACGCCCAGCGGTACCCTTTTCCCTTGCGCGTATCACTCTCGGAAATTGAACCCCTCGGAGCGCAACTATACCATCTGGGAGAAGGAGCTGCTGGCCATCAAGGCGGCGTTCGAGGCTTGGAGGCATCATCTGGAGGGGGCGCGGCATCAAATCGAGGTCCGGACGGACCACAAGAATCTGGAAAGCCTGCAGACCGCTCGGAATTTGAACCAACGCCAGATCTGGTGGTCCCTCTTCTTTGCGAGGTTTGACTTCCGGGTGCGGTACATACCAAGCGGGCACAACCAGAGAGCGGATGCTCTGTCCAGGAAGCCCGAGTACACCCGAGTGGAAGACAAGCTTCCGCCCAGGACAGTGATCCCCGTCGAGTCTTTTGCTGCGGTATGGGAGCCGGTGGATATACGGGCTCGGATCCGGGATGCGCAGCAGCAGGAGGCGTGGGTGGCTCAGCGGAAGGAAGAGGTGGGGCCAGATTCGCCTTGGTCGGTCACGGATGGACTCCTGTATTATCGTGACCGGCTCTATGTTCCAGGAGGGCCACTCAGGGGACTCGTCCTCAGCCAATGTCATGATAACCCGGCTGCGGGGCATTTTGGCCTGTTCAAGACTCTGAACCTGGTCTCCCGTACCTTCTGGTGGCCCCGAGTCCGACACGATGTCCAGTCTTATGTCACCTCCTGCGTCCCATGCAGGCAGGCCAAGTCAGCGACAGGGGCCCCGCCTGGTTTACTGCAGCCTTTGCCAACGCCCAAGAGACCCTGGGGGGCTGTGTCCATGGACTTTCTGACGGATCTACCCCCATCCTCCGGCTTCACGACAGTGTTTGTGGTGGTGGACATGTTGACCAAGATGGCGCACTTCATCCCCTGTCGCGGCTTACCGTCAGCTCGCGCCACTAGTCGCATGTTCATCCAACAGGTGTTCCGGCTGCACGGCCTTCCCGATAGGGTCGTCTCCGATAGGGGGGCCCAGTTTACAGCCCGCTTCTGGCAGGAGTTGATGCGGGCGTTGGACATTAAGGTTTGCCTCTCGTCCGCGCATCATCCTCAGACCGACGGGGGTACCGAGAAGGTCATCGGCATCTTAGAGCAGTATCTGCGCTGCTATGTTAACCTGCAGCAGGACAATTGGGTGGACTATTTGGCCATAGCCGAGTTTTCCTTTAACAACTCGCAGCACACCTCCACGCAGATGACACCGTTCTTGGCCAACGTGGGTTATCACCCCAGGTTTTTCCCCCTTTCTCCCGTGGACTCACCGGAGCCAGCAGCGAACAAATTCATGGCGGAATTACAGGCGATCCATCGGTTGGTGCGACGGCAGCTGGAGAAGGCCAAGGCCGACTACAAGAGGTTCGCCGATCGGTCGAGAAGGGATACGCCTCCATTATCGGTGGGGGATCGGGTCTGGCTGTCCACCAGGAACCTACCATCCACTCGGCCGGCGAGGAAGCTGGACCACCATTACCTTGGACCGTTCCCAGTCGAGGCCGTCATCAACCCGGTCGCCTATCGTTTAACTCTGCCACGTTCCCTGCGCGTGCACCCCGTCTTCCATCGGTCCTTGTTGGTCCCCGAACAACCGGCTTGTCCACTTCGCCAAGCGGAACCTCCCCCATCAGGACCTGGTGATGGCGACAGCACCCCCGAGTACGAGGTCGCCAGCATCAGGGATTCCCGCTGGCTGAAAGGTCGCTTCCAGTACCTGATCGAGTGGAAAGGGTACGGGCCGGAGGACTTCACATGGGAAGACGCGACCGCCGTTCATGCCCCTGCGTTGGTGACTGCTTTTCACGAACAGTTCCCATCCCGACCGCATCCGGATCGGCAGACCCGGGGGAAGGGCCCTGCGGTGCGGGATAGTGTTGTGACTCAGGGCCAGCCTGTGGGTCCGACAGCCGGCTCCGATGTATCGGATGACTCAGATGAGGGGGAGGAGGGAAATGAACCGGCTGATGATGGTTTGGAGGCTTTGCAGAGCCCTCAGCCGGGGACCTCTTCTCAGCTGCGTGAGCCCGAGAGTGCGGAGGAAGATGACCCACAGCTGGCCCTGTTCAAGGACGCCCGACGCAGGAGGCAGTCGAGCAGGAACAAACAAAGAAAGGCTGCGGGACTCCTCGGGAGGAGGCACAGGGAGACCACGCCCTGAGCTCTCTATAAAAGGAGTGTTTGGGGAGGGGCTGGTTGCTGAAAGCAACTTTTCCGCTTGAGAAGACAAGCTCTAGTGTTTTTGTTAACTGCGTAATAAATCTTGGCAGATGCCTTTTAGCCTTGGACGCTCTCCAGTCTCTTCTTTCTGAATAGGGGTTTGCCTTATTACAAGGCCAGAAGAGGGCTGGTTCAGAACAGGTGTAAGGAAAATGGCCTAGTTTGAAATACTGGAAAAATCAAAGAGATCATTGTCGATTTCAGAAAAGGCAGGCACAGCCAAACTTCTCTGTGCATCAGTAATTCACCTGTGGAGATGGTTACCAGAATCAAATTCCTGGGTGTGCAGTTAACAAGTAGGTTGGCTTGGTTGCTCAACAGCAAGACATTGGTGAAGCGGGCACAGCAGTGCCTGCATTTTCTGTGTCGCATGAGAAAAGCACATCTTCCTTTCCCTATCCTTACCACTTTCTACAGAAGGATGATCAAGAGCATCCTGTCATACAGCATCACAGTCTGGTTTAGAAGCATCACTGCTTCAGACAGGAAGGCGGAGCAGAGAGTGGTGAGGATGGCTGAAAAGATCATTGGCAGTTCCCTCCCTTCCATCCAGGACATAGCACAGAACCGTTGCTTGAGCAGGGTCCGCAAGATTGTCTAGGGCACTACACATCCTCTTCATGACCTGTTTTCCTTGTTGTCTTCTGGGAGGAGGCTTCGTGGTACCAGATTCAGTCACAGTTTTCTTCCATACAGTATTAACCTCGTGAACTCTAAAGCTTCCTCCTTCTGTTATATATTCAAGATGGACAGTGATTAATATTTATATGTTACATATATGTAAGGATGTAGGTCTATAAATATGTTGTATATAGTGTTAAGTCGTGGGCTCTTGGGTGCAGGAATGACAAAACGAGGCTGAGTACAGGATAAATCATACTTTATTCTTGCTGGAACTGTACTGAAACTTGGGCAGCAACCAGCCACAATATATAGTCTAGCCCCTAAGTGGCAGCCAATGGGTTTGAACCCACTCTTGCCACCTGGGGCTAGCCAATTGCAGGACTGGAGACAGCCAGTCTGGGTTGCTGGTGAGCCATTGGCTGCTCCAGCAACGCACATGGTGTATCACCACAAGCCCAGTACATAACACCCTCCCCTCTTAGATCGAACTATGACAACCGCAATTAGCCTTGACAGTTGTCAAGACTTATTAATCAACTCATATACAACTATAGTGATAATAATAAAAATAATAAAATCACTGTGGCTACAATGAGATTAAACAATGTCTAATGAACAGGTTTCCATTGCAGAAAAGAGCAGTTTCACAATGCACTAATTTCTGTAGTTAGTGGTAACAAGTTTTACAACAATATGCATCACTTTATTTTACAATGTAATCTGTGAGGTACGCAGGAGGCTTGTGTGGCCTAGAGGAATGTCTTGGAGTTCCCATCACTTTGTGGTCTACCAGCTTACCCAGTGGGCTGGGCAGACCCATGTCCCTTTGTGCTCCAGTGTCAAGGGGATTTGATATGCTGTGGCTGGCCTCACCAGGTTGGCCCACCCCAGAGTCAGTCTGTTCAGCAGAGTAGGCACACCGGTTACTGAAATTCGGTTGGCTTGCTTCTACAGGGGGTCCATGTTGCACTCCAGTGCTACCCAGTTCTTCCTCAGAATCCATCTCCTCTGAGAAGGAAAAACCCTGGTGGTCCAAGTAAAAGCTGGCTTCGCTGCAAGTTTGAGGATTTTGGCAGGGACTTATGATGCAGTCCTCACTTAGTGGCTGTTCTGGAAACCGTTTCCTGAGTTGATCGATGTGTCTTCTGACAACTCGCCCTCCCTCCAACCCCACTTCATAAGATAGGGGTCTAGATGCCTTGGTTATTTGACCAGGAACCCATAAATTCCCTTGACCATAGTTCCTGGCCCAAACCCAATTGACCATGTGCAGCCCCCTTGGAGGTTTTGGTCGAGAGGCTTCTGCTGCCACTCTGTCTGGATGCAACCTGTCCAGTTTAGTAATCAAATGCCTCCCCTAATGTAGTTCAGCAGGACTTTTACCTATAGCAGTGCAGGGCGTAGAATGCTGGCAGAGTAAAAAATCTGCCAATCTGTGATGCCAGTCACCTGTGACAATGCGCTTGAGTGCCTCCATTGTTGTCCTCACCATGCATTCAGCTTATCCATTAGAAGATGGATGAAACGGTACAGACATTGCATGTCTGATGAGATTATCTCTAAGAAAAGTCTGAAATTCAGCAGCAGTGAATTGGGCCCCATTATCAGAAACTGAGACATCTGGCAACCCATGTGTTGCAAAGAGTTTTCTCAGCACCTGGATGGTCCTAGCAGTAGTCATGTTAGGAACTGGAATTACTTCCAGCCATTTTGAGTGGCTATCCACTACTATCAGGAAAAGCTGCCCCTGAAAAGGCCCAACGTAGTCTATGTGAATCCTAGCCCAGCGAGTGTGCATTTCCTCCCACCTGTGAACTGGGGCCTGAGGCATTTCAGGCCTAGATTGCTGGCATGTATAACAACCATGGACTTGACCTTCGATGGCCTTATCAAGGCCAGGCCACCAAAGGTAGCTTCTAGCTAAGGCTTTCATTCTGACAATGCCTGGATGTCCTTCATGTAAGGAGTGTAAAACCCTGTCTCTTAGGGAAATGGGAATTATGAAATAATTATGAAATAATGCACCCTTTATGTGCAGACAACTCATGCCTCCTGACAAAATAACTTTGAAATTCAGAGCCTGGGCTTTTTTCCAACCAGCCCATGTATACTCATGACAACACTCTACTCAGTATTTTATCTGTGGCAGTTTCAGCAGCAATATCCCCTGCATGGAGGGGAAACTCAGGTAAGTCCTGTATGAACAGTATTCTAGCAACAGGAGCTGGATCTGGATCCATTAGTGGCAGTGGTAGTCTACTGAGGCCATCAGCATGGCCCATTTCCTTGCCCGGTTTGTGAATTAATTTGAAATTGTATGTAGACAAAAGAAATAGACCATCTCAACATTCTTGGAGATAGTATGTGGGGGCTTTGTTTGTCTGTTGTGAACAGTCCCAACAGAGGTTTGTGGTCAGTGTAGACAGTGAAATCCCTGCCATATAAATAATCATGAAATTTTTTAACTCCAGCAGGGCCTCTTTGTCAATCTGGGCATAGGAGTAAAATGCAATAGGGACCTGTTTCCCATTTTTCTCTATGTGGCTTAAGACTGCCCCCACCCCATAGGGAGATGCATCACATGCAAGACATACAGGTTTAGACTCTATGTAATGAGTTACAGTGGACTTTTCTAATAGAAGTGCTTTCAAATCCTGGAAACATTTTTCATGTTCGCTAGTCCATTTCCAAGGGGCTTTTTTGTCAAGCAGCCTGTGGAGGGGCTCTGCTATTGCAGCCTTATGAGGTAGGAATGTGTGATAAAAGTTTAGGAGACCCAAAAATGCTTGCAGGTCTCCTTTTGATTTGGGCCTAGGAGCCATTTTAATGGCCTTCACTTTAGAATCAGCGGGGTGAATGCCATTAGCATCAATGTGGAAACCCAAGAATTCTGTTGATGAGACCTCAATACTACACTTGTTCTTCTTTAATTTGAGGCCTGCTTCGCAAAGCCTCTGCAAAACAGCCCTGAGCCTTCTGGCCAACACTTCTGGGGATTCCCCAGCAATACGAACATCATCAAAATAAGGGCAGATGCCCTGGATACCCTTAAGTGTACGTTCCACAATCCCTTGGAAAATACCTGGTGCAACACTGACTCCAAAGTGTAAGCGTTTGACTTTGAATGCCCCTCTGTGAGTCACGATTGTTTGAGCCGTGGCTGTGGCCTCGTCAACCGGCAATTGCTGATAGGCCTGTGCTAAATCAAGTTTAGCAAAAATGGTTCCCCCTTGCAAAGAGGCTAAAATATGGTTGACCACCAGAACAGGATAAGCATGCTGCTTGAGGGCCTTATTCAATGTGCATTTATAATCAGCACAAATGCGAATTTCCCCATTGGCCTTAAGTGGAGTGCCAATAGGAGTTTCCCACTCCCCACCATCAACAGGCTGTAAAACACCCTGTTCTACAAGCTTATCAATTTTGCAATCAATTTTATGTTTGAAGGCAAAGGGGACCCTGTGAGGTTTAACCCTGATTGGGACAATGTTGGGATCTAACTTGAAAGAAATTGGCGGGCCTGTGTATGTCCCTAGGGTTGAATCAAAAACATCCGCATATTCCTCACACACTGACATGAGGTCTGCCGTTTGTGTCCGGTTTATGCCAGTAATCTGAATACCTAAGGTATCAAACCAATCAAGTCCAATG
The DNA here is from genome assembly GCF_964194415.1 of Vipera berus. NCBI lineage: Eukaryota > Metazoa > Chordata > Lepidosauria > Squamata > Viperidae > Vipera > Vipera berus. The sequence continues at coordinate 84,102,388 of NC_138206.1, read as the reverse complement.
AGACTTGTTCTCTGGCCCTCTACTACTATTACATCCAGGTGCCCCAAAAACCCTTTAAATTTTACCAATACGGTGGCTTCACCCTTAACTTTAACATGAGCATTTTGAAAATCCATTAAAATGATGTCTTAGGGTCTTAGTTTGGCCCAATTTTTACTGCGCCTACACACAAAGTTGTATGTGTCTTGCAAAATGATTGAGATGGCAGAGCCAGAGTCCAACTCCATCTTACATGGAACTCCTTGTAGCTCTACTAAGAGCTTAAGTTTAGGCTTGAGTGGGCGCTGAGCCCCAGTGCGGCAAATGCTTCTCCAGCTTCTGAAGAATCCCACACTAACTGGACCCTGGGCCCCAGTACCTCTCCTAGTCAGTTCCTCCGACTGGTGTTTGGGTGGCTGGTCTCTCTGGCGGGCTCTGCAAACCACCGCGATGTAGCCAGTTCTTCCAAAAGTTCTACACGTGGCTGAACAAAATCTGCAGTTGGCATGAATATGGTTGCCTCCGCACCCCTTACATCTCGGTAAGAGAACTGCCTTGTAACTGTCCTCTCGCTGGTGTCTGTTGTGGTGTTGCACGTTGGGTTGCCTTTGGAGTTTGTTGATTTCAGGCTCTTCTTCTTCTGATGATTCTCTGGCGCATTTGGCAACCTCAAGATGGACCGATTGTTTGACATTTGAAGGTTTGGTAGGCTGAACTGTCTGCACTGCACCCCCAGTGGCTTCGTTTGCTATCATCTCATCCTGTGCCTCGGAAAACGTTAAATTAGGTCTAGCAAACAGTCTCTGCTGAAGGGTTCTGTCCCAAAGGCCACAGACAAGCTGGTCTCTTAGTCATTCTTCTAAGTTTGAGAACTTGCAAAGGCGTGCGGCCTGTCTAAGGCCCGCAATGAACTCCGAAGCTGTCTCCCCGGGTAGCTGCACTTTTTGGTCAAATTTGAATCTCCATGCCATCTCCGACATCTTAGGCTGGAAGTGCCCAGTTAGCTTTTTCTTAAGGTCTGCATATGAGACTGCTTCGATGGGTGTCGGCATGAAAAGATTCTCTGCCAAATTGAAGGTTGCTGGGCTGCACATGCAAAGCAACGTTGTGGCCTTCAGACCTTCCTCCATGATCTGATTTGCTCTTAGATAGGTCTCTACTTGTGAAAGGTAATATGGCCTTTCTTCTGGATGCTTCACATCAAATTCTCTTAGTTTGCTGACCTTCAGCATTCTTTCTTCAAATTCCTGCGATCTTCGGATCCTGCTTCTAGGCTCAGGGAATGCGTCCACTGAGCATGAGGCTGCTAGTGTGGCTTGCTAGCTGGCCTGGGGGGGGGAAATGCCTCTTCCCTCCAGCGTGTGCTGCCAACCCCTTGTTGACTTCAGCTCTTAATCGGTGTAGCACGATCCCACCTTCATCGCCACTGTTAAGTCGTGGGCTCTTGGGTGCAGAAATGACAACATGAGGCTGAGTACAGGATAACTCATACTTTATTCTTGCTGGAACTGTACTGAAACTTGGGCTGCAACCAGCCACAATAAATAGTCTAGCCCCTAGGCGGCAGCCAATGGGTTTGAACCCACTCTTGCCGCCTGGGGCTAGCCAATTGCAGGACCAGAGACAGCTGCAAGCCCAGTACATAACATATAGTATGTTTAAATGTGTGTTATGTATGTGTAAACTTTGAGAGCAAGGAACTAAATTTCATTTTTAATGTGTGCCATTGTGCCCACAGTAAAAAATGACAATAAAGGTTATCTATTTATCTATCTATCTATCTATCTATCTATCTATCTATCTATCTATCTATCTATCTATCTATCTATCTATCATCTATCTATCATCTATTTATCAAATTTAAAAACACCTAAACCTAGCTGATGAATGAATTGTGATAATCTATAGTATTTTCCAAAGGCAGGGGTTAGATTAATAACATTCAGAGAAGAAAATGAACTATATAGGTATACAGTACAGATAGTCCTCACTTAACAACTGTTTCAAATTATGTCAGACTTGAAAATGTTATTTATGGCCTGTATTTGAAATTACTATAGCTGTATCACCCCATGGTGACGTGATCACATATTGGGCACTACTCTACCAGCTTGCATTTATGACTGTAGTATGCAGTATTCAAAAATGCTTTGTGATGTTTTTTGCAGGGTTTTGTTATTGGATAAGCTGGATTTGGACTTACAACTATGTGATTTGTTTAATGCTTAAACAAGTTCCTACTGTAACTTGTTTAGTGACTATCATAAAATGCTTGTAAAATCGAATCTGTTCATGTAGTGACACAACGTAAGACTGCAACAACTTACAACCAAAATTCTGGGCTGAATTGTGGTCATACATCGAGTACTACCTGTAGTTTAACAGTTTTACAGTAATTGTTTTTATCCTTTATTTGTTAAGAACCCCAAATTGCAATGGATGGACTCTTTGAAACACTGAAACCAGTGATGTGTAACCCAGCTAGAGAGGCTTGAGTTGAGCTGCACATTTTTATAATTTATAATTTATGATTAAAGCTTCTAAATTTTTCATGCAAACTATCTGTACAAGAAACCTGCAAGTAGAAAAAGGAGGTAAAACATGAAGAAAGATTACTCCTTAAATCAATTTCTGCTACTATTCATTTAAGTATAGATCATATTTGTCATGTGAGATAAAATGCTTTTTTTGCATTTTTCTATACATATGGTTGTCATTTTTCTATATACAATACATGGTTGTCATGGTCACAGTGGCCAAGAGGTTTCATGGTTGCCCCATCATAGATACCTTAGTGTGGAGGCTGGAGTCTTCCACAATCATCAGTCTGGAACTCCCCAACATCACCTCTAAGATCATTCAGTCAGTTCAGCCAAGGAGATCACTGTGGAACAGGGTAAACGATATACCAGAAACTGTTTCCTTGGCTCAACACCAAGTACTTGTACCCAGTGCTTTTTTTGTAAAAGAAAAAGGTGCCGGAACTCACATATGTCATACAACCCGCCTTGCCTACCCTACAAGGCTCCATCCAAAAAAGGTGCCGGAACTCCATTCTGAGTGTTCTATGAGAAAAAAAGCCCTGCTTGTACCCAAAATTAGAGCAAAAGGATTTCCTCATGATGATTGTGTATCCTGCCCAGTGTGACATGTATGAGGTGGGTGGTTATATAAATTTGTTAATCCACTAAATCCCTATGTGACAGTGCAGGATGAGATCAACTCCAATAAGTCTACATATCCTGGTCACTGTAATATAGCTGTTACTTCCATATACTATCAGTATTATTCAGGAAGGGCAGTAATTAGAAATCAAAGAATAAAGAGCAAAATGAATCTTGCAGGTTAGAAATTCAAAAAAATGTCACCTCAGCATTTAGTGGCATCATGTTTCTATTGTTTACCTATGATGTACTTTTGGTGAATGATAGAATTGAAACAGTACCTGGGGACCCAGAAATTTTCTGAAAAGTAGCTCTAATTGTTATGATTTCAGCAGAAAAACTCTACAAAAGTTTATCAAGGTTAGGAACTCATTCAGTTATGCAATCTCCATTGGCTAATAAGCCATTTATTACAGCCTGAGATGTCCATTAATCCTTATTACTGATGTGCTTCTGTAGTTTTTGATCTGGCTTTGGTAAGAAATATTTAGTTATTATTATTTAATTTGAAAAGACAGTGTTTAGAGTGATGACGGCTTAGATGTTTTGAATCATGATTAAATACCTCAGGTTGAAATGGAATTTCAGGTAAAATATATCTGATTAAGCTTGTCTACTAAGCATGACTATAGTTCACTGCTATGTCACTTGTTAAGGAAGAAAACAGCTTTGTTTATGACACTGATGTAGTGATATTATAATAATCAGGGACTAAAGAAAGGGAGCAAAGACTGAGGTTCTGAAAATCACCAGTATTGAATCTCATGTCTGCCTAACATCTCTATGGATGATGAGCCCTGGAAGATGCAGTGCAACAATATGTGAAAATCATATATTGCCAAGCTGATTCTAGTCTGTTTGGTTATATTTTTTCCATAAAATAATCCAGCATTATGTAAATATTGCCTAAATATTTATGAAGCTCCTAATAGTGGATTGTAAATCTGAGTACAGCACTGGTAATCTCTTCCCTGTATTTATTTTGAATTGATGTCAATAATTCTTGGGATGACATTATATGGTTTATTAATGAACCTGGCTAATCTCAGATGTAAATAAAGTAAGATTGCATCTGGTTAATAGTATATGGGAAATTATCAGCAAAATCAATCACTGTAGACCAGACTGAAAAATTAAGCACACACAAACATAAACACATAAACATATCTTGAAAGAAAGGCAATGGCACAACACTTCCACATTATTGTGCATCATAAAGTCAGTTTTTGAACTGCATATAATTGCTGAAATACAAAATAAAAAGATTTTCCCAGAACATTTTTCTCTAAACTGGACTTTTCTCTAATACCTTGTAAACAAAATGTAGTGTGATAAATATTTGTAGTCCTTCTTAATATATAAAATAATTCACAAAATAAACAAGGAAATAATGTTTAAGAATCTACAAAACCTCTACTCATGGATTAATTCCCATTCTGCATAGAATTATAAGTGTTCAAATATAATTTTTCATTCAAAACAGAGAGGCACAATATGGACAAAGTGTAGCTTATTCTGAAGCACAATTGCCCTAGTTGATATTCTATACCTGAATATGAGTGTGTGGGTGCTACCTAATCACCTTGCTGGCCATGTTACAGTGCCCATAGAGGATTGTCATTATCAAATTTGAGAAGACAAAATATGTATGAAGAAGAGTGTAAAAGGATGATGGGAAATATATCTTAAGTAAATGTGTATTCTTGCTATTCAAGAACTTTAATGTGAAAAAACCATTGTTTTGGTTGCTCTTATCTAAAAATATCTCCCACTGTCTTCTACTGGACTTCTGCATAGCACTACCTTTCCAGCTGCTTTAAGTGAAAGAAAGAATTAAAAAGCTCTTTTAGTATAGTTTCCATAGAGACAGCAGCTGACAAGATTATCTTGTTGCAACTCTAAAGTTGAATGGACTTCAACTTTAGCTTCCATCCGTATGTAAAATAAATTGTACACTTCAAAACAAGGGACTAAATTATATACTATATTAAATCTTTTCCTTTTTTAATCCCTGATAATAAGATGCCTTAACAAAAGTGGTTCTATTGAAGGCACAAAAAGCTGATTTATTAATAAGAACATTAATAAAAATTGCATAGCTTTCTAAAGCTAATAATACTATTCATCTGTTTCATGCAAACATGATGGCAATATTTCTCTTCTGGATATTTAATTGATAAGACTCATTGCTATAAATACCCTGATAAACAACTTCATCTACCTCCATAATTAATATTGCTACTTGACTACCGTATAAATGTACCACAGCCTTCTTTGCTTTTGATACTCTCCAAAGTGACTTTAATGAAAACATAGTGAGTTGAATACCATATACCTAAAGGATATGAAGTCCAGTGACAACTGTCTTATGGGCTTTTAGCTAAGTATAGAAAATTTGGCATATAAAACATACATAAAATGTACATTTAATTTGGAGATCAATTCAATTTAAAATGTTTTTACTCTAGTGTTGCTGGAATAAATGAGTATATATAAGAAAAAGGAGCCCTGAATACTGAAATTGAAGACTAATAGCATTATTTCCCATCTTTTAAAATAGCAAACATAGTATAATCCATATATATATGTACTATGTTTCAAAAATAAAATCAAAGAAACCCTTCAAAGGTTCATGCAAAAATCTAAAATGACATACAGAGTTTCATGTGGTCTACTGCTTGCAGCCCATAGCTCTTCTTCTAAACATGTGCTTTGGCTTTTGGTGCCCAAAATGCTGCCTATTCCTGCTCTAGTGTCCCTCACATTGGAAATACACTCTGCTTCTGCAACATCAGAAGTGTAAGTGTATGAGGAACACATTTAATACCGATGCCTCATTGGCAGAGGAGCTGAATATCTTCTTCACTCGCTATGAGGTGAAAAGACCAGACCCCGTAGCCTCTGCTGGCTGGCCTTCTGATTCTCAGCCACTCACCCTGTGTGAACACCAAGTGGGAGCTGTATTGAAGGCTGTGAATCTCAGCAAAACCACAGTCCCAGATGGGGTGCTGGGCATAGTAGTTAAGAACTGTGCCAACCAATTAGCAGGAGTCCTGACAAGGATCTTTAACATCTCCTTGCAAATGGCAAGTGTACCATCATGCTTGAAAGCAGCTACCATTGTCCCAGTCCCAAAGAAAACTGCAGGTGAGTGCCTGAATGACTACAGACCTGTTGCATTAATGTCTGTAGTCATGAAATGCTTCGAAAGACTGGTCCTCCAACATCTTAGGACATGCCTGCCACTGGACTTCGACAAACATCAATTTTCCTACAGGGGTAACAGGTCGACAGAAGATGCTTTTTGTTGATTACAGCTTGGCTTTCAAAACCATTTTGCCAAGCGCTCTCATTGAAAAGCTGACTGACTTGAATTTTTCCCCCTCCAATGCGATTGGATTAAAGACTTTTTCAGGGACCGGTTACAAACAGTGAAGGTCGGGTCTGTTTTATCCACCCCCCTGAAGCTTTGCACTGGCTTGCCACAGGGCTGCATGCTTAGCCCCTACTTGTACTCATTGTAGACATATGATTGTGTATCATCCGACCCACCTATTGCGATAATTAAGTTCACAGATGATACCACCATAGTGGGTCTTTTTACAGGTGGAGATGAGACAGCATACAGTGGGGAGGTACAAAAACTATCTATATGGTGTTTCAACAATAACTTGCACCTGAACATCAGCAAGATGAAAGAGTTGGTGCTAGACTTCCAGAGGAAAAAAGAGGAACCTGCCCCACTTTACATCGGGGCAGGGGCTGTGTGGAGAGAGTTTCCTCCTTTAAATTTCTGGGAATCTACCTCTGTGAAGATCTTACCTGGAAAGTTAATACAACCCAGGTGGCCAGAAAGGCCCAACAGAGACTCCACTTCCTCAGGGTCTTGCAGAAGAACAGGGTAGAACAACGGCTAATGACCCTCTTTTACAGGTCTACTATAGAGAGCGTGCTCTTGTATTGTATTGTGGTTTGGTATGCTGGTCTGACAGCCACGGATAGGAAAGTATTACAGAGGGTGGTGAGCACAGCACAAGACATTGTGGGCTGTCCCCTGACACCACTGGATGACATTGCCAGGGCTCGCTGCCTTGGAAGAGTGAGGAAAATTCTCAGGGATGACTCACACCCTGGAAGGTATCTTTTTACTCTCCTACCATCAGGTAGAAGATATAGGAGTATAGCCAGCCGTACCAACAGGCTGAAAAACAGCTTTTATCCATGGGCTGTTAGGCTTTTGAACGGGAAATAATTTTATAAACTTTATGTATGATTGACTTGCGAGGCCGATGTGTTGTGCAATTAGCTCACATGATGTAATAAGATGGAGGGTTTGTTGTCACTGTGAGTTGTGGTGGTGGGGGGCACAAAGGGAGTCTCAGCCAATCTCAATGTATACATGGTTGTACTTTGACAATAAAGGTTCATTCATTGTATTTGAAAACAGTTATAGACCTTTTTCCATAGGGCTGGGACATTATAAAATATAATGTTATGCAGAAAACTGAATTTTCACAAGAGATCTTACAATTTTATGTTGATTTTACATTTTACTGTTCATGATGCTTCTGAGAATACAATGGGCACTTGGTATCTGTATGTTGATCCTTGATTAAGTGTTAGCTAAATTGCAATCAAAAGGTACTATTTTCCTTGTCTTCTGAACTAATTAAATAGGTGTAGATAGTTCTTGTATAAACAAGATGTTATTTCAAGATGATGATTGCTTCAGTATTTTGTGGAATGGTTTGAACAAAGGAAACCTACCCATAATGAATGAAAGAAGAGGTTCAGAAACTGTCATAAGCAAGAAGAACTATTATTTACTATAATGTAAGTTTGTATTTGTGATTTTATTGATAGTTTTGTTGATATTCAATTGATCAATGAATTCACAATAATTTAAAGTATAGTTGCAAATAATAAAGGTGCATACATTGGAGTAAATATACATGTGCCAATTAAATACAAACGAAGACTGACAGCCATATCTTTATGTAGTGATGAAGACATGCTAAGAATGGAAATACCATAGTTATTAGTAAAGGTTGATTGGCAAGCCATTCATCTGACAGAATGCCCAAATCAATTCCTTGTTATATGTTTCCCCATTAACCAATTCAGCATTCTGTTTGATTTCATCATTTTAGCTTTTTGGTACCTATCCATCCCAATACATATTTTAATAAGTAGCAATGCCTAAACTGGCTGATATTTTTTTTTCCATTTTTATGTAGAAGGTTCATAAGACGTTTCCAATCACCAATAAATGTAGATAGTATCTTTTGTCTAATCAAATAATTTCATTTATCCATCTCAGCAAGATCTGTCAGTAACACCAACCATTTCTCCCTAGTGGATAATGTCAAATCTTTCCATCTCTGGGCATATAATCTTGCCACAATAATCATATATTGAAATGATTTTCCATGTTTTTTTCTGCTTATCTATTCTAAAATAAAAAATCTAGCTTCAATTAAATATTTATTTATATCCCATCTTATTATTTTTGCAATTCAAAGTGGTGAACATATCCATTACCACTGGTGATGAGGCAACAGATCTATCAGTTTCAGACATCTAATTTTTTAAAGACATACCCTGTATTCACTGCAAAAAAATGTTTTTTACAAATAAAAAGTTTCCATTTACACTGCTCTAGCCTCTAGAAAGAATATAGTTACTGCCATTTTAAAGCAGTTAGTTAAAAATAACAATAACAACAAAATAAAAGTTTGATTTCCACTCCCTTATTTCTATCATATTACATCCCAGGGAGCCCAAAACATGTTAATTAAAAATTCAGGACAAAAATATTCTGAATCTTAATTCATTTCTTGCTGGGAGGATTTATATGTATAGAAGATATAAGTAAAATGTGAGTCCTATGCAAGTAGTTACAAGACAGAATAAATATTTTTGGACTTTCCTGGCTTATTGTTTATTATACTTTCTACTGAGAAGAAATATAAAAATAGAAAAAAAAATATTAATTGTTCTGTTAGGAAGTTTCTCCTTAGTTCTAGGTTGCTTCTCTCTTTGGTTAGTTTCCATCCATTGCTTCTTATCCTGCCTTCAGGTGCTGTGGAGAATAGCTCGACTCCCTCTTCTTTGTGGCAACCCCTGAGATATTGGAACACTGCTATCTGTGGCTGGCGTCAACTTCCCTCCGTCCAGTGCGCTCCCACAGAGAGGGCCTCCTCAGGGTGCCTCCGATCAAAGAATGCCGATTGGTGCCCCCCAGGGGGAGAGCGTTCTCTGTGGGCGCGCCAGACCTATGGAACCGCTTACTGGTCGAGCTCCAGATGGCCCCCGACCTTCACTCCTTCCGGCGCGATCTTAAAACCTTTTTTTTAACAAGCTGGCCTGGTCTGACGGGATGGGGTTGGGTTTTTTATAATTAGTTTTAATTTTAATATGTATTAATTACTACGGGCATAGTTGTTTAATCACTTTTTAATTTTTGTATCTTGTTTTTTATTATGTATTGCCCTGTTCACCGCCCTGAGTCCTTCAGGAGAAGGGCGGTATACAAATTAAATTATTAAATTAAATTATTAAATCATGTTACCCCCTAGTCCTTCCCTTCATCAAACTAGACATATCCAATTCCAGCAACTGTTCTTTAAATGTTTTTGCCTCCAATCTCCTGATCATCTTTGTTGCTCTTCTCTGCACTTTTTCTAGAGTCTCAACATGTTTTTTTTTTCATTTTGGCAACCAAACCTGGATGCAATATTCCAAGTGTGGTCTTACCAAGGTAATATTAACACTTCATGTGATCTTGATTCTATCCCTCTGTTAATTCAGCCTAGCACTGTGTTGGCTTTTTTGGCAGCTGCATCACACTACTGGTTCATATTTAAGTGATTGTCCACTAGGTACCACCTATACTATACCTGCACATTTGGTTTTTCTTGCCTAAATGTAGAACCTTGCTTTTTTCACCATTGAATTTCATTTTGTTAGATAGCACCCAATGTTCAAGTCTGTCAAAATCTTTCTGCATCTTAAGCCTATCTTCTGGAGTGTTGGCTATGCCTGTCAGCTTGGTGTTGTCTGCAGATTTAATGAGTCCCTTCATCTAAATCATTGATGAAGATATTGAAGAGTACTGGGCCTAAGACAGAGCCTTGGATTACCCCACTTTGTTAAAGCTAAAACTGGTACAGTATCTTAGTTTTGCTTCAGCTAATTCTGGATCAATATTTGTTTTATAATTTCTCAAAAAATTTCCATCTGTGAAAATAGAGTGAGGAATTCTGGCTTTATGGAAGTTCTCATGGATTAAAAGTACCTATAAAGGATAGAAAGGTTTCGGATTTCTGAGAAATGCTATATAAAGCTCAGGTATTTCAAGACATGGTAATGGAAAAATCTAATTGAAACATACATCTGCACTAATTGATGCTTGCTAATAGAATTTGTGTAGACAATGTTTTTGATGGAATGAACTCAAATACTTTCAAGTTGTTATTGGTTGGCTGATTACTAAACAACCCTGAAGGTTAAACTGCAAGGAAAAATTAAATGCTCAGATTTGACACGGTCCCTGCTCAAACTGTTTTACTGACTCATTTAATGAAGCAGTTCATCAAAATGGGCAAATGTACATAGTATCAGTTCATTGACATAATGATGCTTAGATTCTTTTATTATTTCCTAAGGAAATGCAAACACTGTACTTCTATAATTTTAGATTATTTCAGTTGTAGGGTAAAAATCCTTAGCACCTCCCCACTTTTGAATATTTGAAGTGTGCTATTGTGAATGTAATATAGTCATCCATGTCTGTACTTCAGAAAGCAGATAAAATCTTCACAAGCCAGCATCCTTATTTTCTACATTGGTTTTTTACTACAGTCAAGCAGCTACATAAATGGAATGTGAAGGGTGCTTGAATAAACAATCAAATAAAAACATGACAAAGTTAAGACTGGACCCACACCATTAACTCTGATACCTTGTGTGTATATACTGCAGTGTTATTAAATCTCAATTATTAATTCTCAAATAATGCATGAAATAATATAACTAAGAAAGATACACATGCAGTTTGCAATACTTTTAGCCACATTGCTTTAAAAATCTTTAGACTGCTTTAAGGAGTTGAACATAATGGCAGTCTTTAATAATACACTGCAATACAAACTTCAAATCTCATTCTTTGCAAGGAAAATTTTGGGATGGCAGACTGATTTCTTCCCCCCCCTTCCAGCAAATTAGATACTGAATCTGATAACCTTGACAACACCACCCACAAAAGACAAAAATATCACAGAATGCAAATTGAACCTGCAGCTATTTGAATAAAAGACGTGAACAACCAACACAATTCAGATAAACAGAAATGGTAATTGTACTTGTGACAGAAATGTTGCTGCCAAACTGATTAAAATGTTATCATAAAATGAATACTTACACATAAATGCAATGAAATATTAGATAGAAAAACAATCAAGGGGATGGTAGAAAGATTAAATTGCATTTTGAAAGCAAGAGTCTGGCTCTTTGTAATTCTAGAGATAAAACCTGTTGCAAGATTAAATATAATTATTTCTAATACATGCTGAAATAAAGGCCACACAGAAATGCAACTTTTATTTTAATGTGCAATATTTCATAAGCCTTTCCCTATGTAACTGAATATTATTCCCAAAAAAGTGGTGTGGATAAAAAATGTTCATTTTGTCTAGATTTTAAACTTATTTCTGAATATCTATTTAGGAAGTCAGAAGACTGAGGTGTACAACTGAAGATATATATTAATAATCAAATAAAGATTATAAATTGGATGTATTTAGAACATAAGGTTACTCTCAAATGACAATTTAAATGCCATCAACTGTGGATTGCTTAAAGATTCAAATGCTGTCAGCTAGTCTTTTTCTTGAGATGTAAGGATATAGATGATATTTGAAGGGATATAAATTGTATTTCAAAGAATATACATATTGTACATGTAATCACAGCAAACTTTTAAATGTATGATCAACATATAGAAAATGAAAAGATGATCACTGTCGCTACTCAATATTGGCCCAAAAGAATGATAATACTTTATTTCCCACTGTGTGGACATTGGGAATATTGATACTTTTGCATTTTATTTCTGAAAATATAATGTATGAGCCTGATTTTTTTTTTCTTTTTCCTAATAGCTGGTCTAGGGTAATTAGTGGTAGTAAGAACAGTGGTGGAAGAAAACCATGGTTACCTTACAAATGTTAAAGACACCACCATATAACAAAAAAATATAACTCCTGCAGTTTTCAAATGTGCTTTTGCCTACCAAATGCTGATTTTATTATTATTATTTATTATTTTGTTAAATTTATTTGCCACCCATCTTGTTTCAAAGTGACACTGGGCAGCGTACAACATAAAAAAATTAAAATCATCAAATATAAATATATACCCAATAAAATCATAATACAGGCAGAATAAACTCATTGATACAAGATGGAAAAGAAGCAGCCAGATGCACAGGGGACAGGGGAAGCTTATTAGCTCTTTTTCAGTTAATCAGCTTCCATTTGAAGCCCCCACCCCAACTGGGGACCAAAGCCATTGGGAGAACCAGGTCTTAAAGCTGTAATGGAAAGTCGGATGGGTGGGAGCCAATTTTAAAACATAATTATTTTGTCTTATTTCTTAAATTAAAAATTAGGAATCTTTATAGTTCTGTTACAATATAGTTACAATACTATGAGGAGTTTCCTATAGCATTAAAAATACCATAAAATAACATTTCATCTAGTATGTCCTGTCCAGTTTGGCTTTTAATATGAATTAAAATGTGATGGTGATTCTGTGCATGCAGGGTCTTCTTTTTGTAATGTAGAATATCAGTTGTTATGGGAAATAAATAGCAGCAGGATCAAATGAGTAAAAGAGACTCTTACTACTCCCCAATAGCATGGTTTCAATGAAACTTCCACACTTCAACCTGTATTGTGGTTAGAGGAAATTCTTTTGTCACCATCATTGCAAATTACTATTAACATGGCATTCATTAATATATAATAAGTGGAAAAAATTGGAATTATACTAATGGTGATTCTTAGAAGAAACAGTGTGCAATGTCATTAATGTGCATATGTGTGTATGTATATATATGTATGTGTGTAGATCTTTGGTCATTCGGGTTTTTTCCCACGTAGAATTGGAGGTATCAGGGCAACGTTTCGACAAAATCTCATCCGTCATCCTCAGGCTGGTGGCTTCAGCTTCGTTCTTCTGGGAGATTTCATCGAAACGTTGCCCTGATACCTCCAATTCTATGTGGGGAAAAAACCCAAATGACCAAAGATCTACATACAAACACCCGCGAAAACCTCAGAAAACCTGTATGTGTGTGTGTATATATATATATGTAGTCCTCGACTTATGACCACAATTGAGCCCAAAATTTATGTTCTTAATTGAGACATTTGTTAAGTGAGTTTTGCCCCATTTTACAACCTTTTTCACCTCAGTTAAGTGAATCACTGCAGTTGATAAGTTAGTAACCTGGTTATTAAATGAATCTGGCTTCCCCATTAACTTTGCTTGTCAGAAGTTTGCAAAAGGGGATCACATGACCTTGGGACACTGCAATGGTCATAAATGTGAACCAATTGCCAAACACCTGAATTTTGATCACATGATCACATGGATGCTGTAAAGGTAATAACTGTAAGAAATGGTCATAAGTCACTTTTTTCAGTGCTCTTGTAAATTTGAACAGTCACTAAACAAACTGTTCTAAGTCGAGGACTACCTGTACTCATTGTGTAATTCCCTTTTGGTATATGCAACATTAATAACAGTGCTAAAAGAAATATTGAGACATTTAAAGCATGAGATAAGGAAAAGAAAATATTTGTAACACTGTTTACTCTGAATCTTCAAATCTTAATGTCTTTAGAAACTATCCTACTTCTACCATATCCCTATACCATTTTGTACATTGCTTTTTGTTCTTTAGTTGAACAAGGTGAATTAATTCCTGGGTGACAAGTAATCAAGTCCCTATTCAGCCATGAAGCTTATTGTTTGGCCTTCAGTCAATTAATGGTTTTCAGCTTAACTTTAAGAGATTTTCATCTCTTAAAGTTTTATAATAATTACTTGACAAATTATGAAATATCAGAATATAAGATTTTGAATGACTCAGTTTATAGAAAACCATTGTTGTACAATGTTATGTGGAAAATCTCCAAAGAATTCATTGGGAAAATAAGATAAAATAATATAAATTCTTACCATGAATAGTTTCAGTGTTTTCTGTGTATGAAATGTACCTCATGAAATGGATTATCAATAATGCCACTGTGAAGGCAATGGAGAATGGATTTTTTAAAAAGTGAAGGAATATTTCCAAGCATACAAATGAATGGTTTGGACTATCACCTTAGAAAAACAAGACGGAAATAGATTGTCGTTTTTCTCCTAATTTTCACAAGGAAAAAAACTCAGTCATCTCTGGCTTTTTGTACACAAATCTTTATGTGTTCTTACCTAAAACATATATTTTAAAAAATATATGTTGAGATTTGCCTCTTCTAGAATGATTTGATTGGCACATCTTTGGGCCATCAATTGGGGCATCCTGAGGAAGGCAAAAAAACCAACAGTCAACATGGCAGTATACCTACACAGGTTTTGATTGTGCAGTCACAGGGACAACCTTGACCATTTTCACACATTAACACACATGTCAAGGACCTGAACTGGCCCTTTTCTTTGTTTGTTTTTAAGGGATTCCCAGCAGCAGATGTGTAAATCTCAGTCCAAAACAAATAAATAAAAGGGAGTAACTGCCATAAAAGATCTAGAATGGATAAAGGAGAACTATTGAATTACAAGGAAACAAAAAAGGATGAAAATAAAAGTGTTGATTGCTTGATTTTTCAAGGTTAAATAAAATATAGAATGACAATTCCTAGCTACTGATTAAATTCATTTCAAACTGATATTTTTGTTTGATTATAGATAGCTAGAAATTTAAAGGAGGAACACAGTAAAATATTTCCATTTTACATTAGACCATGGGTGTCAAACCCACAACATCATGTGACGTGTCGTGATGTATCATGAGTTTTTTTGCCATTGCATGCAATGGGGTGGGCACCCAGCCCACGGGCCGGCAGTTTGACACTCCTGCATTAAACTATCTAAATTTGTGCATCAGCAAAAGTATACTACTAATTTTGACTATACAATTGGTATTATTTTATAAGGTCTAGAAATGGAGAGACCATGTTTTCTAGTTCTGCCTTAGGTACAAAGCCAGCTGGCTGATGTTGGGCCAGTCCCTCTCTTTCAACCCTAGGAAGAAGGAGCTAATGGCAAGTCAATTCTGATAATCTTGTCAACAAAACTGCAGGAACTTGTTCAGGCACTTGCCAGAAGTCAATACTGAGTTGAAGGTATAAAAAGAAAAAAGAAAAGACAGGAAAAAAATGAAAAGGAAAAGGAAAGGAAAGGAAAGGAAAGGAAAGGAAAGGAAAGGAAAGGAAAGGAAAGGAAAGGAAAGGAAAGGAAAGGAAAGGAAAGGAAAGGAAAGACCTGTCCTATGACATTGGCTTGAATCAGATAAAAGCGGCCAAATGAAAGCGAGAAGTAATTTGGCCAAACAGATTTACTGATTAAAACAAAACACAGGGGGCAACCTCTCTGCCTTTTTAGAAGGTTTGGTTAATCAGAATACCAGGGACCGAAGAATTACATGCTGATCAAGCAATCCATGTGTATTTCTAGATGATTCCATGCTGCGTCTACAGGTAATTTTCATTACCAAAGAGCAAATTCTCTAGTACAGAGAGAGAACATAGCTGAATTCTGGAGAGGAACCTGTTGTGATGTTACTATAACAACTGGGGAAACTATTACTGTGGTAGCAGAAGGTTACTATGGCAACAGAAGGCAACTTTTGTAATCTGAGGAAGCAGGAAGGAACATTGCTATTACCTCTAATGTCAGCCAGGTAATTAGTACAATACAAGAGCATATCTATAGTGCCAAAATTGCCAGATGTGCTTTATTGCTAACTATATTTTTAGAAACAAAGAAATTAGGTACCGAACTGTATATTTTCTCCAAATCATAATCTGTATATCTTCTGGTGGGGCTTGTATTAATGTATTCAATTTCCATTAGTAATACCAGAGTTGTTTTTTCTCTTACAAGTAAATTCAATATATTCAAATTAAAGCACTGGGAACATCATTAAATTTGCTTGATATCCTGATATTTCTACTTCTTTCTTTCTGTTTTTCCAGCCAGCCAGCCAGCCAGATACCTATATGTAACAGAAGGATGGAAACTTAAAGCTGAATAACTTAGTGATAGCGAATCTGCATGGCAAATGAAAATGTTCAAACATGTTTCATTTTAAATGATAATATTTTTGGAATACATGTGCTATAAGACTGGATAGTCTTAGGACAAAGATTTATCTAATAATGGTTTGATCCTTCCTCAGTGTCATTTGAAAACACACAGACTATGCAGCCAGTATATTAGAAGAACCTTTTTCCTTTTGGATAATTCAACACATGACACTGACAAATATGAGTTATGACCTAAAATATAAAAAACAAAAAACCTGCTGGATCAGACTAAATATATACAGGATCTTGTCCTATTTTTTTTTTCTTCTAATACCATCCAGTGTGTGCATTAAGATCAGCTGGGGCTTTCACAGCTGGATTTGGCTGATAGTCCAATGGACTTGGCAGGGTTAAGACCTTCTCAATGGCAGTGAACCTATTATGGAATATTCTTCTTAGAGATGCTTAATATTACCACTCTGCCTTCTTTTGGAAAAGAGTTGACAGAGCAACATTTACAGGACAGGTTGTTCAGGATTAGTCTGCCCTTATAAAGTTAGCTTTTTTGTTTTTGTTTTTAAATTTGAACATTGCCTTAAATTATGGTAAGGATGAAGCTGCAGATGATGTAGTGTTGGGTTTTTATTGTGGCAGTTTTATTTAAGACCTAAAAAAAAACCTTTTAAAGTGCTTTGAGCTTAGGAGGGGAAGGAGGAGAACTTCTTCATAGAAAGGAATGACTTGAAATAGAGTTCCTTCCACTATTTAAATATCCTCTTCAGCTGGAAATTAAAGGCCTACTGCATCAGAATTAAGATATATCTCTGAAAATTAGTATCCCAAACAGCTTTACCTTTCATAAATTTGTCTAATCTGCTTTTGAAGTCATTTTTGTTGTGTGTTTCACTACATTATGTAGTTTAAGATATATATTTCAAGCCAAAATGAACCAAATGCTATAATTCTTATGAAATAAGAGGGGAAACATCCATTGTGAAAATGCTATCATTATCACAGGGAATAAATAGATCTGACCATTTTTTTCTATGTCAACTTTGTATCTATGAATTCATAAATCCATTCTAACATACCTTTGAATTTACATGTATTTCTTTAAGACAGGGGTGTCAAACTCAATTTCATTGAGGGCCGCATCAGTATTGCGGTTGCCCTCAGGGGGCTGGGTGGGTGTGGCCAGGGTGGGTGTGGCCTACTGGGTGGGCGTAGCTAGAGTGCATATGGCCTACTGGGTGGGCGTGGCCAGCTCTACATCATTCGCATCAAAAGTGCCTATGGGGGCCTGGGCAGGAGTGGGACAGATCTGAGGGTCTCTGGCAGAAGGAGGGTCTCTGGGCCAGGGCCAAGGCAGTGGGGGCCGTTCCCTCACTGTTTCCAGGATGGCTTTGTGGGCCGCATGAAACCACTTCGCGGGCCGGATCTGGCCCCCGGGCCTTGTGTTTGACATGTCTGCTTTAAGAGAATCAACATGAAAAATTATATTTACACTGTATATACATGCACATGCATTTTAGCATTAAATATGGTTTGTGAATGTTCAGTTTTGGTGTGTTTTAAGGCAAACAATACAGAAGCTGGAAATAACAAAACATATGCATTTAGATTTGCACATTGTTCAGGAAACACAAAGCAACTCACTTCCAAATACAGGGTTTTTTAAAAAAATAATAATCAAGTAAACGTTTGGCATCTCTGAATAATCATTATGTTATCTTACATAAAAATGATTACCATGATGGAAAGAGAAGTTTTTCAGTGAACTAAAATCATGATTCAATGCTAGGTTAGTCAAAAGTAAAGGTTTATATAGGTTTATATAGATTATAAATGCTATTTATATCTTTCTACTAAGTTGAGAGATGGGATTTAATTGGATTCATATAAGGATGGAAAATGGATTGATGTGAATACAATCATAAATAAATATTAGAAGTAAAAGTGGGATATGCTAAATACTGAACCACAAAGGTTTTAAAAAGTCAGTTCATTTTTAAAAATTATTTAATGTGGTTAGCTATCTTACATTTTAACTTTGCTTTCTCTTAATGTGGCCAACTAATGATATTCACATTGTGCTGGACCTGTTAACACAACTGGAAGCAAAACCCACTTTCAATATTTTGAATATGAAGTCAAAACTGCCATGAATGACTAACACAAAATTGCATTCCTTGACAAAGAATATATAGGCTTGTGTTCTTACCTATAGGCACAATTCAAGCTTTTACTTCCCTATATACAGTATAAGTGGAGTGGGAAGACATCAAGATTACAAGGTCCACTTTCATGTCATAGTTAGTAATAAGAGACTCCTTTTTTGGAATGAACTAGCATTGCCAACCTTCTGGTACCCAACAAAACCTAAAGTTCAGGGACAACAAATGGGATTGATGAGTTTCATTCTTTTGAGTCTTGCCCAATAGAAGGGAACCTTTGCCAGCTTTCCAATAAGTTTTTCTATCAAACCTGAAAACCCAATGATTACAACCAGTAAAGAGGAAGTTTGTGCATCTTAGAAAAGCTAATGTAAGGGAGATAATAGGATCCTTGAATATTTGTATTCTTAAAATTTTTGGATATCACTGCATTGATTCAGTCAACCTCTCTAAAGATTCTGCTGGATAATTTGAAGACTGTCATGCTGTCTTCTTTTCATCTGAATTCTCTTTCCTCTAGAAGAAGTATTAGGGAAATATTTCAAAATTACACTGTGGGAAAACCCTTCAGACAGAGTTCTCTTAAAGGTCTATCATCCTTGCTGTTTCATTCTCATGTTCCTGGCATTTTGAAGTTTTCTCATTATTTTCTATAGACAAGTATTTCCTTCAATCAAATTTGAAGCATATCTAGTCAAATAAGAGTGCCATGGAATCTCAGATCAGAGTTGAGCTGAATCAAGTTCTCCTTGAATCTGGAATCTCCAATTTGAATAAAATGAATTAATTTGCACAGGTCTTATTTAAAACAATTTCCCAATGTTTAAAGATGTACATTAAAATAGATAGTATGGCCAAAATAAATTAATTAAAATAATTTGAAATAATGTATGATGTATAAAATTGTTCACTTCTAATTTTTATGACTGCAGGAGTAAGCACCAAACACAAAAGCAAAAACAAACAAAAAAAATCCATCAGAGAAAAATTTAAATGTATCAACAGGGTAGAATGGGAAACATACTCATTCTACCCATTTTTACTGAAAAGGCAGAAACAATCAAAGAGAGACAATTGCATAGATATACTGGTCCCATGACAGGAAGGGATTTATAGGTGGTAACCAACACCTTGAAGTGTACTTGAAAGCCAACAGGTAACCAATGTAGCTTGTGTAGAATGGTATCATATGGACATACAGTGGTATGCCCACTACTGCCCTGTGAATGGTTTTCAATGGCAGCCTGACTTTCAATGCATTGCAATCATTCATTTGGGAAGTACCTAGAGTGTGGAAGATCTCCCAGTCCAATAATGAGCTTATCTGGCATGCTACATAAATTTGTACAAAGGCTGTCTTGGCCACAACCGCCACATGCTCTTCAAACAAGAGTTGTGAGTCAAAAATCTCCCTCAGATTGAGGACCAATCTCATTGGGGAAGTGCTATTCCAGGGATGTCAAACTGCCAGTTTGCAGGCTGGATGTGTCATGATGAAACCGCTCCCACCACATTGCAGGCAATGGAGAAAAGGTCACAATATGTACGACATGTCATGTGATGTTGCGAGTTTGACACCCCTATGCTATCCTATCCAACACTTCAAGTGAAAATCCTCCAGATAAATGGGCTCAATTATCAATAGAGCCTTGATCTCATTAGTCTGAGACTCCCAAAGCCCTCAGATGCTGGCATAGGGCATCAATAGCATCACCTGGTGGCTTAGGGTCAAGATGTACAATTGGGTATCATCAGCAAACTACTGATAGGGAACTCAGAACCAACAAATGACCTCATTTAACTTAACTCAAAGCTATTTCCTTTTGCTTTCAGAGTGCTTAAAATACCTGAAGATAAACAGTATATTAAAATCACTGCAATCGTATTTTAATTTCTTATTTAAAACTATTCCACTTTATCAAGCTGGACCATAACTCACATTGTCAGTAAATGTCAGTTATTTTTTTTAAAAAAAATATCCTCAGGACTCCAATAAATGTCATAATGTATTGGCTTTTACTGGTGAATCTTGAAATGTTTCTGATTTATTACTTTAATTTTCAGGTAAAAAATAGCATAAGGAAAACAAAATAAAAGGTGAATGGTTCTGATATAATCTACATTTTATCAAGATGAAGAGAAGTACTGAAATACATTAAGAATTCCAAAGTAGTAGAGAGCAAGCTAAATATTTAGAAGTTAGATAGACTGACAGATATGCTATGTTTTAATAAATCTCTTGCTTGCCAATGTTATCAGAATATTGAAATATGAGGTTTCTTTTCTCAGGGGAGTTGATATTAGCTGTCATTATGCTAATAAAGTAGAGGTGGCTTCTGTCAATAAAACCAGCCACAGAGATTAATGAAGCCACATGTTATTCTAATTCAGCTGCATAAATGCAATGTCTAACATAATGGTAGTACCCTATTCTGCTTTAGTTATGTAGAGTTATGTAAAGATAGGAATCTGGAACATACACACACACATGCACATAAGTAATTTATTAGGCACCAATTACTTCACAAGCTTCATTGCCTTCAAAGTTCCAGTTTCTTCCCCCACACACACACACATACACACATCATCTGTCTGTCTGTCTGTCTGCCTGCCTGCCTGCCTGCCTGCCTATCTATCTATCTATCTATCTATCTATCTATCTATCTATCTATCTATCTATCTATCTATCTATCTATCTATCTATCTATCATCTATCTATCTATCTATCTATCTATCTATCTATCTATCTATCTATCATCTCCTGGAGAAGACATGTTGAAATGTTGTTATTGTGACACTTTCCTAATGTTTAAAGGGCTACTACATAAATTACAGTACAGATTATAGGACAGTGAGTTAATGGATACAGAACATTCCTGACCCAGCAATCTAAAAATTATAGGGTTATCAGTGCATGTAACATAGGGGTGTGTGTGGACAAGAATATCAACCTATCTGTCAAACAAAATCAAACTTTCAATAGTGAGTGCCACACCAAGTGCACTAATCAACATACAGAGTATGAGCAATAAACAGGGTGAACTAGAAATTCAGGTAAATTAGGGCAGATATGATATTGTTGCCATTACAGAAACTTAGTGGGATGAAACCCACAAATAGAACACACAGCTAGAAGAATTTAAATTATTTAAAAGAAACAGACCAAATAAAAGAGGAGGTGGAGTTGCTCTTTATATAAGAAATAATTACATCTCTACAGAATTAGAGCACAACAATGATGAAAACTGCCTTGAATGCATTTGGGTCAATATAAAAGGGGGGGAAATGACATTGCAATAGGTGTATACTATAGGCCACCCAACCAAACAGATGAACTTTTTGCTAGTGAGTTAACTAAGGTATGTAGGAAGCACATCACAATAGTAATGGGGGACTTTAATTATCCTGACATCAACTGGACGACAAACTCTGCACCAAGTGGAAGATCAAACATGTTCCTGACAAACCTAGCAAACAACTTTGTCTCCCAAAAGTAAAGACGGGAACTAGGGGATTAGCCATATTGGACCTAATTCTCCCTAACAGGGATGAAATGATAGAAGGTGTTGAAGCCACAGGAACCTTGGGGGAAGTCATCATGCAATATTGGAATTCAACATTATGAAAGCACAAGCAATAGAACACAGTCAAACTAGAGTCTTGGACTTCAAGAGAGCTAATTTCAATAAACTTAGAGAGAGCTGTATACTGTCGCCTTGCCTATTTAACTTATATGCAGAGCACATCATGAGAAAGGCAGGGCTAGAGGAGTCAAAAGTTGGAATTAAGATTGCTGGAAGAAATATCAACAACCTAAGATATGCAGATGATACCAGTCTAATGGCAGAAAGTGAAGAGGAACTGAAGAGTCTCTTGTTGCGAGTGAAGAAGGAGAGTGCAAAAGTTGGGTTGAAACTAAACATTAAGAAAACCAAGATCATGGCATCCGGCCCTCTCAATTCCTGGCAAATAGATGGGGAAGAAATGGAGGTAGTGACAGATTTTATTTTCCTGGGCTCCAAGATCACTGCAGATGGGGACTGTAGTCAAGAAATTAAAAGACGCTTGCTCCTCGGGAGGAAAGCCATGGCAAATCTAGACAGCACACTAAAAAGCAGAGACATCACCCTGTCAACAAAAGTGCGTATAGTCAAGGCTATGGTCTTCCCAGTTGCAATGTATGGCAGTGAAAGTTGGACCATAAGAAAGGCTGAGCGCAAAAGAATTGAGGCCTTTGAACTCTGGTGCTGGAGAAGACTCCTGCGAGTCCCTTGGACTGCAAGGCGATCAAACCGGTCAGTCCTAGAGGAGATCAACCCTGACTGCTCTTTAGAAGGCCAGATCCTGAAGCTAAAACTCAAATACTTTGGCCACCTAATGAGGAGGAAGGACTCACTGGAGAAGAGCCTAATGCTGGGAAAGATTGAGGGCAATAGAAGAAGGGGACGACAGAGAATGAGGTGGCTGGATGGAGTCACTGAAGCAGTAGGCGTGAGCTTAAATGGACTCCAGAAGATGGTAGAGGACAGGAAAGCCTGGAGGAACATTGTCCATAGGGTCGCGATGGGTCGGACACGACTTCGCAACTAACAACAACAAAGAGAGAGCTTGGGAAGGATTCTATGTATGAGAATCCTCAAGGAGAAAATAACTCAAGAAGCTTGGTAAATTTTGAAAAGTGAGATAATAAAAGTCCAGTCTAGCACAGTACCAATGAAGAAGAAAAATAACAGTTCTCAAAAGAAATCAGCAGGGCTGCATAAAGAACTCTCTGATAAATTGAAAGACAAAAAAGACAAGTATAACAAGTGGAAAGAGGGGCACATAACTAAGGCATAATATCAGAAAATAGCCCAAGCCTGCAAAGATGAAGTGAGGAAAGCTAAGGCACAAAATAAATTAAGACTTGCCACAAAAATCAAAAATTACAAAAAAAGCTTTCAACATGTAAAAAAAAACAAAAAAAAATCAAGGAAATGATTGGTCCATTAGTGGGAGAAAGTGGCAAGATGGTGACAAGCAACAGGAAGAAAGCAGAACTATTTAAATCATTTTTTTCATCTGTCTTTACACAAAGGGAAAAAATAGTCCAACCTATTAAAAACAGTACCATAAAAAACAGAATAGAAACACAAGTTAAGATAGGCAAGAAAATGATAAGTGAGCAACTGTCCAGCCTAGACAAGTTCAAATCACCAGGACCAGATGGATTACATCCCAAGGTTCTCAAGAACTGGCAGATGTGATCTCAGAACCACTGAACTATATCTTTCAAAGATCCTAGAGCACTGGGGAACTACCAGAGGACTGGAAAAGAGCTGAGGTAGTTCCCATCTTCAAAAAGGGGGGGGGAATGGATCCAGGAAAATACTGACCTATCAGCCTGACCTCAATACTTGGGAAGTTTCTGGAAAAGATAATCAAACAATGAATCAGTGAACACCTAGAGGCAAAGAAAGTCATTACCAAAATCCAAGATGGGTTTGTCAAAAACAGATCATGCCAGACAAATCTTATTGCATTCTTTGACCAAGTGACAAAGTTAGTGGACCAGAGGAATGCATTTGATAAAGTAGATCACAACCTACTACTTGATAAGGTAGAAAAATGTGGGTTAGACAGCATCACCACCAGATGGATTCGTAGTTGGCTGACTGGCCGTACTCAGCGTGTGGTCCTCAATTGAACTGCATCTACATAGAGGGAAGTGGGGTGCCCCAAGGCTCTGTTCTGAGCCAAGTGCTTTTCAACATCTTCATCAATGATTTGGATGAGGGGATAGATGGGGAACTCATCAAATTTGCAGATGACACCAAGCTATCAGGAATAGCCAAAAGAAGACAGGCTTAAGATACAGAAGGACTTTGACAGACTTGAACATTGGGCGCTTTCTAACAAAAAGAAATTCAATGGTGAAAAAAGTAAGGTTCTACATTTAGGCAAGAAAAACCAAATGCACAGGTATCATTTAGGAAATATCTAGCTCAATATTAGTAACTGTGAGAGGGATCTCAGAGTCCTAGTGAATAATCACTTAAATATGAGCCAGCAATGTGCTGCAGCCACCAAAAAAACCAACACAGTGCTAGGCTGCATTAATAGAGGGATAGAATCAAGATCACATGAAATGTTAATTCCACTTTACAATGTCGTGGTAAGGCCACACTTGGAATACTGCATCCAGGTTTGGTCACCACAATGTGAAAAAGATGTTGAGACTCTAGAAAGAGTACAGAGAAGAGCAACAAAGATGATTAGGAGACTGGAGGCTAAAACATACAAGAAACGGTTGCTGGAATTGGGTATGTCTAGTTTAATGAAGAGAAGGATGAGGGGGGACATGATAGCAGTGTTCCAAGATCTCAGCTATTCTCCAAAGCACTGAAGGCAAGACAAGAAGCAATGGATGTAAACTAACCAAAGAGAGAAGCAACCTAGAACTAAGGAGAAACTTCCTAACAGTTAGAACAATTAATCAGTGGAACCTCCAGAAGCTGTGAATCCTCCAACACTGGAAGTCTTTAAGAAGACATTAGACAGCCATTTGTCTGAAATGGTATAGGGTTTCCAGCCTGAGCAGGGGGTTGGACTAGATGACCTCCAAGGTACCTTCCAACTTTATTATTATTATTAAGTGAAGCCAAATTTTGACTAAATTTAACAACTGGAAAATACCCTTGAAGTATATTGCATTTTCTTTCATTAAATGCTTTTAAACAAAAACAGGGTGACCATTTACCACGAATGCTGTAGAAGATTTCCTGAGTGGATGGATGGATAACTGGATAATTATTGAGGTCCCTTGTAATCTTCAGATTCAGTGAATTTTACTAGTATTATCTTCCTCTATCAAACACACCTTCTTTGTTTGTTTTTTGTTTTTGTTTTTTCCTCATAGGTATTTGATGATCATTGATGGAGAAAGGGACCTTAGCTAGCTCTGTCTCTTAGCCATTGCATCTCATTTCCTCCCTCTGGACAACTGATGATAAACTGATAAATAGAAGGGATACAGTTCAGTGTATTGTGTCCGTGTTTGAAGACAGGGATATCGATAAACGCATTGAGTGATTACTGTGGGCATAATTAATTGAGCCTTGTCTGGTCAGTGATAACAACTACAAAACCTGGCTGATTTTGAAAGGTAACAAGGGCTCTCCATGGTTAGATAGATAGATAACCTTTATTGTCATTTTTTTTACTGTAGGCACAATGGCACACATTAAACATGAAATTTAGTTGCTTGCTCTCAAATTGTACACATACATAACACACATTTAAACATACTATATACAACATATGTATAGACCTACATCCTTACAGTACATATAAGTAGTATATAAATTTTAATCACTACCCATCTTGAATACATAATGGAAGGAGGAAAGGTTAGTACAGGTAGTCCTCGACTTATGACAATTGAGTCCAAAATTTATGCTACTAAGTGACAAATTGGTTAAATGAATTTTGCCCCATTTTATGATTTTTCTTGCCAGAGTTTTTAAGTGAATCGCTGCAGTTGTTAAGTAAATCTGGCTTCCCCATTGACTTTGCTTGTCAGAAAACATATCATAGTTGAAAACCTCATGTAATATTTGGAAGTAAGACAACAACTATCCCAATTCAAATGATTAATGCAACATATGACTTGCTTCTTCATTTTTGATTATGAGTTAAGAAAGAAAGATAATATTTAAGAGAAATGTGAAGATTTTAATAAATAGATGATCTGCCTCTTCTAAATTTATTCTAATATATGTATCTAATCTCCTTTGCAGGAATACCAAATTGATATTTTTTTTGCTCAGACATGGACTGACAGCCGTCTTCGTTTCAACAGCACTATGAAAAAAAGTCTCACTCTCAACAGCAATATGGTTGGGTTAATTTGGATTCCAGATACCATTTTTAGGAATTCTAAAACTGCAGAAGCTCACTGGATTACTACACCCAATCAGCTCCTAAGAATATGGAATGATGGGAAAATCTTGTATACTTTAAGGTAAGAAGCATTTGTGTCTTTCAATAAGGGCTAGTTTAAGTAATCCTTCACCCTTTTATATAAATTAATGTAATTTCAATTTTATAACAGGAACAGAAAAATCTTAGTTGACAGAGGACCTTGTCCCAAAGATAAGAAATATAGTCAGCTTGATATTAAATCGGACTGTTCAGGCAACTTGTTCCCTTAGGTCTGATGTATTTTAGTAACCTATACAATGGGATGTGTTGTTATTCCAGTTATTCCTGTCAAATAGGACAAAAAATTAAAGTATTTTCATAGCCAGAATTATGAGAAGTCCTTGATTTATGCCCACAATTGAGCCCAAAATTTCCATTGCTAAGGAAGACAGTTGTTAAGTGAGTTTTGCCCATTTTACGACCTTCCTTATGACAGTTGTTAAGTGACTCACTGCAGTTCTTAACTTAGTACCACAACTGTTAAGTGAATCTAGCTTCTCCATTGACTTCCCCATTGACTTTGCTTCTCAGAAGGTTGCAAAAGGTGATCACATGACCCCAGGAGGCTGCAACCATCATAAATACATGTCAGTTGCCAAGCATCCAAATTTTGATCATGGGGATGCTGCAACAGTTGCAACTGTAAAAAACAATCATAAGTCATCATTTTCAGTGTTGTTGTAATTTTGAAAGGGGACTAAACCAATAAAATTGAAAGGTTGTAAGTTGAGGATTACCTGTACTATATACCTATAACTACATATGCATGTTAATGTATATTTCCCAGAACCAGAGGTAAAGATAAGTGCCAAATTTAGCTTATGCCTCTGGCAGTCATCCACTGAAATATTAAAATCTAGGGCTTTAGATTCAAATTAAAAAAGGTGCTCTGATCCATGCTGTGACATTTAATCAGCCCTATATAGAAGTCCATGAAGAGGCTGCATCTTCTCTGGGATTGAGCCGTTCCTTTTGACATCTGTTGCACAATCCTGGAAAAGTCACAATAGGTGTAAAACACGCAAGTAGGTGCTAAATGTATGATCCCCTTTCTATCAGAATCCAAAGTACTGGACAACACTAGTAAACAGGCCTGAGTTCAATTAGTTTTCAAACCCAAACAAAATCAGCCAGATGACCGCATGAACCTATCCATGGATAGGTATCTGTTGCAAGCCACAGTGATATCACATGTGAGAAGATAGCACTGTGTAAATAGCATAATTCATGTCACCTGCATAATATCATTTATAAAATAGTAGCTTATTCCGTCCCACACCCCATTCCCATATAACAGAGTGGTTTTCTTAGCAATAATATGGAAGAGATTGCCATTGCCTTCTTCCATTATGGTTTCTGCCTAGTAGTTGCATCAAAGAGAATCCTAAAGAAGCATTTTCTCATAATTTCCCAATTAAGCCTTTGAAATGACCAAGTTACTATTTTTTTATAGCCTGCTGTCATACCGAGACAGTAATAGGTGCCTGGTTTTTTCTAGGCTCACCATCAATGCTGAATGCCAGCTGCAGCTACATAATTTTCCCATGGATAAACATTCATGCCCACTGATATTCTCCAGCTGTAAGTAATACCCTTGGTGCATATCTACTATCTGTTAAAACTTTGCATAAAGACCTGCATTTGCTTCTCAATTTGACAGGTGGCTCTTACAGTGGTGTTAGGTTAAGGTCCTTATTTTCATATTTGCTAGGCATGTGACTTTCTCCATCTGCCCTTACAGCACAACGTTTTTCACCCTGCAACATTATCACAAATGACAAGAACTATTAATTTGTAGTCCCAATTATGAGTAGGTTGAAAAATGACGCTCAGAATGTAGGTGTTATAAATAAAGAGCCATTTATTTTGAAATGTATTAAAGGTAAATAAGAAATAGCTTAAAAGCAGCTCCAATCTATCAGTTAGGATTGGACAAATGATGTTTTCCTTTTCTTGTTTCATATATTTGCCAGCTCTAATTGGGCAATCGTTATATGTGGTTGTATGCTCATGTGCCAGTACATCTCAGCATTGTTGAGCGAACCTGCCATCCTTGTTGGTAACCCTGCTGCCAGACAGAATCTCTTACTGCAAAAGGATGAAAAATGTTAGTTCTTGCCTTAAATTACAAACACAAGCATTACCAAAATCTGGTTAAGAATATTTACGATGCTGCCCTGATACTTTGGTGTATGGTGTGTGTGTATGTATTAACACACACACTTCCTATGGGGTTCTTTGATTCTGAGAATATTTTTACAGAAAATGCAATCATTGATTAATAAGGGAAGGTTCAGTTTTCCATTTGAGCACTTTGAAATATACGTGGTTGGATGGACAATATTGAGATCTAAATATAATAGAACTCTGTCAGTTACAAAGCAATGGAATGTAATGAATAATAAAAAGGATTTGATCCTTTTTCCCATGCTAAAATGACTTTATGGGGAAATCCAACATTAAAAATTGGGAAAATGATGGTAATACAGAAAAATGGATATTTTCTCGGGTAGGAGATAGAGGGGTATAACCAGCCGTACCGACAGGCTGAAGAACAGCTTCTATCCATGGGCTATCAGGCTTTTGAATGGGACATAACTTTATGTATGATTGACTTGTGAGGCCGATGTGTTGTGCAATTAGCTCACATGGCAACAAGATGGTGGGTTTGTTGTCACTGTGAGTTGTCCCCCATGAAGGGAGGCTCAGCCAATCTCAATGTATACATGGTTGTACTTTGACAATAAAGGTTCATTTATAAAAGCAATTTTGTTGATTTTTGGATCAATTGATAGAGGATACAGATGAAATTTTAACTTACTGTGTGCTATCGTCTATCAATAGCATCTGATACAGGTCAGTGGCAATATTTACAGCTACAATATCTGTTAACAACAATGTTTAGACCAACAGCATTTTCAGCTTCTGAAACAACCAAGATACTAGATCAATTGTTCAATCTTTTAAAAGCAAAAAAAGTATTGCTTTCTACTTTTTTTACTTACTTTTATTAAATTTGTATACCGCCCTTCTCCCGAAGGACTCAGGGCGGTGAACAGGGCATATATAAATAGCAAATACAAAAATTAAAAAGGAATTAAACAAGTGCCCAGTTAAAAAATACAATAACAATAAAAAACCCATTAAAAAACCCTAACGTCCCCCATCAGGCCAGACCAGCTAATTCAAACAAGTGGGTCTTCAGACGGCGCCGGAAGGAGCGAAGGTCCGATGCCATCCGGAGCTCAACCGGCAGTTGGTTCCATAGAGCCGGAGCACCCACAGAGAAGGCCCTCCCCCTGGGGGCCACCAGTCGACATTCCCTGACCGGAGGCACCCTGAGGAGGCCCTCTCTGTGGGCACGCACAGGGCGGAGGGGAGTTGACGCCGGCAGCAGGTGGTCCTCGAGGTACCCCGGACCCATGCCATGTAAGGACTTGAAGATAATAACCAAAACCTTGAATCTCACCCGGAAGACAACTGGTAACCAATGTAGCTCGCGGAGCAAAGGTGTAACATGGGATTACCGGGAAACTCCCAAGACAACTCTCGCGGCTGCATTCTGTACCAGTTGGAGCCTCCGAGTGGTCTTCAAGGGAAGCCCCATGTAAAGAGCATTGCAGTAGTCCAGGCGAGAGGTCACGAGTGCATGAGTGACCGTACACAGGGCATCCCGGTCCAGATAGGGCCGCAACTGGCGCACCAGGTGAACCTGAGCGAAAGCCCCCCTAGTCACGGCCACTATATGGTCTTCCAGAGTAAGCCGTGAATCTAGGAAGACTCCCAAGTTGCGAGCTCTATCCACGGGGGGTAAGGACTCACCCCCCATAAGGAGAGGTGGAATATTTTGAATGTCCCGGGATGCTGGAATGCACAGCCACTCAGTCTTGTCAGGGTTGAGCTGAAGTCTGTTCCTCCCCATCCAGGCCCGAACCGCCTCCAGGCAACGGGACATCACATCGAGGGCATCACTGGGGTGGTTTGGGGTCGAAATGAAAAGTTGGGTATCATCGGCATACTGATGATACCCAACTCCAAAACCACGAATGATCTCACCCAGCGGTTTCATATAGATGTTGAACAGGAGAGGCGAGAGGACTGACCCCTGAGGAACTCCACAAACGAGAGTCCTAGGGGTCGACCTCTGCCCTCCTGCCAACACCGACTGTGAGTGTCCCAGGAGATAGGAGGAGAACCACTGAAGAACTGTGCCTCCCACTCCCAATCCCCTGAGACGCCGCAGCAGGATACCATGGTCAATGGTATCGAAAGCCGCCGAGAAGTCTAATAGGACAAGGACAGAGGAATGTCCTCTGTCCCGGGCCCTCCAGAGATCATTCACCAGAGCGACCAATGCCGTCTCCGTGCTGTACCCGGGCCTGAAACCCGATTGGAACGGGTCTAGATAATCTGCTTCATCCAGGACCAGGGGGAGTTGATGCGCCACCACACTCTCAACAACCTTCAAAAGAAAGTGAAGGTTGGAGACCGGACAAAAGTTATTCAACACAGCTGGGTCCAGGACAGGCTTCTTGAGGAGAGGTCTCACCACCGCCTCCTTCAAGATGGTGGGGAAATTACCCTCACTCAAGGAAGCAGATATAACCGCCTGGAATCAGCCTCGTGTCCTCTCCCTAGCTGCATAAACCAGCCAAGAAGGGCACGGGTCCAATAAACATGTGGTGGAGCTCAACCTCCCCATAATCCTGTCCACTTCCTCAGGGGTCACAGAATCAAACTCCTCCCAGATAACATCGACAAGACCGCCCGTATCCTGATCGTCAGACTCTGCCCAGTTGGAGTCCAGACCGGTCCAAATCCGAGCGATTTTATCCAACAGATGTTGACCAAACTCCTCGGCATGACCCTGCAAGGGTTCCTCCCTCACCTCCTGATTAAGGAGGGAGCGGGTCACCCTAAACAGGGCGGCCGGGCGATTATCTGCGGACGCGATTAGGGCAGAGAAGTAATTACACCTCGCCGCCCTCATTGCTGCGAGATAAGACCTAATAAAGGTTCTTAGTCGCAACTGGTCAGATTCGGATCAGCTGGACCTCCAACAGCTCTCTAGGCCCCGTTTCCGACGCTTCATCTCCCGGAGCTCCGTATAGAACTCTCGTTGGGATCTGCACCAGAGCTCGTTGGGATCTGCACCGGGTCAGGGGCCGCAAGGGTACAACTCGGTCAAGTGCCCCAGTGGCCGCCCTTTCCCAGGCTTCCACTAGGGCATCCGCCGAGTTGTGAGCAACGGAGGCAGGTGGGGACCCCAGCGCTGCCTGGAACCTATCAGGATCCATTAAGTGTCTGGGGCGGTACCATCTAGTTGGCTCCGTACCCCCACGGCGGGGGGTGGCAAAACGGAAGACCAGCCACAGGAGGTAATGATCGGTCCATGACAGGGGCATAATGAATGGAGAGCCCCCACCAAGATCATCAAACCACCGTCCAGATAAAAAAACCAGGTCAAGGGTGTGGCCTCCCTCATGAGTTGGTTCAGAAATTACCTGCGTCAGGTCCATGGCCATCATGGAAGCCATGAACTCCCGAGCTAACTCAGATGAACCTCCCAGGGATGGTAGATTGATCTCAATCACCAACCCAAAGAGGACATCGAGTAGCTCGAGCAGGGCTGCCGCTGCGCGACTAGGTGAAAAGTACACCAGCAGCAAGCCCAACTGCGCCCCCGGACCAAATCTGCGCCCCCGGACCAAATCACCGCCCTGAGTCCTTTGGGAGAAGGGCGGTATAAAAATTTAATTAAATAAATAAATAAATAAATAAATCTCAAAAATAGAGACTCACACCCGACTATCTGAGGAACGGTGGTCTCCCGCGGACATAAGGTCTCCCTAATAGCTACCGCCACACCCCCACCCCTACCTTGAGCCCGGGGCCGGTGTAGCACCCGGAAACCTGGTGGGCAGAGATCAACCAAAGGGACCCCACCCTCTGGGCCCAACCAAGTCTCCGTGATGCAAGCCAGGTCCGCATGCTCACCCTCGACTAAATCCTGAACAAGGGGAGCTTTATTAACCATGGACCTGGCATTCAGGTACACCAGCCGGAGCTCAGGAGGCTGCACATCCTCGCTTCCGGGACCTCGGGGAAGAAACAGAGGGTCGGAGCACCTCACCGCTTGTAAGTAGCGGAGACGACCCCCCCCCAGTAATGATACGGCCCTCTGTTTATGCACCTGCTGCCATTCCCCAACGTCGTGGGAATCAGTAATCCCACGACCCGCTCCAGAGCCCCAGAGGCAACCACACCCCGCTCTCCCCCAGTGCGGTCAGACCCAGGCCTGGCCTGAGCCACGGTTGATTGACCACCCCCCATAGCCAAACAACCCCCACCCACTCCCACCCCTCTCCCTAACCCCATAAAAAATTTGCTAAAAAGTTAACCAGGGGCCTCCTATTAAATTTATATTGAAGGCCCCTGCCCCTGCCCGCCGTCGCCGCTGCCGAAAGCGGCCCGAGAGCGGTGCAGGAAACACACGTCGCTGTCGCCGCCGCTGAGATGACCTGCGACCGTCTTCTCTGCCGCTGAAATGGCCCGAAGGTGCCGTCGCCGCCGAAAGCGGCCCAAAAACGGCACAGAGAAACATCACCGTCTCTGAGGTGACCCGCACTCGTCCTCTCCGCCACCGAAGCGGCCCGAGGACGCCGCCACCGCCGAAAGCGGCCCTAGGCGGCCCGGAACAACATGGAAACGCCGCCGCCGGTGAAATGGGCCAAAAAAGCCCGGAAAACGCCACCGCCGACCACCACAGACGGCCCGAGCAGGCCCGAGGACGCCGACGCCGCCGAAAGCGGCCCGAAAGCAGATTAGATGTCGCCACTGGTGGTACGGGCCAAAAGGCCCAGAAAACATCACCGCCAGCCGCCGACCGCTGAAAATGGCCAGAACACGGCCCGAGAACGCCGCCGCTGCCGCTGCCGCTGTGACCGAATGCGGCCCGCCGCCGCCGCCGAATGCGGCCCGAAAAGACCACCGTCGCCAATGCCGAAGCTGATGCCAACGCTGTCGCCGCCACCACCAAGATAGACTCACGGGCATCCCCTCCGCCGACCGAGAACGGCTTGAGGACGCCGCCGCCGAAAGCGGCCCGAAGCGGCCCAGAGCAGCAAGGAACGCCAGCACCGGCTGCGAACGGCTGCAGACGGCCCAGAAAAGGCAAAAAGCAAGCGGACGGAAGACAACAGGGCCAGCAGACGGGCAGACCAGCAGGTAAGAGCCTGAGCAGACCACTGATTACCTCGTCGACTGCCTCGCTGCCTCACTGCCTGCCAACATTAACCCCCAATCCCCAACACAGAGAGCCCGAAGGCTCCTGAGGGGCTCCTAGGGGACGCCGAACAGCTGGAGCTCGCGGAGCTCAGCCGAGCATGTCCGCCATCTTGGGCATGCGTAGAAAATATCCTACATATTCTACAGATATGTGATATCGACAAGTCAGTTTGTTATGCAGATGTTAAGAGATGAGTAGAATAAAGAATTAGAGGTTCCTATATTGCCTAGACCAGGGGTAGGCAACCTCAGCTCTTTTATGACTCATGGACCAACTCCCAGAATTCCTGAGTCAGCTGACTCAGGAATTCTGGGAGTTGAAGTCCATGAGTCATAAAAGAGCCGAGGTTGCCTACCCCTGGCCTAGACCATGGGAGAGTGTTTTAACTTCTAAAGCCAGAGATAATATAAGCATATTAGAAATACATGTATAATATTTGCATTAGATAATTATATAGGGAACTATCTGTTTACTCTTGTAATAGAATATTAAATATTTTAATTTTTTCTGTTGTATTTTTCACTTATTTTTCAAGCACTTGTTACATATTTTTCTGGGCAGGGTAACAGGATGAAGTGTTTAACACAGAGAAGAACAAATAGAAGAGGAAACCCACAAGATAATACCTGGCTGAATACATAATAACATACATACACAAGAAAAAATATCCTCTCTCTCTCTCTCTCTCTCTCTCTCTGTGTGTGTGTGTGTGTCCCTGTCTCTGTCTCTCTGTCTAAATCTTTGACCTAAACCCAAACTTATTCTTTTCCAAGCACAATTCTCAAAAGTTCTCTTTAGCAAAATCTATTGCAAAAGATAGGATTATAAGAACTCCGAAACTAAATTATTTTTGGTTTAAAACGAATATATTTCCATATACATTAAGATGAAAAACTCTGAGTAATGTTCTAATAAACTTCTAATGAACTGGCAAATAAGTAGCACTCTTCACTGATAATGGGCAAGTTTGTATCTGATGATTTACATAATACTCTTTCAGAACCCTCTCAATATGGGAGTCCACAGTTATAGTATGGATGAAACACTAAAGAAATTGATCTTACCTCTTCAGCAATCCGTCAAAATGCAAATAAAATGAATCTGCAAATTACTGGGGTTGCAAAAGAGTCCTATGGGTGTCTGTTGATGTATATTGGGTTATACAAGTTACATAGCTGAGTTTCTATTAGAAAACTTTGGATTTGCTAATGCATTTATTCTCTGGGGTGTTTGCATCAATTCACATTGTGCTTCTAGTAGGCTGTTGTAATTCCCAGTCATAAAGAATGAGTACCATTCATTGGGAAGATATTAGGCTCCCATTAATTTCAATGGATCTTGAATAAAAAAGCTTTGCTAGGATTCTTCCCCATTCTTATAAATGGAGAAGAATGTGGCATATGAATGTGCATAGAAAGTCTTAACAATCATTTAGTTCTATACTATAGTTTTAGATTTGCTCTGAAGTGCTATAAACAAAGGATGAAAATGTGTTGAACAGACATAAATATAGGTACTGCTTTTCAGCTTTTCTCATGTTTAATAGGGCAAGAAGAAAGGGACTGTTTCTGTGAATGCAATTGCTTCTGTAATGTACTGACAGATCTGTCTGGTGGTTATTCAAAAGAATAAAAATATCCTGTGCTACTATGAAATTATTGAAAGACATGCCAAGAGTTATTTATTAGTAGGAATCTGTTTAGTGATTTGAGAGATACTAGAGAGATGATAGTTCAGTGTACATTTTAAATGGTAATAACAAGCATTCTGCCACAGCTTTACTTCAAAAGAGGGGTGAAACTTTACTGACCTCAGCTACTGAATTCCCTTATCCCACAGACAAAGTGGGAATGGGTGGGTGGGGGGTCGAAAAGAAAGAAAGACAGCATGTTCTTAGTGAAAACACATTGAAGGGTTATGAAAGAAACATCCTATTGTAAAACATAAAAATTCAAAGGACATGTGGTGAGTTTTCCAAAGACCATTTTCTAGTCAGATCTTCAAACCTATAGAGAAAGTTAGCATGGGGTTTCAATCTCCAATAAATAATTTACCATCAATTGAAAGAAGGGGAGAGTTTATAAGTACTTAATCTCTGATTTTTCTCTTATTCAAGGGAACTTTCTCTTATAGTTAAAGAATATTTTGGAAATGCTTTTCCCCTCAAGTGTTTCTGTTTTCTAAGGATATGCAATGGATTTGGCTGAAGATCAGATTCTGAGGCAAAGATATTTCTTATCTTGGGCAAAGTAGATAAACTATTAACTTTGGGGCCTTCATAAAAATCCAGTCCTGATTTGTTCTTGTTTGGTTCATTGTGATCAATTCCTTGTACCCAAATGAAGGGGGGGAGCCAACAGTGAGGACAGGTATTGTATTTAATAATGAACCATCTTTTCTTTACATAAGACCTTTTCATCCAGACCAGAGGATTTTAAGGAATTGGGTTGGGAGAATTTTCTTTGTTTTTTTCACTGTTGCAAAGCTTCTTATTCTGAGCTATCTAGTATGACTGTGCAATGCTTTGCTTCAGTTCTAAAACAGCATTTGGGGGCATGCAGAGCTGCAAATATAGCACCTGTCTACAATTCTGTAAAGAAGTTGGATTTTCTCCCAGAACTTCATAGTAGGCATGGATGGCAGCCAGATGAAGAATGCCTGTTCCATCATAGCACCTGCCCTTTGGAATAGCATTACCCAAACATTAGACTGGCCCCAGCCCTATTGGCCTTTTTAAAAAAACAAATTTTATTGATTTTCCAATATTACATTCACATATTTGAAAAGCAATGTGGTGGCTGGGTAGTAGTAATTCTATTACATACAGATATCATTAGTACAGATTTCAAATTGCTACCATAAACATTTCCTCTCTTTTTCCCTTTATATATACTGTCTATTTGTAAATTAAAAGACAAGTTTTATCCTATCCATCACATAGAAAATAACTTTCTTACATATATCCATAGTTTTTAGTTTACACATATTCTAATTGTTTTAACATATAATCTTTTAGACAATGACCTTAGATTTTTCAATTTTAATTTCCACTAACATTTAGATTTAACGTTTGATATTTATCATTCCCAAGATTTTTAGTATACTCCCAATTCATCTATCACCATTCCTCACAAAATCTAATATTCAAAATACACATCCCGTTTGCTTAACTTCTCACCCTCTATGTCAACAAATTAAGGATACAACATGATATCCTTCCTTTTTGCTAATTTTCAGTGGTTGTTTTTTTAAGTAGTAATCAAAATTTCTTTTTATTTCAATATTTAATACTTACTCTCTTCCTCTTTGTATCTGCTATCTCTTGCTTAAATTGATAATTTTCATTTTTAACATTCCATATAGACCTATTCATTACTTTCAATAATAGGTTTTTAGCTTGTCTACATTATTCACCTTTACATGACCTTTAATCACAAATCAATATTCAAATTAGCTATTAATATTTATACTGCTAAATTTTAATGACCAAATTTTTTTCTTTATCTCAGTTCATAACAATGTCTTGTGTTCAACATACACATCATCTATTTAAGTATATTCTGTTTCAGATTTCAATAAGATGGTTGATACTCCATTTTTCTTGAGTCTTATTCTGGCTTTTTTTCTTTGCCAAATCATCTTCCATGTCCTTGTTTTTGGGTCATCAAACCAATCTCCTTGTAATATCATGTATATTAATTGATATTGGCAAAACCATCCAATCACCATTTTTGGAGAGGACTTGTAGGTCTAGTGCACAGGTCTGCAACCCGTGGCTCTGGAGCCACATGCGGCTCTTTCAGCCATCTCCTGCAGCTCCCAGTCCTCTGCCATGTGCAGTACAAAAAAAAGTGGGACTAAAAAAGTTCAACCAATCAATTCAAATATGCAGGGTAGATGCATATCTCACCTTGGCTCCAGTCTTCAGTCAAACCCTGTTCTGCGCATGCGCGCATGTACATGCATGTGCACACATTTTTTGCGGCTCCCAGATTTTCCTTTTGTGAGGGAACCAGTTCCGAGTGGCTCTTTTACTGTTTCAGGTTGCTGACCC
Source organism: Vipera berus (assembly GCF_964194415.1). Classification (NCBI taxonomy): domain Eukaryota; kingdom Metazoa; phylum Chordata; class Lepidosauria; order Squamata; family Viperidae; genus Vipera; species Vipera berus. The sequence continues at coordinate 84,064,451 of NC_138206.1, read as the reverse complement.
CTGGTCTAGTGGGTCATCTATTCTTCCATATCAACGTAGTTGTTCTGAATTGTTTGTCTTCTCAAACAATTCTAGATCCTCTAGTTCCTTCTGAGTTGTATAAGAAACCTTTTCCTTTTCCCAAGTTGTCAATGTCTTTTCTGGATTTTCAAATATCAATATTTCTTTAGTAGTAGATTCTTCTGTCATCGTACTTAAATATTTCATGTTTTTCTATTGTATTTTTTATAGATGATTCTTTAGTTGTGGTCAAAGTTTGGGCTTTCATATGTGGGCTGTCTTCTTGTTCCTTCACATAGCCTCTTAGTATTTCATTGGTTGTGGTAAGAATTTGGATTAGTGTTTTCAACATAGTAAGAGTTTGTTGATCTTCATCTATAAATAAATTTTGTTCCTGGTCTTCTTCCATATTGGTATTTTAAGGTAAAGGCTTTACACTTAGAAAATCCAAAAGAGAGGTGTTTTTTTCTAGGTAGGGTACACAAAGCCTTTCACAGCTGTTGTTTCAAAGTTCTCAAGGTTATGTATCTTATCTATTTTCCTGGGCAGTCATCCAGGCCGCTTTTAAAGTTTCCCTTTGAGTTCCAAAGTTGTCTTAATCTTTTCAGGTTTTTTTTTCATAAGAAAGAATCCAGATTTCCAACAGAAGTAGACAATAAAAAATAGGAAATAAAACATCTTTCAGTCCACATGCTTTGAGAAATAAAGTTCCAACTGGGATTCAGTTACTTTTTCAATGTTTAAAATGCCCCTGGGTATTTAGTCGCCACTCTTTCTGGAGGGAGGGCTAAAGTCCCCCTTCCCTCACCACAGGGGGGGAAATGCTTAGCAGCTTAAGGAGGTACAGAAAGTAATTAGGGTGTAAAAGAGGTAGATTTCACCCAGTCTCTTCCGCACTGCTTTAAGAGTTGCCTGGTGGAAAATGTGACTTCGGTTCTTCACAGCCTAGGGACAAGCAATAATGGCCGGTCCTTT